>NC_067141.1:23629663-23929663 GCF_903995435.1 Acomys russatus
AGTCCATAAGGAGCCAGCAGCTGGGAATCAGGAAGCTGTGCCCAGGAGGCATGTCCTGGGGAGACCAGCTTCTAAGTGGAAAACCTGCAACAGGAGCAGATGCTTAGGAGCCACTGAAGGGTGAGGGGCAGGACCACTGGGGGTACCACCTTGCTCTTGACAGTAGCATGCCATCCCCCAGAACAAGGGTCTAGCCCAGGCGTGCTCTAGGCACAGGGCATTCCTGAACTAGGGTTGTTCCCTAGGTCCCCTTGTCCAGCATCAGGGCCCAGATGGAAGCACTGCAGGTCCCTTCAGGGAGGCCCACTGCCATGTGCAGCCACCCCAAGAAGCAAGTGCCCTTGACATGTTCTAACCGGTGGCCTCAAAGCCGGAGTTGAGCAAAAACAAGCAAGTGGACCGCCACACCTGGATCATATTACTGCTGATGTCAAAACTGCCAAGGAGGGCTACAGTGTCTCATGCCGGAGCTAGGGAGGGTAAACACCCTGTCGCTAGCCAGACACCTGGTAGAGCAGGCCCCAGGGAGGAGCAGGGGGGCAGCGCTGGGTGTCTTTATTCTATGGAATGGGTTACTGTAGAGTGTGTAGGTCCACACAGATCTACGTGAAAGCCCACGCCCATGAAAGCCAGCACACAAAGTGATACAGAGAGACAAGAGGGACCAGGTTCTCGGTGCCCCTGATTGTGTCTGGAACAGGGCAAGGAAGGAAGCCATTGCCTGTCAAACTGAGTAGACACAGATGCTAATGTTTCTGTAGGGCACGCATGGCTGTTGCAAGGGTCCATCTCAAGGACAGTCCTGGGCTGGGTAAGGAGACCATACACCAAGGCTATAGGTGCAGCTGCTATTGGGGCCAGGGAAGTGCTCTTATACTAAAAGGCCTGGGAGCCACAGTGCTCAGACCAGGAGAGAGGCAGTGTTAAGGGGGTCCCAACCTGTATCCTGAGAGGTCCCTGAGAGACACAAGGGACCAGGGAAAATCTGGGATGGAAGTAAAAGCTGGATGGCATTCGAAAATGTTCAAGAAAGAAGCATCTGGAAGGACCTAGGATGAGCCAAGTCACAGAATGTCCCCACAGAAAATAAGCTCCCAGCAGTACCCAGAGTCTACCCAGGCAAGGCAGGTCCTGGTCAGTGTGGCAACAGGGAAGGACACAGGCCATAGTCAGAGGCCCAGTGAGATTGCTCACTGGGAGGCAAAGGCGGGAGGGAGAGAAGAGGCAAGAACCAAAGGGTTAAATCTCTTTCCCTTACCTGGCTACTGGGGGATGGTAGAAATGCCTGCCTTGTGAACAGAATAGCTGGGGGGGGGGGGTTTGGTGTGTGTCTGTGTGTCTGTGTGTGTGTGTGTGTGTGTGTATGTGTCTGTGTGTGTGTCTGTGTCTGTGTGTGTGTATGTGTCTGTGTGTGTGTGTGTGTGTGTCTGTGTGTATGTGTCTGTGTTGTGTGTGTGTCTGTGTGTGTGTCTGTCTGTGTGTGTATGTGTCTGTGTGTGTGTGTTTGTGTGTGTGTGTCTGTGTATATGTGTCTGTGTGTGTGTGTTTGTGTGTGTGTGTCTGTATGTGTGTGTGTCTGTCTGTGTGTGTGTGTGTGTCTGTGTATGTGAAGTACTAGGCTGAGAACAGCTCATCAGTGTTCACATTGACTGGGAGGTCCCAGAGTGGCAAGCAGAAGTGGACACAAACAAAGGGCAAACAGAAAAAGCTCCAAGTCTAGTGGGGAGGGGGCTGGGGATATGGAAAGGGAGGTGAGGTACCTGTAACAGCAGCCACAGACCGGCCTGTGTTTGTTTGGGCACAGGGTGTGGTACAGGCCCAAGTGGGCATGCCTGCGCCCCATGTAGACCCCATCCACCTGCCACCATTGCCCACCTAATTTGACCGAAGGCTCTGGCCTCTGGTATGACGCATTCTGTCTGGAGCTCTCAAGCTTCCAGGACTCATCAGAAGAGAATCTAATGCTAGGTGGGGGCCTGTGCCTGCTGCCAGCACAAACAAGGCCTCTCAGCTTCCAGAGCCCTTTTCCAGCCTGTCTATATGATTGTCCAGCCTGAGCAGCTGCTGCAGCATCTGCCTACAGCGGGACTGAACAGACAGGGCAGCAGCTTCCTCAGCACCCTGCCTGGAGCTGCCCCTGCAAGCAGGCTGGCATGAGCTGGCCAGTCTTTTGAAGAAGGTGGAGTCCCCATTCTGAGCCTAGGTTTCTCCAACCTCCACTACCTGCCAGGTAGGTATGGGCAGCTTCTCAGCCTCATCACGCTAAGGTCCCTCCTGAGGCAGGCAGGCAGAGGTTCATAGTATTGTCAGAAGCTACGGGGTATAGGGCTGAACCTGCCACTACTCTGCTCCAGGACCTTTGTCCCTGAAACTGACATCAGCTCACACAGAACAGGGAAACTATGGGGTGGACAATTCCAAGAAACAGGGGTACCTAGGAGGGGAGAAATGACCTAGTGTCCTGTACCTCAGGGTCACACAGTGCTCTCACATGGGATTGTGTGGGAGAGGTGACAAGGTCTCCCAGCTCAGGCTAGGGAGCCAAGAGCAAAGTCAATAGGGTTGCCTGGGAGGGAGGTGTTGCTCCCGTCATCCTGTCATCCTGTCATCCCGGCTGGATTCCACCACAGAATTACCACCATCTGCAGCTCCCTGGAGGACACTCCCGGCATCCCATATAGAAGCCCCAGGGATTAACACTATTTGGAAGCCAAGTATGTGGTCACAGGCCTGAGCGCCTAGCACTTGGGAGGCTGAGGCAGGAGGATCATAAGTGTCAGGCTGATTTGGTCTCTATAGTGAAACCTAGGAAAGGGAGGGAGCTGATTACAGTGAACCCTAGAAAAACAAACACACAAGGAGCTTGGTATGAAGAAAGACACCACTACTCTTTGTCAACCACTACAGGTAAACCTGCATCAACCCCACACATATTAAAGATTTAAAGATGAAACAAAACCTAAAAAGCACCAAAAAAATTCACTTTGGGCTGAGGAAGAGTGACCCAAGCACACACTGACTTGGAAACCATGAAGGAAAAAAAAAAAATGCATGGAGCTTCAATTCGGAAAAGCAATGATTGCCATGAATGTAGTCACAAAGCGAACAGCATGCAAGAAAAAACACTTGTGATCTACATGTCAAAAGAGAAGCCTTCATATACAAAGAGTCTTTACAAATCAATGAACATGAAAGGACTTGCTGGCAGTTGTTAACCCCACTGGCCTTTGCCAAGTGCCTTCTGGGGAGCAAGGCTTTTGGGGGGCTTCTATCCCCTCATCCAGGAGAACGGAGATTGCTTTATTCACTCAGTAACTATACTAGACAGCAAGTTTACTGAGCACCTACTGTGTGTCAGATACTGAAAGACTGTCAGGGATTCGACAGGAATGACACACTCAGGACCTGACCTCAGGAGTCTTAAGCTCGAAGAAGAGACAATAAACAAGTAAATTAATAAACTCAGGGGGTTCATGGAAGGGCAGTGGTTACAGAGCATGCTGAGAGAAATGAGGTAAGTGGAAGCCCACTAGAGTGGTGGGCAATTGAGCTGAAAGTAGTGGAGAGTGGGTTTTCCAAGTAGAACAGCCCGTAAGTGCAAAGGCCTTCAGGTAAAATGGAGAAGGATGTGTGCATGGTCTGTGTGAGAAGGGGTTGGGGAGGGGCAGCAGAGGGAGAGATGCCATCCATTGGTGTAGTGGAAAAGCTGAGGGAAGAAGACATAGGTCTGAGCACAAAGGTCGGTCGATGCTGCCCAGAGCAAAGCAAGGAACAGGAGTGCAGGCACCTGGGTCAGAGGTGAAACAGCAGGCCTGGGCCAGGCCCCGTCTGCAGAGGTTAGAGGGCTGGATCTGTATGAATACTTATGTGGGTTTTGGTGTGTGTGTGCGTGTGTGTGTGTGTGTGTGTGTGTGTGTGTGTGTGTGTGTGTGTGTGTGTGTGTGTGAATAGAGGTGGGAGGCTAAGACTGGATTAGAGAGGCAGACATGAGGAAACAGTTGTAGGGAACCAGGTAAAAAGCCTTATGCACCGCAGGAGCTATTCAGATCTTGATGGCCGAGCATCTACAGAGTCCATATGACATGAGCGAAACATCTAAGACAGGCATCCCAAGTGATGCTCTTGAAGAGTGACTGGGTGCCTGCCACGTGCCAGGCTTGGGATGCTCTTTTTATAGTGCCAGGTCCGAGCTGATGTGCTTGGTGAACCCACATGTCTGGTGTTTCTGGTGATCAGAAATATTCATTTGTTGGCATAAATAACTTATCTGGTGTGCTGGAGGATGTCAGGTATTTGTCTGCATAAACAAGACAAGGAGTAGGCCCTTTCCAAGCCCTTCTATGGGGTGTTTGAAGTGAGGACTTCTGATGCTACTTCCTGAGAGGGGTGTGACTTGTTTGTGTTTTTGAAAGGACCCGTCACCTATAACCCACTGGAGCCCCCAGTGCCCAGTAAGCGCCCCCTTGCTGCCCCCCAACTTCTGCTCTATCTCTTCCTCCCCCACAGTACCCTAGGCAGGCTTCCTTCCTTCTGTGAAAGTAGAACCACACTTAGCCTAGACAGATTAAAGAGGTGCCTCTCAGATGATGGTGTCAGGGGCTAGGGAGAGATGGAGTGGAGGTGGTGAACAGGGAGCCTAGGGTAGGGCTGGGGATCCTTAGGGCCTGCCAGGCAGTGGACTACCCAGGCCTTGTTGCCTGATCCATAGATACAGAACTGGAGGCCAATGAGAACCCAGAGTCACTGTCCCCAGGTCCTTGTGCACTCTGCCTTCTGTCTACAACCCACTGGCCGACTCTCTACAGGCCCTTCTATTGCCAGGTTAGCATCTGATGGTTCTTCATTGGATATCAAACATTTTTAATATGGCCTCTGAAAGTAACCTATGCATGTCCTAAGAGGCACCAAAAGCCATCCTCTCGTGACCCTACAGAGGGCCCTGAGCTGACTGAAAAAGATCCCTAGCTTGAATGTATCCCAGGACCCTACACCCTAAGCCTAGTCCTGGTGTCCCCCACCAAGGCTAAGCTGGGTTTTGGGGGTACTGACCAAGGATCAAGGCTGAGCAAGTTCTGAAAAAAAAAGATCTAAATAGAGACTCTTCAAGATTTTCCTTTGAAAACAAACTCATAACCACATCAAACGGGAATCTCTGTCGCCTTGAGTCTGATCGCCAGCCACTGCAGCTCTCTAGCTAGCTGTTGTTCTAATTGCTTTTTTTCTCTTCCAAGGCCCACAAGTCATCTATGGTTTTTATGTTGGTGAGCAGAGACAGGGCACAACAAGGCTTTTGTCTGCCTTGCCCTGTTAATCACGATCAAATTGCAAATAGTGATGAGATCTTAGATCTCCAAAACTGATCTGTCCCAGTGGCTCTTGGAGAACACCGGCCCAGAGCCCAGAGCAGGCACTCCCTTCCCTGAAGGTGGTGGCACCTCTCTGGGCACCTGCCTGTTGTGACATGGCTCCCTGCCTCCACCTAGTCAGCACTGGGCAGAGAGTCTCACCAGCTCTCTGGCCATGCATTCAAAATGCCAGAGGGAGAAAGTAGAGCCAGGCAGCTTCAAGAACAATTGCTGAAGTGTTGTGTTTGGAGCTGAGTTCTGGGCTGAGGAGCCATGGTACATCAGGCCAGGATCCTCCCTGAAGTGGCCCAGCACAACTGGACACAAGCTTGGCCAGGAACCGGCTCTCATGTGTTGCTCTGGGAGCCTAAGCCAGAAAGGAGGCAGAGCCCAGAAGAGCAAGCTAAGACCACCCGGTGCCCTGCCTTCACAGCAAGAGGCACGGCCTTGGCAGGCAAGCTCCCCAGGGTTCCTTGTACAACACATCCAATGAACAGCAACATGGTTTGCTTCCCCAGCCAGGAAGGAAAACAGAGGCAACTAGGAGCAGGCACGGCCAGGTCTTCGCAGAGAGCAGTTCCTCCACCTCACAGGGCAACCCCTGAAACCCAAGATGTGCTGGGCAGATTAGCTGGCAAGCACCATGCCCAGTCACCAAGATCCAGGCAAGAACATAAGTCAAGAACATGACATCCCACTGGCTGACTCCCCACAGGCCCTTCTATTCCCAGGATGGCATCTGATGGCTCTTTATTGGATATCAAACATTTTTTTTTAATATGGTCTCTGAAAGTAACCTATGAATGTCCCCCAAGATACCAAGGCTATCCTCTCATGACCCTACAGAGGGTTCTGGGCTGACAAGGATCCCCAGCTTGAATGCCTCCTAGACCTTGAACCCCAAACCCAAGCCCTGGTGTTTCCTCCCTGGGCCATGCTAGCTAATGCAATCTGTTTGAACAAGGCCAGGAAAGTGCCAGAACTCAGCGGCAAGTTGTTGCTCCTCACCATAATGGCCAAGGCAAGCAAAGGGATCCTATTTCTGGGTAGCTGGACAATCTAGGAGGATCCTGTGGTGGCCAAAAAAATGTACGGGATCTCACACACAGCCACAAAGTTGGAGGAGCTGGTGCATTTAGATGACCTTTTTGTACTATGCCTTCACAGTCCTGTTCTCCCTCAAACAAGGTGACAGCAGCACAGTGAGTCCCCAGACTCTGGACCCTCCTAGGACTCTAGCCTATATCCTGCCACTAGCAGCTTGGCCAATAGGACACTTTGGACCCAAACAGGTTCCTCAAAAATCCAAACAGACACAAGCAGCAGCCATGGGGGTCATTGTGAGCTTGGGAGCTGTCCAGAGAAGCTTCAAGGATACCCTTGAGAGGTACACAGGGGCGGGGCCTGGTGACAGCTGTCCCTCAGGAGGTTTCAAACAGCCCTGGCCTCACCCCCAAGAACTCTCTTTAAGGACTCTACCCATTAGCAAATGTGAGGTTCCACGGGTGTTCAATTGTGGGTTAGTAGACATTCATGAAGCCATCCATCTCCCATAAGCCAATGGTGCTTTTCCCCTGCCTTTTGAAATTGACTATGTGTGTTTAAAGCTGCATGAAAGCCAGACCAAGTCTAGCCTCAGACAACCCTCCTTTGATGCAGGGCTCCCAGTGGCCTTGGACAGGGCATGAACCCTGGCTTCACCTGTCAAAGACAAGCTGTCGTCCGCTTCCACCTGCTTAAGCCCTGAGGCTCAGTTTCCCTGTGTGAGCCCTCAAGCCTGAATAATTCCATCTAGCCCTTTCCAAATACAAACAAGTATTAGGACAGAGGGACCAGGAGCCTGACTGGGACACAGACTTCACATCCAGGAAGATGAGAGCCAACCCCTGCCCCTTGTCCTCAGGGCCTGAATCACCCAGGTTTTGAGGCCAGTGGTCAGCGGTTGGCTGAGTCATCACATGGTTTTCCCTAAAGCAGCTTTGCAGGTCTGACCATATGAGGCCATCTGTCAGGACCTCTGGCTCCATCCCTATATCACTGGTGTTCCTTTTACTCTAGGTCCCAATGTGGGGATGAGGGAGAGTTGACCAATAGAGGACACTGAGGGAACTACCCCATGTATTCAGCAGCTAAAGTCCCCTCACTCACTGCCAACCTCTGCTCTATCGCTTAGGCTGGATAGGTTCATGTGCACCCCCCACATTCACCCTCCTACCCCTGACACTGAGTCCCCATGCTTCTTAGAGAGCTATGCTGGGGCTCTGGCCTCCCTAGACAGGACCTCTCTTCTTCTAGAGGAAAAAAGGAAGTCAGTGGCTGACCATTTCAGGCCCCCAGGGCTGAGCTCCAGCCCCTCGCACAATGGCTCCTTCTTTCTAAGGAGTTCTCCAATGGTTCCTCATTGTCTCTTACAAGTGAGGCAAGTGTGGCCTCTGTCAAGTACCTACTCTGCACTCTGTCTATCCCAGGCTTAGCCCTGCCTCTACCTCTCCTCCAGTTTCTTAGTTACCTGCCTAATCCTTGGAGGGCAAAAAGAAGCCCTTTACAGGCATGGGGTAGGGACCACATGGTCAAGAAATCAACCCAGTCACTGCCCTGACCTATGGGGACTTAGAAAGGTGGTGGCATCCTAAATTAGTAGCTGTTGAGTTACCTTTGAGGATAGGCACTGTTCCATGGCCCACCCAGCTCCTGCCTGCTCAGCCCTCAGCTCTCCTAATTCCTCTCTCTAGGGGCCAGCCCCTCCCATATAGACCCCTGTGTGTAGAGCTCCAACCCCCTCCAACCTGAGCAGACATAGCCCTTGGCCTCTAAGGTCCCACCCATTGTGTACCCTCCTCCCCCTCTCCATTTGGCCACAGGAAGCCAGAGACTGTTCTAGAAGCTCCAGAAGGCTTATCCAGAGTCTCAAAGACCAAAATGCCTGGGAGGAGGCTAAGGGGTGACTCCCCCACTAGGTCTATCTAGAGAGAGGAGATAATTACTAAGCACCCCCAGGTTTAGGCATGTATGGACACACACAGGAGCTCAGTAATATGTGGTACCCCAGTAAGCACATATAGACATGCACTCAAGAGTGAGCAAGGGCCTCTTGGGCCTGGTGCACATATCAACTCAACATATCGATTCAACTCACAGCTCTAAGTCGTGTGCCGTGCTTTCTCTTTCAGACTTTGCATGCCCAGGCCCTAAGGTGTCCCTAACACCATGTTCCTCTCTGCTTCTGTCCCCACAGGTGACACAACTGGACCAGAGATTGGTGATCATCACAGACATGCTCCACCAGCTGCTGTCCCTAAGCCAAGGTGGTCCAACCTGCGCCAGCAGGCCACAGGTGGTGGCCAATGATGAAGGTGGCTCCATCAACCCTGAGCTCTTCCTGCCCAGCAACAGCCTGCCCACCTACGAACAGCTGACCGTGCCCCAGACGGGCCCTGATGAGGGCTCCTGAAGGAGCTCAGAAGGGGGTCCAGGGTGTAACCCCAAAAGGAGCACCCACCTGGTTCTCACCCCCTTGAAGGCCTGATATGTCAGCCTATCTCTCCAAGGCCCCAAAACCCATGGACCAAGCCACTAGCCTGAACCTGGAGCTCAGCAAGACCCCCTCTGCCCAGCCAGTGGGTACAAGAATTTGGCTGGGCGTGGGGTTCATCTCAGGCCAGAATTGTCACCCTTATCAAAGATGGATATTGCTCGCCTGATGCCTGGGGCACAAGGATGGGGAGCATCTGTATAGATCAGGGTACAACTCAGGCAGAAGGAGGCCCATCTAGGTGACCCCAAATCGCTTCCTACAGGGAGATAGGAAGAATCTGTCAGGGTCTGGGATCCCCGCCCTCAGCCTTGAATCCAAGGCCCAGCAGGGAGCAGGAGGGTGCAACCGTAACTACAGGCTACAGGCCAGTAGGGGCTCGGCAGGCCGGAGCCTGACTCCCTCACTCTCTAGTGATATTGACCACATGGCCAGGATACCAGAGGGGTTTCCAGCTTCTCCCCAAAGGATATCCCAGGCAGGAGAGTGTCCACTGTCCACCCTAGCCAGCTGTGGACTGACAGCTTCTCCCCCAGAGTGGTGAGCAGGGCCCTCAAGCCCTATATGAGCCCCACATGCAGCCTGCTTTCTCCTGCTCCTCCTTGCCGGGTCAGAGGTGCTGGTCAGGGCTCAGACTCCAGCCTCATTGTGCCACGCCCCTCAGCCAGCAACTGAGCCACCACAGCCAGGTTGGGGGCATCAAGGTTTCTCCCAGGATTGGTTCCTTGGGCATCGCACCTCACAGAAATCAGGATAATTTCTGGTGATTCAGAATCTGTGTTTTAATGAATTTCGTAGTATGGTCTTGATTGAGAGGCTTTTCCAAATAAACTTGGGACATCCCAGGTTGATCTTGGCGCAATGCTTGCTTCAGGGAGTGTCTGGGCGGTCTTTGGAATAACTTGGTGCTCAACTTCTACTCTCTGCCTACTCGACCTTCCAGTCTGCTGCTGGTCCCTACGACAGCCTCGCTGTCTCTATGGACTGGACCCTGCAGTTCCCTGGCAACCCAGGTACCCAGGTAGCCATGAAGTGAACACAATTTGTTAGTTCATGCAGAAACGGTCCAGGCTGCAAGAGCTCATAGGGACCATAAGACATGTCAAAAGTTGAACCAATCTGGGGCCTCCACTCCAGGTATTCCCGTCCACTCATTGTGATCGAGATGTAGTTACCACCTGCTTCCCAGAAGACCCTAAGCCCTAGCAGTAGCTGAGCCTGGGTCAGGGCCTGGCTTAGCTGGACCACACTGATATCTGCCCAGGAAGTCATCCTCAGACATGTGTCAGGGCCTCTCATCTCTTCTTCCCAGCCAGGGTGGCTTTCACTGGTGACCCAGGTGGCCATTCAAGAGTGGATCTTTGCCAGGACCAGCTCCCCAAGGCCCTAAGAATTTGACTTTTGAAATGAAAGTGTACAAATAAGTGCTGGGGTTCCCTGGGCTGGCTCCCCTTATAGCCTCTGTTTCCCTGTTGGGATTATCATGTTCCTCTGGCTGGAGGCCTGTTCCAAAGTGAGTACCACCCTGCCCACTGGCCCTGTGCCTGTCACTCTTTGCAATCCATCCACTGTGAATGGAAAGAGTGCCCTGGGAACAGGGACTTGCCCAGCCAGTGATCACTCTCTCTACTGATTCCACTCCATCTCCCGTCCATCCTGTCCTCCTGCCAGAGCCCACCCCATATGCCAGGCCAGGGGCATCTTAGCTCTGAAGGATGAGAGGGTCCCTGGGCCTTTGGAGGCAGCATGTAAGAAAGCAGTGGAATCAAAGAGCCAAGTGTAGGGATGCAGCTGGAGGCCCCTCTAGGAGGGCAAAGCCCCCAAATCCCTCTTACACTGAACCTCTTGGGGTCTGAATGTCCTAGAGCTCCCACCACAAGGTCTTGGTGTCTGGCCCAAGGAGCGCTAGCCAGCCTTGGGAGGGAAGGGTGGAAGGGCAGCTGAGGCCTCAAGCTTCCCGGCCTCACACACCTCCCCCTCAAGGGGGGTTCTGCAGCAACAATTGCTGGAAGGCAGAAGCTGTTGTTTCCTTGTTGGGTAAATATTTGTGGAAGCCCCAGGCTGCGGCTGGCTGTAGCCAGGGCCCTCAACATTGCCCAGGCAGGCTACAGCCCATTGGGAGCTCAGGGCCCTCCATCTGGGCTGGACACAGTCCCTGCACCCTACTGGCCTCAGTGCCGTACAGTGGACTTTGTAGAGTGGCCAAGTACTGTTCTCCCACAAGGACCATTGCAGCCCTCTCGGGTGTGAAATGCAATTTACCTGAAATAAAGCCCAATTATGGAATTACCTAATTAAAGCTGGGGAGAAGGCTGGGCCTGGCAGGCCGGACACTCAATGCCCGCCCGATGCCCACCGTCTGAAGGAACAGATGGTGCCCTGGCCTGCCGAGCTGGCCACATTCCTTCACTCTGTCCCCCTATAAGTGACCTAGACAGCACACGACCATCTGGTGTGTGACACGTCCTGCAGGCCCCGGACAATGGCCCAGCAGACCTCTCCATGAGAGGGCCGTCGCCTGGGCAACGGTGGCATGTGCGGGAAGGCCCATTCGCAGCCCCTCCCGCGGCCCTTTCTTCGGGCCCTTTGTGGGCCTCGCCTCGGCTCTCTAGCGGCTGGGCTGACAATACCCATGAGTATTTGTCCCCAGAACTGAGCCTTTGTCCCCTTATCGAGGCCCTGGTGTCCAGTGGGTGCTAGGAGCATTTGCTAGAAGACCAGCAGGGCTCCTGTTTCGTGGGATCGCCTCTGCCACTGCCCTTGCTTCCTTTCCTGGCTGTGGCCCTTGAGCACTGGGCTTGGCCCTGCCCAAACCTAACTTCTCGCATCTTTGAGCCAGCATACAGAGAGGAGAGAGCCCTGCTACCCAGCTGTGGTCTTTCACCAGTGACCTGCCCTTTCTCTGTGACATAGACAGTAAAAATGTCCTTTAACAAAGGCCTGATGGAGATGAGATACCTAAGCCAGAAGCGAAGGTGCAACCATATACTTGAGGCAGGTGGAGAAATCCCCTAGGTGGATGAGGTTGGCTCTTCCACCCTCCTGCGCTCCTGCCTGGCCTTCTAGCTCTAGGCCCTTTTCCAGGTCTTCCGTTATCCAGCCACGCCCCCTTTCTGGCCACACCCCTCAGCATCAAGCCCCACCTCTTCTCAGCCCTGCCTTCTCAGAGCAGAGCAAATCTCCTAAAAGAAGCAAAGCAGCGGGCTAACCCCTCCCACAGGCACCCTGACCCATATAACCAACCCACTGTGCCTGGAATCTCAGCACCCATGTTTACCTGAATCCTCCTTCCCCTACACACACACACACTCTCTCTCTCTCTGTCCTCTCTCTCTCTGTCTCTCTGTCTCTCTCTCTCTCCCTCTCTCTTCTCTCTCTCTCTCGCTCTCTCTCTCTGTCTCTGTCTCTCTCTCTCTCTCTCTCCTCTCCTCTCTCTCTCTCTCTCCCTCCTCTCTCTCTCTCTCTCTCTCTGTCTGTCTTAGGACTTCCCGGGCTCAAGCGGAACTATTTAAGTCACCGGATAAAATAAAGGCACCCACTGGCCACAGAGACGTGTGGACCCAGCAGCAGAGCTGCACCTGTGCGCTGAAGATGATCACTAGCCAGGGACCAACAGGAGCCTCCCAGCCCAGCAGGGTAGAGGTGGCTAGGACCCTCCCCACTCTTCCGGCAGCTCCCAGCTGGCATCCCCTATATAACAGAGGTGGGACGTCCCTCCGTGGATTTCAGAGCCCCCAATTCTGAGATTCCTCCTAGTTTAGCAAAAGCCACCTTCCCAGCATTATGGGTGCCCTTCTAAGGTCTCCCTCTGGATGGTCAAGGGGCTCTCCCTCACCATACTCAGCTCCCCCCCCCCCCCGCCTCTTCCTTCTCTTCCTATGTCTGTACGCTTGAGGTCTAGGTGACCCAGGCCAATGCCCTCCCACTTGGTGCCCACATTTTGTCCCTCAGGCCCTCCCACTTGGGGCTACAGGGCCTAGGCTGTGCTTAGAGCAGTCAGACCTGACCAGACAGACCCAGTTCCCACTGACCTCAGTATGCTGGACTAATGCTGCCCAGCACAGGGCCGGTAGACAAGCAGAGGAGGGGCTATTTGGGTAGCATAGGAGCTCACCAGCCTCTTCTCACTCCCTGGTCAGCAATGCCTTCTCCCCACCCCACCCCCCGCCCCCAGGCCTCCTGAGTGCAGGTTGGGTAAGAGTTCTTGGTATTGGCCAGAGACACTTCCCTAAGAATGGTTTTCTCTTAATGGAGGGTCCAGAAAAGGTGAGGGGATCCTACTGGCCCTCTCCCTAGCCTCTGGGAACAGGTTCCCTCCCACTAAGGTGCAAATTCTGGCTGAGTATAGGAGGTGAAGTCCGCTAGAATGCAAGATCCCTTTCTCTCTTGGCCAGTCCTTCTGTGGCCTGTGAGTTTGGTTCTGTTACCTGGCCTTCCTCTCAATGTCCCCGTGAGGCACTCCAAGGTGCCATGGAACAGCCAGGGTTCTCCTTGCACCTTGCATCTCCACCCCCTCCTGCAGTCTCATGACACATAAGGGAGCCATCTCCACCACTATTCAGACCCCCCTCCAATCCCCCAGGGGTTCTATGGCACCCGAGAAGACAGGCCCCAGTCACCTGCTTCCAGGCCCGGGTTTGCACCCAATCCAGGCCACAAGGCTGATGCTCCCATTGCTTCTCAAATGTGAGCCAAAATGTAGGTAGGGGGGCAGTCATCAAAACATACTGGGGACCGTAGTGACCCTCGGACTCTTACCACCCTCCCAGCCCCTGTGGCCCTACTCCAGTCACACCCCCACAGCCTCATCTTCCTGACAAGCCGTAACAGTGAGTAGCATCTGGTGGGGGGGGGGGGTCATCCGGGGTGAGAAGGAAGCACTGAAGAGGCCTAGAACACAAGGGCCTCTCCACCTGGGACATGAGGAAATCGAGGCCCAGGGTGGGGCCAGAGAGCTCAGCACCTCTATGTGTAAAGAGCCATGGCAGACACCGGCCTCTGTGTTGACGCCCATAATCATCTGTGCTGCTGCCCGCTGCTGTGGGCAGAGAGGCGTCTTTTGCAGTGGTCTCTATCCATGACTGCAGACTTAAAGCTGAGAATGAGAGACACTGAAGACATTCTGTGCCAAGTTCTTTCCCCCTCCCTGACCCCAAAAGAAAATCACCAGGCATGAAGCTATTAAAGAGAGTCCTTAAGAAGTGTAGTAAAGATGCCGAAGCACTTCGCAGGTCATGGCTTGGTGTGGGGCAATGGGGAAGGACTCAGTTTTCTTTAAGGGGTTAGCATCGAGAGTTTGCCCAGGTTCCAATGAGTATATATGGGCAACACAAATTGCACTTGGTGGTGTTTTGTTTTGTTTTGTTTGGGGGAGGGGGGGCGTGTGTGTGCAAGGGTGGGAAGGTGGCCCTGAGAAGAATGGGACGTATGACAAGGTGCACTGTCTGTAATTCCCAAATAATTAATAAAAATATGTTGGGGGCACTAAAGAGCCATGGCAGGGAAGTTAGATGCTTGGCCTAGAAGCCACAGGCCAGACAGCCCTTCAGGACATGCCCACTGCTTCCAGGAAGGTTTCCATAGCACCTGCCACATAGAAGGCCACTTGGATTCTCAAAATGCCACTTGTATACTGACAGCTAATGAGACTCCCCCAAACCCCATAAAATTCTTTCTGGTTGTTTCTTGAGACTTTATCCAGCCGGAGCCAGGTGTGGTGGCGCATGCCTTTAATCCCAGCATTCAGAAGGCAGAACCAGGTGGATCACTGTGAGTTCAAGGCCAACCTGGTCTACAAAGCGAGTCCAGGGCAGTCAAGGCTACACAGGGAGACCCTGTCTCAAAAAAAAAAAGAAAAAAAAGACTTTATCCAGCCGCTTGTGATGGCACACACCTTTAATCCCAGCACTCAGAAGACAGAGGCAAGTGGATTGTTGTGAGTTCAAGGCCAGCCTGATCTACAAAGTGAGTCTGGGACAGCCAAAGCTACACAGAGAAACCCTGTCTCGAAAAACCAAAAGAAAAAAAAAAGACCTTATCCTTTCCTAACACAGAACCCACAGACACACAGAGACAGAGAAGGGGGCAGGCAGAACAGACAGAAGCAGCAGGCTTTGAGTTCCATGTGAGATGGCATACTTTTTGGTGGAATAGGCAGACTGAGCCTCATCCAGTGGCAGCTGAGGATTCTAGGAAAGTATGGAAGCCATGGCTATGCTAAAACATCTTGTGTGCCTGCCCAGGTACCCTGAGGGGTCAGAGGATCTGCCAGGAAGGCCTAGTGTAGGCACATGAGGAACCTACATCCTAACCTACAGTTCCCAAGGAGGCCTGGCTTGGAAGACTCAATTAAAACTGGAAGTGATCAGCCAGTTTTGGGATAAGGAAGTTTATATTAGGGAGGGTCCTCCAAGGCGTGAGGGTGCTGTGGGCCCCAGCAGAGGCCTAGGAGCCAGGCCTGTCCTGGGGATGCCTATAGCCCCTCCCCCAAGAGAGTCTTCTTTAATAGGGAACTATCAGGACAGTGACCAGTCAAAGGACTTTAGAGGCCAGAGAGTGAGGTCAATTATCAACCTGGGTGTGCTCCTAGCCAGGCTAGCTCTGCCGTGAGGGGCCTAAGATCCTGTGTTGTGGCACCCATGGCTAGGTCGATTCTTCTCCAGCCCTCCAGCTTGTCATCTTATGGCCCAGGCAGGCCTGCACCACCTTCCAGACCTTCCACAGCTGAGACTCAGTGCTGATGGGCTTACAGGAGGCACCTCTGAGCTTCTCCTGGATCATGAATGTCTTTTTGTTGTTTTCAGGAACAAGGTCTCGCTCTGTAAGCCCAGGCAGACCTAGAATTTGCCATCTCCTGCTTCAGCCTCCCTAGTGCTTGAACCGTAAGCCTGTGTCTTTCAGGAGCTTAAATTTCTGCCCTATGAACTTGGCCAGATATCTGAGCGTTATGCTCTCTCCCCTCCATCCTGTGGAATAAAATTATGTAAGGCTATGTATGCTAGAACATTCTACAGTGTCCTAGAATCTGACGACTGAGAGACTACTGAGCATAATTGGGGCCTAGTTGCCTAGAAAACAACTTCCGAGCTTTTGGAACGCCCTACCTACCGTAAGGCTCACCTATTCTTCGGTTCTAGAATGTTCTAAATGACTCCTGAGTCCCCCTCCAGAGGTTCGCTTCTTTCTTTCAAGGTACAAGCAGATAAAAGTTTACTGTGTATTTCTCAACACCCTGAATCCAAAGATGAGGAGGGATGCCTTTCTGTTCTCCAGCCCACCTTCCCCAGTGGGTATGCCTGCACCAGCAACACCCAGCACCGACATGTCTATCCCTGTGCACCCGCCTCTGTGTACCTTCCTTCCTCACAATGTGGAACTTCCTAGGCAACTGTGCTCAGTTGTCCTAGGGAGGCCTAGTCATTTATTCCTCAGGCATGCCTGTAATGGGTGGGGCTGGAGACCACACTCAGCCTTAACCCCAAGGCAACAACCTCTATGTCCCTGAGCTGTGACTGAGTGGGAAAAGACTGAGTGCCCCGTCTGGCCTGGCCTGGCCTGATCCTGCGGAGCCACTTAGGAGAGTTGGATTAGAAGAGTCAAATAAGTGAGTGATTCAGCTCCAAACACCCAGAAAACAGTGGGTGGAGGAGTGGAGGAGCCAGGACAGGTGCAGCCCAGGAAGTGAGAAGGAGGGCAGTTGTGGTGAAGGGCTTTGAGCTTATAAAGCGTTTGCCACACATTCCCACGTTCCCAGTCTCCACAACTCTCACTGGATACTGCTGTGTTCACTGTCCATTCATTAGGTAGAGCAAGGCCATGTCCAAGGACTAGATGCAAACGGAACACCTGGCAGAGCTCCCCTAGATCCCTGTAGCCCATTCTAGAATCTCTGCCCTCTACCAGGATGGATGTCTGGGAGTAACTGGTGAAGTAGGTGGCATTCATATGTTGATAGCCTGGCGGTTACAGGACACAGGAGTCTGCCTATACACACACACACACACACACACACACACACACACACACACACACACACACACACAGTGTCCCTCACTGCTCTGAAAGCTGGCAGGCTATGTCTGCTACCTGAAGTCATCTCTCTGCATAACAAAACAGCTCACCAACCCACACAACACCTCTCACCTCAGGGGGCTGCCCCAAAGTCAGCTGACTCTTCAGGGGTGCACATGCATATCTGTGCAATAAAAAAACAGGGGTTCTTTAAGTTAATCTGCTTGGCTTATTTAGCACAGAGTTCAGGAAAAAAGTCCTAGGAGACTTGAGGAAGCCATAGCTCCCTCCTCTACACCACCCCAAACACCAAAAGTTCCCCCCAAAGTGCTCAGAGAAGGCAGCCCTCTAGAGCTGGAGTTGCAGAAGGACCAGTAGACACCAGCCCCATCCCCTTATCCCCAGATGCACATCCCCCTACCCTACCCTCAGCCACCAGCCTGGGAACTGTCCTCAAAGTGTTCTGCAAGTCCTGTGTCCTGAATGCATCCAGGGGCTTCAGTTATGCAGCACCCAGCTGGCCGGGCTTCCAGAGAGCTCTGCCAAGGCCTGGCACCCTTGCCCCTAGTAGTCTCTCTCACTGCCAGGAGCAGGGAGGCCTCAGGTCAGCAGCAGTCTGCTTTCCTGCCACACTCTGGGCCCTGTTCCCCAGGGAGCCAGCCTCGTGTGCCATGAAGTCCCGGGGCCTCCAGAATCCACCTGCAGCCATACTCGCTCTAGGAAACTGAATCCCCAGCAGCAGATGACAGCCGAGGGTGGCAGGGCAGAATGCCCACTCAGCCTCCACAGGAGCCAGCCTGCCAACATGGCAACTGCTTCCCCCACCTAGGCCCAGTACCATCAAAGCCTAATGAAATCCTCGGGGCGGGGCATGGGGGGGGCGCACACCAAGAACAGAGGGGTAGGATGTACTTCAAAACAACAGGGGGCATGAACCCCACAGACATGGCAGCCCAGAGCATGATTAGGGATTTCCCTGCCCCCTACCCCCTACCCCCTACCTCCTGCCCCCTGCCCCCTGCCCCCTGCCCCCTGCCCCCTGCCCCTGCCTCCTGCCCTGTGCTATGATCTGGAATTAAGGCTGGGCCTTTATCCACCTACCCAATCCCTCTGGAACAGAGCTAGAGAGTGCCACTCTTTCCAGTGCTCCCTAAATGAGCAGATGAACGGAGACCTAGTCTAAAGGCCATTTATGAGACGGGCAGGAAGCCGGAAGCTGGCATGCACAGGAGATGAACACCGGCTGAAGCCATTGAAGCATCGCCCACCAGCTGAGGTAGGTCCGAATGCTGCAACCAGGTCCCATACCCAGTGCTCTTTGCCTATTACCTGCTGGCCTGCCCCTCTAGCCAGGACTCCACCCCAAAGTTCCAGTCTCCCAGGCAGCCTCTCCTTCTGAGGCTAGGGCCACTGCAGTGGCTGCCTCTTCACTCACCTCCTCTGCAAGGCTGATCATCCTGAAAAGAGAGCCCTGTGGGTGAGAGGTAAGAAGCAGGGACTAGAAATCATAACAGGAAGAGCACAGTCAAGACCCAGCACCCTGATCTCTACCCACTGCAGCCCTCAACTTCCCCCAATGCCAAACTGGCTCTTCCTCCCTTCTCTGTTTGCCAAACTCCTGAGCAGTCTACTAAACTGAACACAAAGCCTTCCAAAGTGTGTCCAGATTCTCTGGCTTTCAGTAGATATTGTCCCCTACAGATGAGGTAGGGTCCTCAAAGTATATTATACAGGGGACAGTTGACCAAAAAAAGAACCCATGGAGATTAAGGAATGCTGATCTGCAGAAAGCCAGCCCAAAAATTCCTGGGGACAGCTACCAGGGAGCTATGATCACTCACCACCTCCCTGTTTGTTGGGGGCCTGAGGCCTGGACCCTCAGTGGGGAGGCTCCTGGTATGGATAAAGAGGCACCGGCTTTCCCTGTTCTCCACCAACCCTCTGCTACACACAGTAAAGCCACCTATGCCCCACTAATATAGGATCCCCCCAAACCAAATGCGCCCAGGACCCTTGTTACACAAACTTCACACCCAGCAGTCACCTGGCTCACTATTATTTTGTGTGTCATTATTCAGATGTAAGTTCACACACATGCTCTGGGGGCACAGTATGTGTGCACGTGTGTGGCAGCCAGAGGTCAATCTTGAGTGCCATTTTTTAGTCTCTGTCTACTTTGTTGTTGTTGTTGTGGTGGTGGTGGTGGTTTTGTTTTGTTTTATTTGTTTTGTTTTGTTTTGAGACAAGGTCTCACACGACCCCAGAGCTTGCCTAGCAGGATAGGCTAGGGATTAAAGTCAGGTCTTCGTGTTCTCGAGGCAAGCGCTTCAGCACCTGACCTATCTCCCCAGACCTTTATCATCATCATCTTTATTAGTTACTCTATTACAAGGCTATGTCCGCGCAAGTATATAATATATCCCGAGTTACTCTTCGCCCCCCCCCCCCGCCTCTCCCACTCCCGTACTCCGCCATCCTCCCTTCTTGCCTCCCTCTCATTGTTCCCCCAGTTTCTAGTTCTATTTTCCTACCATCAGTGCACACATGGCTTTATGTTATCTCTAAAGTCTGGGGCCCACAAAGGGCACTTGCAATATTTGTCTTTCTAGGACTAACACAACTCTCCTGCTAAATCCATTTTCCTTCTAATCACCTCACTTCATTCTTTTCTGTGACTGGAAAAAAAAAAAATCCCATTGTGTGTATAAACCACATTCTCTTTACCCAGTCGCCTTTTCTTGCATACCGAGGCTGCCTCTATAACTCAGCCATTGTGCATAGTGCTGTGATGAGCAGCGACGTGCAGGTATCTATGTGATGTGTTGACTTAGAGGCCTTTGGGTAAATAGCCAGAAGTGTACAGCTGGGTCATATGGAAGACCCATTGTTAGCTTTTTTACAAACCTTCATACTGATTTCCAGAGTGGCTGGACAAGTTTCGTCCCTGTCAGCACTGTACCGTACAAGGGAACTAACTCTTTTTTTTTTTTTTTTTTTCACAGCCCGGCTGGCCTTTGCTGTTGCTCTTGATGGCTGCCATTCAGGCTGGGGTGAGCTGGAATCCCAATATAGCTGGAGTGTGTCCACATGCAGGACACCCCAGGGAGTCACTCATCATGTGCAATCCACCTTGTCTTTCATTGGCCTAAAGCTGCCAGGTTACACTAGGATGGCAGAGCCCAGGGATCGGCCTGTCATCCCGGCCAGTGCCGGGATGACAAACCTGGCCTAGCTTTAAAGGCACAGGGGTCTAAAGATTGAACTCATCTCTTTATGCAAATGGGATCTCTCCCCAAGCCTTCCATGTGGCTTTTATCTGCACTTCTCTGGTCGCTGGTGCAACTGAACAGTGCTGCGTGTTTATTGGCCGTTTGTTCCTCACCTTTTAAGCACTAGATGATCGCTCTACTCGCTTATTGATTGAGTAGTTTGGTTCCTTCATGTTTAGCTTCTTTGAGTTCTTTTTACATTCTAGATATGAACTACCCCTCCCCCCTCCTGGAAACAGGAGATTCTTAAACCTTGGTCATGT
The DNA here is from genome assembly GCF_903995435.1 of Acomys russatus. NCBI lineage: Eukaryota > Metazoa > Chordata > Mammalia > Rodentia > Muridae > Acomys > Acomys russatus. The sequence goes on from NC_067141.1 coordinate 23,650,083, forward strand.
GATGCCAGGGGATGCCCCCCCCCTCACAAGGCAGGTAACACTGCTCCTGCTACTGTCAAGACTGCTGGCTAGGCCTGTCCCTGGCCATCTCATCCATGTTGACCAGGCCTAAAGGTACACGTTCCTTTTGGAGGACATCTTAGTGCTGGTGCCACTCTCTCCCCACCCCACTCCAGGATGCTCTTCCAGCTCCCAGAGGTGGCAGGCCTTCCTCAGCCTGTGCACGCAGACTGAAATGCAAGGCCGGCTGGAGATACATCTCCGAGGTCCCATGGCTCCAGGCCCTGCCTTCTTTCCTCCACCCACATCCAGCCCAGGATTCTCCATGCATCTCTGCAATGCTGAGGTTACAAATGTGTGCCATGGTGCTAGCTTTTTCCCCCCCTAAAAATGAGTTCTGGGGAATAGAACTCACATCTTCATGCAGACTAAGCCGTCTCCCCGTCCCCACAGTGGTTTTTATTTGCATTTCTCTGATAACCGATGAGTTGGAACAATTCTTCATACGTTTATTGGCCCACAGGTAAGGATGGGCCCACATATAGGGTCCCAGGCGCTGAGCCACATCACTGATGAGAGAACCACAGCCCTTGATATACCTATGGTTCAATGCCAGGCTGTGCCAGGAACTGCCACATGCCCATACCCTGACTTCTCTGAACACCCTGTCTAATCTCTGAAGAGATGAGGCAATTCTAACTAAAGTGTCAATGAAATTTTCCCCTTCCCGCCTAGGTTTGCCCTTCCAGCACTGCTAATCCTGAATTGGTGGTCACTGAGGCTCTACCTACATTTCTCTAGCATCCCCATTCCCAGGATGGAATCCAAAGCTCCAGGCCTGCTCTGCTCCTCTCAGGATGGGCCATGAACCGTCTTTCTCGTTGTTTCCCCTGCTTGAGAAACCTCACCAACTCTAGACTGGGCACACATGGTCCTCACCCAAAACGGTAACCCCAACAATGCCATTTGTCCACCATGGGAAACTGAGTCCCACAGGCAGCTTCACACTGCTCCAATGGAAGTCATGAGATCTACTGTGGAGACCCCAGCTGAGGATCTCTAGTGTCTGGGCCACGCTGTAGAAAGTTCAGGGGCCTGCCTGGTAGGGCCTGCAGAAACACAAGCCACTGACACAGAATGAGGGTCCTGAGGGCTTGCAGTGCTGGTCTGCACTCTGAGGCATCCCAGATCACCTGGCAACTCCAGCACTCTGGGCCTCCTTGGTGCTGAAGGCAGATGACCCCTGGCCCTTTGGGCTCAGAAACTGATTGATCCCTGCAGATGGCTACTTTGTGTGTCCCCAGCCCCTCAGGTCCCCAGCCAGACCAGGCAGGGCTTGGGCAGGTATGGGCACCTGCCACCTGAGGAACTCCAAGACCAGCTTGCCGAAGGGCTGGCCGGGCCTATGCTGGAGGCTGCGGTGCAACGTCGGGTGCCGGCGCCCACAGGGGTCACGGGCCTCGGGGTGCCAGGTTCGGCCAGGGCCGCCGGGGGCCACGATGGGGGCGCGGGCCGGGGTCGGGGGTCCGGAGAGCTTTAATACGCAGACAAAGCCTCATTTGCAGGTCAATGCCGCGGCACACTCGCCTCTCCCCTCGCCCGGCGCCCTTTGTCCGGCCGCGCCCGCTCCTCGCGCCAGATGGCCGCGGAAATGCTAATTTCGGGCGCCCCCCGCCCCCCGCGTTTAATTGCGCCTCCGCAGATGGGCCGCGAGTGTGCCGGCCATGTAGATGAGCGCGGCCGGGCCGGGACGCGGGGCTAAGGGACTGCGGGACTACGGGAGTGGGGGAGGGGACGTGGGGGAGGGGATGTGGGGGAGGGGGAGAACAAGGGGGAGGGGAAGGAAAGGAGAAGGGTGGGGGAGTGAAGGGGAGAGGAGATGGGGAGGGGCTGGTGGAGGAGGAGAGGGAATGAGAGGGAGGGTGGGGGAGGGGCGTCGCCCCACCCCCCAGCGCGCAGCCGGGCACGGGCGAGCACCCAGCGCGCCCGGCGCGGGAAGCAGGCTTTTCTCTTTTCATTTCTCCAAAATGGGATCTTAAGTGACTCTGAATGAAAACAAATTGGCCCGCTTTCTTCTCCAAACAGACTGCGCGCGGGGCGGTGGGGGAGGCGGGCAGTGGGAACACGGGACCCCCTGACGGGCAGGCCCTCGGCCTGCGCCCTTCCGTCTAGGCCTGGCTGCTGAGGCTGCAGATGTGGGTCTCCCATAACTGGAGCCCCCGGGACCCCACCTTGCAATTAAGCAGAAATTCGCCGCTGCCTCCCCGACGTCCAAATTCTTTTCCAGGCCAATTGGGCCAGCACTAGGTGGGGTGGATGAAGATGGGGTGTCAGTCTCACCTCCTGCAGCCTTACCACGGTGGGCAATAGCAGGACTGGGCTAGGCTGTCTGGACACAATGCACTTATGGATGGATAGGTGGGTACAGGGGAGGGATGACGAATGGGTGAATGGGTGGGTGGATAGATGGCTAGCCAGATGGATGAGTCGGTTGATGGATAGGTGGATGGGTGGATGGATACATAAATACATGGATAAATGCATCAGTGAATGAGTGGAAGAATAGATTAATATTGAGTGAAATACACGAATAAAATGGGTGGATGGACAGACGGATGGTAGATGGATAGATGGATGGATGGACTGAAAATGTGGGTAAATAGATGAGTGGATGTGTAGATGGATGGGTGGGTAAGTAAGTGAAAAGGACTGGCAAGTCCACTGGTGGTGTGTCATTTGCTAGCACAATGTCAAACCAGCCTCAGAGCACCATACAACCATGGTCTTCCATGGGTGAGACGGCACCGTGCCCTTAGAACTTTAGTGGGCTGTTTTTGTCATCTGTTCAAGTGAACATAGATCCTAATTTATGGCACTGGTCCACTCTGAAGTCAGTTGACGTGGAAGATCTGGCCCAACTGCTCCCAGAATTCAGTTTGTCTTCCAAGGCCTTACTCTCCTGGCCTGGGGCCAGGGTACAGCCCTATCCCACAGCCTAAGCCAGCTAAATCCCATCCTGCCCTACACACCTAGCCTCTAAACTCCTCTCCTCCTGCTCCTCGTCCCCCGTGTCCTTTGAGCACCCTGGATCTGATGCTGTTCCCTGGGATGCAGTCATGGACCTCGTCCTTTGTCATACCTACCTCCCTTGGCCCCTGCCTTGAAGAGCACCCTGACTCAAAGGACTCTGCTGACCTTCAGTACTCACCTGCCAACAGTGACACTAGATGGGTAGGAGATGTCTCACAGGAAATGCGCAGTCAAGAGACATCATGGAAGCTTCCAAGGCTAGGCATGGAAGTAGTTTGTTGTTAATGTGGAATTCACAGGCCTCCCTTGACTTTCTTTCCAGCCTCTGCAGTCCCTTCATCAGCCAGAGGTCCCATCTTTCTTACAGGGGCCTACTCAGTAAAGCCAGACCCCATCCCTGCTTCAGTGAATCTTGGGTGAACACTCTGGCCTGGGCCTCGATGGACACCTGCTGTAGCCGCGATGCATATGGCCAGGGGTAGCTTCTGGGGAGCATTATCTTCATCATATTGTCACTTCTCCACAGAAGCTTCTAAAACTTGCCGCCTGAAAGCTGACCTTTTCCTGACACCCTTCCGACTGGTGGGCATCTTCAATTTTATTTATGTATTTTGACAAGCATATGTTGGGGTGGGCGGATATAAGTCAGTGTGTGTATAAATGCCTGCGAGGACCAGAGGATCTTGTTGGGTACCATTCCTCTATCACACTCTACCTTGTCTTTTATATATTTACTTAAAAGAAAAAAATCAGGAACAAAAAAAATCAAAACTAGAACACTGCCCTCTTAAGAATTTTCAATTACTGGGAGTCAAGCACTGTTTTTTTGTTTTGCTTTGTTTTGTTTTGTTTTGGGGGTGGGGGTGGTTTTTCGAGACAGGGTTTCTCTGTGTAGCCTTAGCTGTCCTGGACTCGCTTTGTAGACCAGGCTGGTCTTGAACTCAGAGCGATCCACCTGGCTCTGCCTCCTGAGTGCTGAGATTAAGACGTGTGCCACCACCACCCCAGCATTATTGTTGTTGTTGTCGTTTTATCACACAGCAGTGTTGCAGCCACAGGGAGCCTTGAAGTCACCAACACAAGATGAAGAGAACTAGTGGAAACGAGAGAAGAAGCTGAGGCAGGTGCGTTGGGTGTAAGGCTCTGGCTGATGAAGGGTGCTGAGCCTGGACTGGAGGTGGCTATCTGGTCAACCATCTTGGCTTCCAGGGGAAATATGAACACTTGTAAGATTGGAGGGATGCCGCTGCAGCCTCCAAAGCAAGTCGCTACTTCTCATTCCCAGAGGGCTGTGTTCCCAGACATCGACATGATCTCTTCTGGAGGACTTGCTGTCTGAGGTGACTTGACAATACAGGAAACTTTAATGCCTACAGTGGGGACAATCCACTACTCACAGTGGCCATTGTAGCCATTGTCTTTTGAAGGATTGTTTCTACCTCCTCTTAGGCTTAAGGTCACTCAGATGGACAACATCAATGTAGAACTGCTTGTGGCATTTCTCTGGCACCAGGGGAATGGCTGCCCTCTTTAAGGCTTTCAGTTGCATTGGCAGAAGCTCTTCGGTGCCAAGAAAACATAGACTCAGCGTCAACTCCCTGTGTTGCCTCAGCAGTTTTGCTCTGCCTCCTCCGGGTGCTATAGGTAGCAGGGGTATTGAAGCTAGCCTCTGAATCCACCTTTAAGCCTGAGACCCACCTGACTTTTAGAGGCAAAGGCCTCACAAAATTGGGAACTCACTGATTGGCTAGACTGACCAATGAACTCCTCGGATCTGCCCGGCTCCACAGGCCCTAGGGAAGCTGGCACAGTCCAAAAGTTCTGCTGAATCTTGAATTCTCAGCAGGCCACCAGCTGTGTGCTGTGTTGTTTGTAACATTCTCACCCTCTGGGCCTCTTAAGCATCTCGTGGTAGTTAAAGATTTACAGTTTAAACAATCACAGCAGTCACAAGGATACACTCCCGGAATCCCAGCTTTGGGGAGGCTGAGGCAGGAGGATCTCCAGCTGGAGGCCACCCTGACCTCCACAGCAAATTCCAGGTCAGTTTGCACAACATAACAAGGCCTCTCCTTAAAAAGAACAAAGCATTTGAGACACAGAGGTGGAAGAATCAGGAGCTCCAAGCCAATCTGGCCTTCCTGAGACCCTGTCTCAAAAGACAAAATATGAAAGCGTGCAGGTGACTCACTTCTCACAGCACAACTTCCCCAGGGAGTTTATAAATGTGATAGCCCTGTAGTAGAAAGCAAACTTTAAACTTTGAATCTGTGCAACTATCACATTTTTATTTTTAGTGCAGCATTCAAGAAATTCCTAAATTTCATGCTTTATTATTTAAAAAAAAAAAAAAAAAGGAGCAGGCTTTGTAGGGCACAGGCACTCCTGGAGCCCCAATGCTCAAATGCTCAGAAGGTGAAGGCAGGAAGACCAAGGAGTTTGGCCAGCATTGGATACATAGCAAATTTAAGGCCAGCCTGTGCTACATAAGACTCGGTCTCAAGAAAGGAAACAAAGGGTTTTTGTTAGATGGTTTTGCAGGGCTGCAGTGTGAGCACCTGTTGAGTTGGTCAGGTGAGCTAAGATGGGCCGGGATGCTGACTGAATTCTAGACCTTGTCACTGCGTTTTTGGGTTTATGTTATTTTCAACTTACAGTGGATTTGTTGGTACGTGACGCAATCGAACCATCAACAAGTCATCTCTGTGTCTGCATGCCATGTATATCCTAATGCTTAACTAAATACAGGATTTTTACCTCAAAGGTGAATATGGTCCTCAGGTGCAGGTCTTCAGATATCCAGCTTCAGGCTGCAACAGAGACAAGACTCTGAGGGAAATAGCACCTTTTTGTTTTCGCCCCGCCCCACCCCCACCCCCACCAGTGGGCACATAGTTCTACAATCAGAAATTCATTTTTATTTAGGGTAGGTTTAAAAAAGATGTAGGAAATGTCACTGCCTCACCAGCCACATGACCTGAGTTGGTAACAACAATGCTCCAAGCTGGCCCCTAGACGATAGAGGTGCCTGGGCCCCAGCACGCGGGGGAGTCCAGTGACAGGACCATTTTACAAGAAGGCCTCCTCCAAATGCCTTCCTGGGGTGCCCAAGTAACTAGACCCCATTGGACAGAGGCCAGAGAAGACCACTTAATGCCAAATTCCACTCAGGCCTGCTCTCAGTTCCAGCAAAATTCCAAAGTATATTGTTGTTATTGTTATTATTTTGCAATTACGTGACATTTTTTAAATGCTTGGAGTTTTTCAGCCATTTTCATTAGCTCCTTCTTACTGTGCTAAAAAGGCAGGTCAGCATTTGGCTTGCCACAGAGCAATCTGGCCAGGGTTCAGACAGGTCAACCTACCCACCCTGGTCACACAGCAGCAGAGTGACTGATACAAGAACGGTTATCAGGCCCGGCCCAGCCATCCTGTTGGACTGTGGAGGCTATCTGACTCATCAGCCCCTGCTGGGCTTTCCTTCAGATTTAAGAAGGTGTTCAAGTCGAAAGGATATATTTGAGGAGAAAAAGGAAAGGAGAAAAGGCAGGAGTGAATGAGAGAGGGAGGAGAAAGAGAAAGGAGAGGAGCCAGAGTCAAGTACAAGAGACTAAATCAAAAGAAATGGCTATGGGGGGGGTGAGGGTAGGGGGTGAGAAATGGGGGGGTGAGGCTGGAGGAAAACACGGGACCTGACAGAATGGCATTTAAAGACCCCAACGGAGAGCCAGCCTGCTCTGTCTGTAACTCTTCCTCTCTCTCCTCTCGGTCAGAGCTAGCTTCCAAGGCACCTCTTTTCCCAGTGAGAATGTGAAGATGGGGACTCACACACAGCCTGCTTCTAGACCCACCCTCTGCGGAGGGGAGGCAGGCTCTTCACATGCCTCTCTGAGAAGTGGGAAGCCCTGAAACCTGTGTTAATCAGGAACCTCACCACAAGCCTCAGTGAAACAGCCCAGCTCCCATTGTCCCCACAGAGGGACATAGGGTGGGAACCCAAGCTGAAAGCCTAAAGTCTTGAGCTGAGTCAAGTTCCCTCCTCAAAAAACAAAACAAAACAAAAACAACAACAACAACAAAAAAAACTTCTGTTGGACCCTAAGCTCAAAAGGTGACTCTATCTGAAAATGGGGCAGTCTTTATCAGGTCTTGTGGTGGTCCTAATTCACTCTGATGAGGTCCTTGAGGAGATGGAAGATCAGGGCACAGCTGCACAGAGGGAAATCACATAAGGACACACAGGAAGATGTAGTCTACAGGCTAAGAACAGAGGCCCTGGGAGGGGCTAGTCCTCAGCCTCCTACTTTTCCTCTCTGACTTCCAGCCTCCCTCCAGACATGGGACAGGGGGTATGGGCTGCCAAAGCCCCTGGCTGTGGTGTTTCCTGTGAAAACCCAGCCTCCATCCCATCAGCCCACAGAGGAGATGCCTGCTCAAAAAGATGGCTGCCTTGGCCTCTACACCTTTGATAAGAGACCTCTACCCCTGGCCTAGAGACTTTTTTTTTTCCCCACAATTTGTTAATGTAGCTCTAGCCAATGTCCTTTATAAGCCTCAGACTAACTCCTAGGGAAACATGTCATGTGGGATATCGTGACAGTGTCCTCCACCCCCTAATAGATCAAGACAGTCTCTGTATAATCTCTGTGTCTCTTAACCACTAAATGTTAACAGAGTCTGGCCTGAGGACTAGAAAGATTTCTCACCCTGAAGCACCAGGGTAAGCTCCGAAGGAACAAGCCTTGCCTAAGCTGTGTGTGTGTGTCAGTCCTCCCCAACCGCAGTCCATGATCAGCTGCTTGTGTCCTAGTGACAGGAGGCCTCCCCTGCTATCCAGTTTTATCACCCACACATGTTCAATTAAATTTTGCTTTATGCCAGAGTGGTCTCTGGCGCGAACTATTCTGGTAAGTTCTGCATGTTTCTTCATGTCCTCAGTCCCCAGGTTTCAGAAAATACACTCCTGTGTTGAATGAGGAGGGAAGAAGAAGAAGAGGAAGAGGAGAAGAAGAAAAGAAAGAAAACTACACCACAAAACAAAAGCACAAGAAACAAAAGGGAGAGAGCTAGCTGCCTCTTCTGCAGAACTTTCCTGGAGTTTCATTTAGAGTGAACTGTTTCCTTTGTGTGGGGATTCGGGAACATGCTGGTCGAGTTGGTCATAGATGTAAAGCCCTGTCTTTTCCTTTGATTCGAATATTTAAATTCTCAAATATATATTCTGTGACAATTGAATGGCAGCTGACCTCACTTATTTTCATAGAAAAAAATTCAGAAGGCATGGGCCACAGTTAATCTAGGGCCCCGCCTGCTCACAGGGGCACAGTCAGTCGGGGGTTGGGGGGGGGACATAATCCTTTTATTCAGACATTTGGCTTAAAAGAATAACAAGGGGGAAAGGCTGGGGCGTAATTACATTGCATGGAAAGCAGAAAGATCTCTCTGTTTCTCTGTGTGTCTGTCTCTGTGTGTGTGTGTGTTTCTCTGTCTCTCCCCGGCTCTGTCTCTGTCTCTCCTCTCTCCACTTTTCTCTCTCAACTCATTTGCTCATTTCTTCTTTTCCATCCTCAAAGAACAGGAGGCTCATGGCCAGAGGCTATTTTCTTGGTAAAGGAATCGTGAGTATTTTCCTTGCTATTGTACCTACTCTGTCACCCCCCATTCCCAGGGATTTTCATAGTTGGGTTTGTCACACTCTGGGCTCGTTCATTCATTCACCAAGTCACTGGTTCCTTCCGCTCCAAGCAAAGACTTATTGTGTGCCAGCTTTAGCCAGGCCCAGGCTAGGCGAGTTTAACCTGACCCTACCAACACTAAAAAAAGCTCCCTTGGAAAAAAGGAGAGGACTCTAAACTCCCAATAAGATAGCTCCAAAGTCCTAACAGATACGATAAATCTTAAGGGGCCTCCGGAACACCTGAGTCTACAGCAAAGGGGAAGGAGGGGCCCTCCCCTGGGCCAGCCAGGCAGGACTCTGGCACAGCCGGTGGCCAAATCCTACTCCTAGGGCCCGGGTCCCAGAGGACTCTGGCCCAGTCCATCAGCAGGCTGGGCCTTTAATGTTTAAAGATCTCTCCCCTCGTTTCAAAAACTCCCTGACACGGTTTTCTGTGATGCGTGGGCTGTTGGGACATCTGTCTTCTATACCTAATAAAGTCGCCGGGACTCAGAATGAACTCCGCGTGGCTTTGAATCCGGGCTCACATATGGTTGGTAATTAGCTGGCTATCTCTTGGCGTTAAATGATTTTTTTTTTTTCTCGCCCGGTTCGCATCCATAATAGACACGAACAGAGTTGCGATTGTTCGCTGTTGCGGGACGTTCTGCGCCTGAATGAGCGGGGGGCTGCTGCGTCGACGCGGATTTGACATATGGTTGCGCGGAGCCCAGAAGAATGGGCCCCTGTGTGTTCGACCCGGACGCGGCGGCGCTGGCCGTGCCAGCCCGGCGGAGACCCGGGTGCCCGACGGCGCAGGAGGAGCGGGCGCCGCAGCCGCGGGCGCACCGTCGGGGCGCGGGGTCCCCGTAATCCAGCCGGGCCAGGCAGCAGCGGGGTGTGCTGCTGAGTGCAGGGCCGCTGTACGGGGATGCTTGTATGCATAGATGCATAAGTTGGGGTCGGTGCGTGGAGGCATGGATGGGTGAGTGGGTAGGTAGAAGGATGGAAAGACAAATGGATAAATGGATAGAAAGATGGATGGATGGCTCGAAGGATGGATGAACGGATCCAGGGCTCCTGCGCCGCCCAGGGCCGGTCGAGGCTCCCGTCCAGGCCTCGAGGCGCGGCGGGGGAGGCTCTACGGCTGCCGCAGCCCCATTGTGAGGCCCGCGAGACAATGAGCGGCCCGAGGAGGCACCTGCTCGCCTGAAAGGCCCATAAATCGCCGCCGGGTCCAGCTGCCTTTCCGCCCCTCCCCGAGGACCGGCGGGCCGAGAGCGGCCTCGGCCGGGAGGGGGATGCTCGGTCGTCGGTCCCGGCAGAGCGACCCGGGCCACCGTGGCGCGCGCCTGCCCTTGTGCCTTGGTGCAGCTGCCTGCACCCCCGACTGAGCCGCCGGGGCTTACTTTGCCTCTGCCTTGGGGTGGCCTCCAGCATCAGCCGTCCCTCCTGCAGGGCACGAACCCCGCTGGGAGACTTCTGACCCACCATAATCAGGGTGTAACCAGGCAGCCTCGGAAACGAATCTTTGAATTTTTGAACCTCAGTTGTTCCAGATTCACAATGTTGGGAGCTTGAAAAAGTATGAATCTCCTTTCCCTCCAACCCCCAGCCCCACTCCTATCCCTACCCCGGACCTGGGAAAAACAGCCCTTGCTGCTCTCCTCATTTTGCTAAACTAGGGCCCAACGCCTTTTGTGTTAGTTCTAAGGCTACTTATTCAGGCAGGAACGGGCTGCAGCCGTGCCCTGGCCGTCTGGGTCCACTTCCAACCAACTTCCCTGTGTCGGTTGAGTGGGGAAGTGGAACAGGCTCAGAATGAGTTCTGGGAAGTTTTCCTATGCAAACAGTACCAACTTCCCCTTGCAGTAAGGAAAGCAAGGCCAGGGCTGTGGTCCTCTCCAGGGACCCTGCTCAGAGGAAGGGGCTAGTCTTTTCCAATGCACACATACCTCAAAGCACTCTTGGGAGGAGGGGTAAGGACTTTGATTGGGCTAGGGAGAACTTTAAGAAGTTTAGACTGGCTGTGTATCTGCCTCCCTGTTGAAGAGGAACACAAGAGGCTGAGGTGGACAGGAAGTGGCAAGTTTCACGGGGAAGGCCCTGGCATTCTCGGGCTTCTCCTGGCTTCATTCGGGTTCTTGGAAGAGACTTTTCTCCAGGACAACCAAAGGAGAAGTCTCCTGGAAGAGTGAAAGTGAGGCTAGAGAGCCCATTTATTGTTAGACTGAGATTTAGGTTGGTTTTGCCTTTTTGAGGCAGGCTTTCAGTCTGGCATGGAGCTCATGGAAATCCTCCTGCCTCAGCCTCCCCCATGACACTGGATTTGACTCTACTCCAGATTGACCAGGAAAGCCTCCAACTCTTGACAATCTTCAGGCCTCTGAAGTGCTGGAATTACAGACATCAGCCACCATGCCTGCCTAGAAGAGCCACATTTAAATGGCTAACAATGCATGACACAAGGGACAAGAGGGGCCAGACTTAACAGGGGAGGCTGTGGCCCCTGGCTGCATCTAAGCATGGCCACCATCCTCCCTCAACAGAAGCATGCTTTCTGTTGGACACTCCATCTATGTTCAACGAGAGCAGGACTTGGCAGACCTGCTCCCTCTGGGCTCTTCAGGCGTTGGCACACATCTACCAGGACTTTCTTCCAGGAAAAGGCATGTGTTCAGTCGCCAGGTCCTTGCCAACACCAGCCCCGAGCTGGCTGCCTGCGTGCACCCCACTGGACAGGCACACAGGCCACATCCTGAAGGCTAGAGGAGTTGGCATAGTGGAGCAAGGCCACAGCAGGCCTCTTGATGAGACAGGGAATATGTGTAACACACACGTATCTAGGATTGAAGGTGTGACAATTTCTGACATTCTAATGGCACCTCTATCCTTCCCCCTGCCCTAATAAAAGGCCAGCATTCCTCTCTCACCCCTGCCTCCCTCACATATTAAAAGAATTTTTCCCATTTCCTTTGATGTCTTTTATAAGTTGCATCTCATTTCCTGCTTGGGCATTCTAACCTCCAGTGACTCCAGCTCAGGACACTTGCTGTGGCTGCCTGCCGTGGCTATGTGGCTGCTTTCCTTGACATCAGACCCAGACGCCAGTTTAAGAGGGTTCAAGCCCCTGCGCAGTAATTAACCATCTTCCCCTCCTTCTTCCAGTGGCTCCTTGGGAGGGGATGGTCCTGTCCATGGTGAAGACAACCTGCCTGCTACAAGACCCCGTGCCTCCCCTGAGGTCTTGGCCCCTCTACAGTATTTGTTTTTCTATGTTATTCCCCCTTCAGAGAGCCACTTATGTCATCTGGATGAGGTGACATCCTCAGCATCCCAAGAGCCCAGCTTCCATGGTACTCAGTAGGGTGCTCAAAAGCCTTTAAGGGGTGGAGTACTCTTTGAGGGGTGGAGCCAGGCAAGGTGGTAGATGGGGAGATACCTACTCAAGCCTGGCTCAACCAAGCCTAGAACATGGCTAGAAAGGTGCAAGGAACCCCTGAACTAAGCAACTGGGAGAAAACAAGACAAATCATCCATGTGAGGCAATTCAACTTTCTTCCCTTTTCCCTTCTTTTCTTCCTCTTTAAAAAAAAAAAAAAAAGAGCTTTTTATTATATTTCTAGTTAGTGCGTATTGGTGCCAGAGAACAGCTTGCAGGAATTGGTTCTTGTCTTTTACCATGTGGGGCTCCAGGGTAGTCAGGCTTGGCCACACGTGCCTCTGTCCACTCAGCCCCAGCCTCTTCCTCTTCCTCTTCCTCCTTCTCCTATTCCTCCTCTTCTGTCATTTTCTTTTGGTGCTGAGGACAGAACCCAGGGACTTTGCACATGTTCTATAAGTGCTCTACCTCTGAGCTCTAGCTCAGCTTCTCTCCTTTTTCCCCACCCTGAGCTCTTCTGGTTCACCCTTCCTCCTCTCTCATTTATGCACAGGGCTCTGGGCTTGAAGCAAAGCAACATCAAAACCAATGTGAGCATCTAAGAACGGACCCTGAACTGAGTGATATAACCCAGAACTGTAAAAAGACAGAGCCCAAATTCCCTGACCATTTAGGGTACCATAAATTAAAAAAAAAAAAAATAGGTTTTAATTGTGAATGGGAAGACAGGTTACAGACCTCTCACCAGGGGCCAGGAAGTGGGCACTGCCATAGTGACCTCTAGCCAAGCTCCTACCCACCTCACCGTATATCACAGCTCCCTCACAGAGGGGCCTGATGGCCTCTGGGCCATCAGGAGGTTGGAGTCCCTGTGAACTCTGACTTTCTTCACTTTAGGTGGCACTGGGGTCTGAACCAAGGGCCTTGCCCATGCTAGGTGAGTGGTCTACCACTAAGCTATTTCCCCCAGCTGCCCTGTGCACTGTGACAAAACACTTTGACAGTATGCTGTTTATGAAAAGCTGAAATTATTTTGGACATCTGAGAAGCTGCAAATCCAGAACAAGATACCTGGAGTTCGGCACCTGTGGGCTGCTCTCTGCTTCCAAGATGGTGGCTGGTGCCAGGAACATGAGGGTGTTGGAGGCTTCAGGATGGAATCTACTCTCCCAAGCCTTAACGACCAACACTATAAGACAGGCTTCCTGGACTCTGAGGCCTCTTCACCTTGACCTCTTGGGTCTGTACTCACTATATCTTTAAGGTCATCCATACCTTGTCATCCAAACCTTGGTCCTTGGTCCAAGACTGAAGGTGAAACATTAAGGCCAAAAGATAAAGCCCCATGAGGTCAGTCATATGAGAGACCTTCAGAGCCTGGGGAACAGGGTTGGGGCTCCCTTCTACCTAGACAGACCATGAATTGTCTCCCAGGCCTCACGCCAGACACCGGTGAGGATTGGATTAACATCCTAGGAGCTTTCAGCTCTGGACAGACGGGAGCATCTTGGGAGTCTAAGTGAAGACCAGAGTAAGTGTAATACACCACAAGGACACTGACGCTGGACTCTCCATCTTATGCTCCTCGACAAAAAGGAGAAACTGAGGTGCGCAGAGGGAAAGGGACTTGTTGTCTGCCTTCCTCATGATTAAGAAGCCAGTCCTAGCCGGGCGTGGTGGCGCACGCCTTTAATCCCAGCACTCGGGAGGCAGAGGCAGGCGGATCGCTGTGAGTTCAAGACCAGCCTGGTCTACAAAGTGAATCCAGGATGGCCAAGGCTACACAGAGAAACTCTGTCTCGAAAAAAAAAAAAAAAAAAAAGAAGCCAGTCCTATAGAGAGGCAAGAGGAGGAAGCACAGACTAGGAAGAGCCCAGCATGACTACAGCCTCCTGCTGCCTAGACAGGATGGACCCACCACAGTCACTGTGAGCTGGACAGCTACAAACCTTGTTTACATGGATACTGCCCAGGGAACTTAGCATGCTCCAAGAACCCAACCATGAACCACCATCTCAAGCCAAGCCCCCTGCCCACAGTCCCCAGGGCAAATGTACTCTTGGGCAGCCCCCTGGGACAATAAAATGGGTAGTATCAAGGGAGAGAATAAAAAGGTTGGTTTTTTTTTTTCCCAAATTTTACATTTATTTGTTTGTTTGTTTTCAGGCAGGGTCTTGTGTAGCCCAGCCTGGCTTGAACTCACTATGTAGTAGAGGATGGTCTCAGGTTCCTGATACTCCTGCCTCCACCTCTTGACCTATGCCACTATGCTTAAGCTAAGGAAAAATGATTTTTCTTTCTTTTGTTGTTGTTCAAGATAGCGTTTCTCTGTGTAGCTTTGATTGTCCTGGGCTCACTTTGTAGACCAGGCTGGCCTTGAAACTCACAACAATCTACCTGCCTCTGCCTCCCTAAAGTGTTGGGATTAAAGGCATGCACCACCATGCCTGGCTGAAAAGATGATTTTTAACTGCATACAAACCATTATGGTCGCAAAGGGCAGCTCATGGCAGCTGAGGAGTCTAGTCTGGATCTCAGATGATGAGATTCTCAGCTTGCCAGGCTCCTTCAACCATTAGCACCCCCACGTGTCCTTCCTTTTTGTTCCTGTCGATCACTAATAATAGATCAATGACTCAGAAGCACAGCAGCAACATAGAGGCCAGTCAAGCTTCCAGGGCATGGGAATGCCCTCCTCCAGTGGGGTGCTATCTGACAGGGAAGTGGGACACTATATACCTGGTGGTACTGAGTACCCAGCATCTCCTAAGACTCAGCCAGAGAGTGACCAAGCACAGAGTTACAGAGAACAAATGGGCATCACTGATGAAGGATCCTGGATGGGCATCACTGATGAAAGATCCTGGATGGACATCAATGATGAAGGTTCCTGGATTGGGCAATGTTGATGAAGGTCCCTGAAAGTGGAGAAAAGGAGTCACTTTGCTGGACAAAGCCAGCTGGATGCACGTATCCAGTGAGCAATTGGAGGAAGCAGGTCCTGGGATTTGCTCACCTCACTGCAGAGGGGGAAAAAGTGGGCAGGGGTGGGGGATGGAAACAAAAGCTTAAGATGAGTAAAATGAGTCAGGCGTGGTGGCAGCACACACCTTTAAATCCCAGCACCCAGGAGGCAGAGGCAGGGGGATGGTTGTAAGTTTGAGGCCAGACTGGTCTGCAAAAAGTCCTGGACAGCCAAGGGCTATACAGAGAAAACCTTGTCTCAAAAAAAAAAAAAAAAAAAAAAAAAAAAAAAGCAAAACAAAACTAGTAAAATGTAACCACTGTTGAGAGGCAGAGAAAAGCTGGCTGTTAGTTTGTTGCTAGACTACTTACCGCTGGCTTTTTGTAAACTTCCCTAAGAAGCTACCAGAAAGTGTAAGCAATACTGTTATAAGTTGCTGAGAAAAGTCAAGATCAGATACAAAGTTACCCAAAAAGAAGCATTAGGGCCCAGATGGTTCATCTGAGTTCCATCCAGGAGTCCACACCATGGAAGGAGAGAGCTAAATCCAGCAAGTTCTCCTCTGACATCCATACATACACCTTGTTATATGTGCTCCTACATACACACCCACCCACACACACACAGAGAGAGAGAGAGAGAGAGAGAGAGAGAGAGAGAGAGAGAGAGAGAGAGGAGAGGAGAGAGAGAGAGAGAGACAGAGACAGAGAGAGACAGAGACAGAGAGAGACAGAGACAGAGACAGAGAGAGACAGAGACAGAGAGAGATAAATAAATAAATACAGGGCACAATATTCAAGGCTCTAAGTAGGATGACAGGAATCCAGTTCTCCAGACCCACACTCTCAGTGGTTAAGAGCTCTGGCTGTTCTTCCAGAGATCCTGAATTCAATTCCCAGCAACCACATGGTGGCTCACAACCATCTATAATGAGATCTGGTCACCTTCCAGCAGGCAGGCACACAAGCAGGCAGAAAATTGTATACATAATAAATAAATCTTAAATTTAAAAAAAAAGGCTAAGCCCTGAGTCCAGGCTGGAGAGATGACTCAGGGATTTAGAACACACATCACTCTCCCAGAGGGCCTGACCCCTGATACCAGGAATCACTTGTAATTCCAGCTCCAAAGAAGGACACCTTCTTCTAGCCTCTGTGGGCACCTGTGCCCATGTGCACAACCCCCACCCACAGACACACACATACACACCAGATTTTAAAAAAAAACTCACACAAGCTGTCCTCTGACTTCCACATGTTTGTCTACCCATATACATAAATACACAATTTTTAAATTTAATAAAATAAATAATGTAACATCAAATTTAAAAACAAAAAGTAGATGTGTGTACAAATACACACAAGCACTATATGATAGGGCATATGCACCTGCTCATCGTGTCCATACACACAACACAGGAGCAAAGACAGAAAGAGCTGCCAGTGGGTGCCTTGGCTAAGTGCTTTGGTGACACTGTCTCGCTGGCTCCAGGATGCACCATCCTTGCCAACCTGTGCCAGCAGCTATGTGGCTCCTGCCTACATGCATGTTTTCCTGATGTGGCAAGCAAGAAGTCACTTGGGCATTTCAAACAAAAACAAAGGTTTTGTTTTTTCTTCTTTCTTGACACAGGGTCTTATGTAGACAGGCTGCCCTCAAACTTGCTATGTAACAAAGACGACTTTCAACTTGTGATCCTCCTGCCTCCACCTCTGAGAGCTGGGATCCCAGGCAGCAGCATCACACTCTGCTGATGTGGTGCTAGAGATGGAGCCCAGGGCTTCCTGTGTGCTGGGCAAGTTCTCAATAGGCTGAGCAGCATCCCCAGCCCAAGTAGCTTTTAAATAAAACTCATCATATTTTTTTTCTCTATGAATCCATGGTTAGCATCCGATAAGGGTTATGTATATTTAACATAGTACATGAGTTCTCTATTTACTCATTGCTGACTCTTACTACCTTCTAAATCTGGCTTATTTCTTTTTAAAATTTTTCTTTTTCGTGTGTGTGTACACGTATGCGATATGCATGCCTGTGCACACATGTTATAATGCACATTTAGTGTGTGTTCACATCTATGTGGTATGCATATGTGTTCAAATGTGTGGATGCACATCTGTGTGCATGTGTGAATGGACGTCTGAGGTTGGCTTTGAGAGTCTTCAGTTTCTAGCTTACTCACTGAGCCAGAGTCTCTCAGTTGAGCCCAGAGTCTAGCTAGCCAGTCTCTGCCTTCTAAGTGCTGGGACTGGAGGCAGGTCATGATGCCCACCTGGCACTTATGTAGGCTCTGGGCAACTTATGTGACAAACACATTAACCATGGAACCATTCTGAAACCTACTTTATGTTTTTGAAATTTTCATGCATACATATATTTCGATCATACCCACCTCATTACCTTCTATTGTCCCCCTTCCCACAGTGTGGGGAACTCCTTAAGAAGTTTTTGATAATTTTATTTTTTTACTGCCGAGTATTTTTGCTGGGGGTGGGATGGTGGGGATGCTTTTTGTTTGAAAGCCAGATGACAATTCTCTTATGCCCTGAAGTCAACCCCACACTAAGAACTGCTCTGGCCATGATGGCTGCAGATTCTTTGTCCTCCCCTCTTGTCCCTCAGAAGCTGACTCCGCCTCCTGTTCCCTGACTCTGGAGGTCTCTATGCTGCAAATCACATGCATCACAGGTGACAAGGTGCCACATCCAGGGCCAGGCTGAGAGGTTGCTCTGCTTCTGCCAGGGACTCCCCAGAACATTAGCATGTGGCCTCTGACATCCATGTGGTGAGGGAGCACAGGCAGGCCTGGGATGACACAAAGTGCAAGGAACAGGGGAGGGGGTGGGGGGCTGCTGGCAGTTCCAGTTGCTTCCTGGATGAGGGAGAGCAGTGTTGGATGTTGGCACACCACCTTCACTGTTGCCCCACGAAACAGGGCCACGCTATTCCCCCAGCCCTCCCAGACTCCCAACTCCCAACTCCCAACCACGGGCACTGTCCTCAACCGCACAGCACTGAATAGTTTTCCTGACTCAGCAAAACACTTGGGACAGGTATTAGCTGTGGAAGAGAAGACGCCAGTTATAATCCGTATCTGACTTCATGTTGTTGGTGACGTATGACGCAGATATAGCCATGGTGGGAGATGGACAGCGTGGGAACGGAGACAGTGCTGAAGCCACATGGACAAAGGAGAAAGCTCATTCCCAGGGCTTCTAAGGGCAGTAAAGATAAAGGCATTTCTTCCCAAGCCCATAAGGCTGGCTGAGGGGGCCACTTCCCCTTTGTACTCCAGGGCTTATCTGCATCCCACATCCCAGATAGTCAGTATCTCTACAGCTGGATTTGGTACTGGCAGGAACTGTCTCTTGACTCTCAAGAGTCTGTGAATCATTTCTGAACACATTGCCACACATTCTGTTACTGTAACAAATTATATGAAACTGGATACTTTATAAAATGAAAAGATTTGCTTAGCTCAGAGTTCTGTAGGTTTGAGGAGACAATGCCAGGACCTGCTGCTAGTTTCTGGTGAGAGCTTCATGGAAGGTATATGAGAGAGGAAAAAAATCACATCACAAAATGGGAAGCTGGAGAGTGACTGAGGTTCCCACTATCCTTTCCAAGGGTGTACTCCTACCTTATTAAGGACCTCCAACTATCTCATCCACCAGTTCTCACAGACAGTCAAGGGGACAGAGCTTCCATGTCAGGAGCCCTGGGGGAATACACTGGAACACTGTACAAAACATAGCACCAAGTCTCCAGAAAGACAAGACTCTACCAGATCATCCTTCCTCCAGATCGGAAGCTGGGAAGTGTATCTGTCACTAATGCTGCATAACAAACACACCCCACACCCTCTGTGGCTGACAGAAAGCAAGGGACATTTCTCACTCTCTATGACAGTCAGACTAGTGTGCTCTATCTCTGAGGAGCAGCCCCAGTCTCAGATCTTGCCAGTCCCAAGACAGAGACAAAATGGTAGAGAACACACACACACACACACACACACACACACACACACACACACACACACGGTAGAACACTGGCCCAGGCAGGCTCATTTTAGAAGCAACATAGGACAGTTATACTTCACTGCACAGCAACAGTCACATGTGAAGGTCTAATAGCATGCAGGAGAGGCAGACTCCCCTGTAGGGAAAGGCAACAGATAGCTTGCTAATAATGTAAGTGACCTCACATCCAGTTAGATGATTGACTGGTTCTTCATTCTAGGCCAGGTTGAAGAAGCCAATGAGCTGAAATAAAGCCTCAGCTGTCCCTGTCAATTATAAATTATGCCCTGTCCTGGTCATGCACACGCTGGAAGGCACTTCTGCCCTTCCTCTTGTTTTCCTTTTGAGATAGGGACCCCACTTACAACTCGGGCTCACCTGGAAGTCTTGAGGCACCAGACACAAGCCACACACATCTGATTCTAGGTTTGACCTTTTGTTTTCTTTTTGTACTAGAGATTAAATCTAAGAGATTTGGGGGGGGGGTCGTTCTGGAGCATTTTGTTTGGCCTAGGATGGTCTCAAACTCATGACAATCCTCCTGCCTCATCCTCCCGAGTGCAGGGTGATAAGAAGGAACCTCATCCTCAACTTACTTTTTTGTTTTTTATATTTATTTTTGTATATATTTATGTTTATTGAAATCCCATGTACCTCAAACTACCCTCTGTTCTCAAACTCGATGTAACTGAGGATGACCTTGAACTTCTGATCCTCCTGTCTGCATCTCCCGAGTGCTGGGATTACAAGTATGCACAACTACACCCAGTTTATGCATTGCTGGGGGTCAAGCCCAGGGCTTCATAAACACCAAGCAAGCTCTCAACAGCTAAATCATATCTCCAGTCCAAGCTTTCTTTCTTTCTTTTCTTATTTTTATTACATTATTTATTTAATGTGTATGTGTGTGTACATGCATGCATGGTACACTCGGTGCAAGATTTGGGGGTTCATTTTTGCTTTCCAGCACCTGGGTCTCAGGGATCAAGGCCAGGCTATCAGCCTTGGCATCAGGTGCCTTCGCTTGCTGAGCCATTTTGCTAGACAGTTTCTGTTCTCTGCTTCACATGAATTGGTGAATTGGTGCAAAGAGGAGACGTCCTGGAATCCAGTCCTCAACAGGAACTCCCCCATGGCTGTTGGGATTTGAAGATTGTAGCCCCTCTGCGAGGCAGCTCGGAGGTTTCTCTCAAAACCAAACAAGCTCCTTTCATAGGTCGCATCAACTGAGCTCCTTGGTATTCGCCCAAATGAACTGAAAACTTGGATGTACACATATGTCTACAGGTCAAACTTGCCCAAACTGGAAGCATCCATGATGCCCTTCAGTGGGAGGTGGGACAAACTGGTGCAGAGCACCCTACAGCTACTAAAATTGTGTGCTAAAAAGAAAAGAACACCATGGAAAAGCCATGGGGAGCTTCAAATGCATATGGCTAGTCTTAAAAGGGTGCACACAGTCATTATAAAATGGCAAAACTATGGAGCCCAAAAAGATCAGGGTTGCTTGGGGTGGAGGCAGAGAGCAGCTGGAGTCCACTCTTTGGTAGCAGGATAGTGAACACAAGGCATCACACATTTGTCTAAACCTGTAGCTGGGATAACCTACCAAAAAAAAAAAAAAAAAAAAACCAGAAACTCAAATCTGTGCTGTTGATGCTGGGGACCAGCCAGGCTCTTCTTCTGTGCCTAACTAACAGTAGAACTGGGCATGCTCTCAAAGCCTCACTCCACACACATGTGCAACATGGATGTTCATACCTCACCATAAGGCTGTTGAGGTTCTCACAGCGGCCAGTCTGCGAAGGGATATCTATCAAGGTGGTGAGTGGCCTGAATTGCAACCTACATCTCAAAGTAGGGAGCTTGGCCCTTTCCCCAACAACCTGCTCTCACTCCCATCCTTTGCATCAACTCTAGAAACCTCAGGCCTTCCAGCTGAATACTTCTCACAGCAGTCCCTAACCATGCCTCCAGCCACTTAGCTCCCTGGTCCAGGAATACCCCAGAGTCTCAGGGCCTAGGCACGGCATGTTTCCTTTGCCAGTCCCATTGATCTTGTGCAGTCAGCATGTTCTGGCTTTTAGGAACCCTGCTGTGCCCTGTTTTAAGCAGAGCTTAGGTGTTACTCAGCTGTCTCCAGCGCTGTTCTCAGTGTGCTGTGGTTTGCTGGGTTTATCTTTGCCTCCCACACAGAGGGTCTTAGGGGGCCTGGAACTGCAGCTTTATTCTTCCTGTGTTCTCTAACACCGTCCCCCCCCCCCATTTGCTTTGGAATATTAGCCACCTAGCCTTTATAGCACAGCGCTCTCATGCCATGCCCTGCCTTCTTGCTGGCTTTTCCTGCTTTCTGCAGTGGTAGATCCCTTTTGCTTCCATTTGCCACTGCCTTGCACAAAATTGAACCTGTAGCCTGTCAACCAGGCTCAGGAGGTCAGGGACAAAGGAATCCCACCAGTCACACGACAAAGTGCACACTTACCCTCAATAACATAACCCATATAATGGTGACACAAGTTCAACCAAAGTCCCAGGCAGCCCCTGAGAGCCTGACAGTCCGCCATGGCCTCCCCTTTCTCTTCTTCTGCTCTGGCACACTCATCCTTCTTCCTTTTCCTCCCTCGTGGTCCAGGCTGTTCTGTTGAGGGGCCCTGGATCACCTCTATCTAAAGACTCATGCACCATTCCCAAGGTGACCCACCACCCACCACCATGTGTCATTAACACTCAGATGTTTACTGTGATAGACCTACTAACTTCCCACCATGTGGGTAAAGGACTGGACAGTAAGCATCACATGACATCCTGCATGCCCAGGAAAGCACCCATGGGACACCAGACATCTTCTAGCTCAAATAGAGAAACTTGTTCCCAAAGTCAAGAAGGCCTGCCTGGGGCCCCATGGGCTCAGAGTCACATGTGCGATGTTGCCTCCTGGGTCAGGCATCTTCGAGTGTCTGCTAGAGACCCTGCTACACCTAAGAAATGACCATGGCATCGACCTCTGTATTCTCACATGGCCCTAGATGCTTTTGAGGAACCCCCAAAGTGTCATAGAATATGGGACTGCAGGTGGATACTTGGTTTAGTGTTTGTAAGAGTCATAGCAGGGAACAGAGGCCTGGCCAACCTATACAGAGGCCTCTCTGCCTGTGTATACCTCCACAGAACTCACTCAGGTCCTTGAGCAAGCCCCATGGCTTCTGGCCCAGTAGTGTCCTAATGGTTGGGACCTAACCCACATGGCTCTGCTACCCAGCACCTCAAGTACCATGGCCAGCATGAAGAAAAGAGGCTAATCCAGCACGCAGGTGAATTCTGGGAGTTTCTCCCACCCCCATGAGCACATATAGCAAGCAGCTTTCCTTGCTGGAATCTAATTCTGGGGTCACCAACAAGGTGGGGGCTGTTGCAGGCAGCAGGGCCTGCCCTTTCAATAAGGTCTGCCTTCTCAACGGGGGGGAGAGGGCATTTCTCAAAGCTTAACCACACCACAGGGCCTCTAAGGTATCCAGGGAAGGCAAAGTTAATTATACACCCCTCCTACACCTCTCTGAAACCAACCTTGTACTGCCTGGTAATGTTCATGAGTTCTTCTCTCTTGGCCCAAGGAACTTTGCAAGGACTTCATGGGCCAATCTGTTTTATGTCACCTTTTCCTTTGAAAGTCATTGCTTTCATCAACTTATAAGCCAAGCTTAATGAACCCTTCCCTTTTTTTGGACTAAAAGGAGTCTCTTTGGATCCAGTGGGCTGGCAGGAAACAGGGCACGGGGATGCAGGAGTCAATAGCTTTGAATTCTTTCTGCCATAGAAGCTAGATTAGGACCATCCATCGCCCCCATGGGCTCACAGGCACCCCAGTGTTTGTTTGTCCCCCTTCCCACTCCCTACCAAGCCAGCATGCTGCCTGCCCATGGGGGTGCTCTGCCTTATGGACCTAGGGACCCTAGAGCTTTCACGGCTCCACTGTGATCCACACACTGGCAATGCCTACAGGTACATGGCAGCTTATGTTGTCCTAAGCCCCGCAAGTGGACATCAGGGTCCAGCTGGAGTTAGATGAAAAAGTGAGGGTCCGTTGAGGGGAGTCACTTGTTTCCCAAATCCCTGAGTAAGGAGGTCAGTAGGCTCCATGAAAGTCGACACCTCCCCCCTTCCTTGTAAGCAGCCAACACCCTGTCAAGTGGTGGCCATGTTTGGCTGACTCCCCGTTTGCAACAGCCCACACCCACCATATTCAATTGCCCCAGCTCTGGGGTACAAAGGTGTAAAAGAACAAGCAGACTAGAAAGCGTAACTTTTGTTGGGCCTCTTTATTTAGAACCTGGCGGACGAGGAGCCCTGGGCAGTTGGTATGGGCAGCACAGGAACCATTTTGACAGTCTGGTCACCAAGTTTAAGAGCAATCTAATAAAGCGGGGCTGGGGGGACGGCACTGTAAGCTAACTGGAGATGAATGTATGGGGGCTTTGAAGCAACAACCGTTCCCTAGAGTCTAATATAAAAGTAGATTTACATTTGTGGGTAATCTGAAGCTGGTGATTTCTAGTGCCTTTGGTAATCATCAATAACCCAGCAGTTGCGTGGCAGAGATCCACGCATGGATAAATACAAATATTAAGTTATCATATTTTTTTTACTTTTTGTACAAATATACACGTTTTTTTCCTTTTACTCATCTTTTCCCCTCGTTCTACGTTTTCTAGTCTCTCTTTTTTTTTTTCTTTTTTCTTTTTTTTCATTTTTTTGCACTGAGAGTGAGTAGAGATTAAACATTTTACATAAATGATTTAAAGCTTTACACCTTGGGACCAGCGTACTCCTTGCACTTGGTACAGAGTGTTCTCAATACATTGATTGCACAGTTTTCAGATTTCCACAAAACCGTGGGCTGCTTTGCGCAGCCATCTCTGGTTCCTGCTACATGAACGAAAGGTCCCAGACGAAGCCCAGAGTTCTTCCATCGACCGCTGCCCAGGTGCCCAGCAAGTTCTCTCTGGCCGTTAGGCGCTAAACTGCGGGGAGAGGGACTCAGGTGAGCACACACGGTGGGAACCCCCCAGGGGCGGCCCCTCCGCGACCCTCGGGAGGGCCGCTGGACTCACCTAACTCATCGCAGACGTTTGCGCGGGGTCTGCTCCACCGCGCCCACCCCAGGAGCCACGTTAGGAGAGGGACACCCCACAGGGACATCGTTCGACGCCTTGTTCTCCTGCGCTGATCTCTTGCGCTTGGCGAAGAAGTCTGCGGGCGACAGCGCACGCCGGTCAGGGCGGGGCCGTACCGGAGACCCGTGAGGGGGCTCGCGGAGTGCGCAGGGCGCGGGGCCGGGGTGGGGGCGCCATCCCCGCCCGCGCCAAGGTCCGCGGCGGGTCAGCTTTGTTTACGTCGCCGCGCAATGTGCTGTGTAAGCATTTCCCCTTGTCCCGCGGCCAAGCCCCCCGGGGCTGCCGCCGCATTTAACCCCCTCCACGCCGCACACACGGCGCCCTAAGGGGCTCCCGCGGCCCGAGCCAAAGACCGCGATCCGAGTGGGTCGCGGCCAGGCTCACCCTCCCACTGCACGCTCGGGAGCCTTGGAGCTGCACCCCCACCAGTAGGAGAGGGGTGCGGGCGCAACCGCGCCC
The DNA here is from genome assembly GCF_903995435.1 of Acomys russatus. Lineage (NCBI taxonomy): Eukaryota > Metazoa > Chordata > Mammalia > Rodentia > Muridae > Acomys > Acomys russatus. The sequence continues at coordinate 23,674,765 of NC_067141.1, forward strand.
TAAGCGCCGCGGGCCCTTTAATGCCACGGGAGGAGGCGGGGACCGGGCGAGGCCCCCGAGGGCGAGGGAGAGCCCGGCCGGCCGGACAAAGCGAGGCCGGGCCGGGGCGGGGCCGTGCGGGGCTCACCGGAGATGAGAGGCCCCGACAGCTTCTTGATCGCACCGTTCGCAGTGGCCGCAGCAGTCCCAGCCGCGGGACGTCCTGGAATCCCCGAGAGAGGCTGCTCCTTCAGCTCCTGGCCGCGCTGCTCCTGGTTCTCGCCCTGCTCCTCGTCTGGATCCACGCCCTGCTCCTCCACCGGCTCCTCGTCCTGCTCCTCGACCGGCTCCGCTCCCTGCTCCTCCACCGACTCCGCGCCCTGCTCATAGCCCGGCTCCGCGCCCGGCTCAGCGCCTGGCTCAGCACCCGGCTCCTCGCCCTGCTTAGGGACCTGCTCAGGGACCTGCTCAGGGACCTGTTCCTCGCCGTCCTGAGGCGCCACGTCCGGGTTCGCGTCCGGGATCGGGTCCGGAGTCGGGTCCGAGGTCGCGTCCGGGGTCACGTCCGGAATCGGGTCTGAGGTCGGATCTGAAGCCGGGGCTGGGGTCAGGGGTGGGGTGGGCTCCACGACCATGGCTGAGGTTGGAGCGCTGGGCGGCTGCTCAGGCGCCTCCTCTAGGCCGTCGGGGGCCTCGCCAGCCGGCAGCCCAGAACGCGGGATGACAGCCACGGCAACCGGGGGAGGCCGGGGCCCCAGCACCAGGCGACAGCGCCCCACCTGCACCGTCTCGCGGTAGAAGGCGGGCACAGACTCGCTGTCCACCTCCATCCACTGCAGACGACCAGGGCCTCGAAGAGGCACATCCTGCTGGAAGTTGAAGTCCCAGCGGTTCTGGTCCTCGGCGTTCAGCTCTGCCAGGCGCATCCTCAGCTCGCGGCCCAGCTCCTCGTGGTCCACAGGCCCGAAGAGGCTGCGGCAGGCGCTACTGCGCGCAATCACTGGGAAGGTGTCGCTGGAGGCCAAGCGTTCCATCGCTGTTCGGCTGCGAAGGTACACGTCGGACATGCCCATGGTCGAAGGCTGTGCAAACGCGGGCGGCGAGAAAGAAGGGAACGGGAGAAGGAAGAGGGGAGAGGAGGAGGGCGGAGGCTGGGCATGGGTGAGACCCCTTGCACAGCCCGCGTCCGCCTCTGCCTAGGGACGCGGCGGCTACCTGGCTGATTGGTGGTGGAAGGCTCCCGCGTCTCGATCGCTTGTCCTGTCCAGCTTGGGCCGCGCCCCCTTGGAGCTTGCCTGCCTGTTCGCTTGCACTCAGTCGGGCCTAGCCGGCACCCCTCGAGCTCAGCGCTCTCGGCCTGTGGAACGCCCAGCCCGCTGCGCCCCTTTATACGCGCTGGCCTCCTCACGATTAGCATAATGTAGTATTTTCAGTTTCAACAACACCGCGACGATTGGCGGGCACACCCCGCCCCGCCCACAGAGGCCCGGCCTCCGACCCGCGCTCATTGGCCGCGCTCACACACCCCCGGGGCCCGGCGGGCTGGGCGACGGGCATCCGCTGATTGGCGGCCGCTCACCGAGCGGCCTGAACGGGACAAGGGGCGGGGCTCGAGTTAAAGAGCTCTGCGGGCGGTAACGTGACACCGCGACGCCCCTCCCCCTCGCCCCATACCCCCCCCTACGCCCCCCGCGGGCTCCTTTGTCTGCAGGCGGGGGCTTGCGCAGCCGCGACGCGCGCGCCCCTTCGGACCCTGGAACTGGGCACGGCCCCTCGGCGACGCCGACGTCGGTGCAGGTCCCTAGGCCCCCGCGGCCAGCGCTAGCGCTAGGATTGCGCCAACTGATAGGGCTTTAACCCACCACTACCAGCTGGGCCCTGGCCTAGCAGAACTATGCCTGGAACCGCCCTCTGCACCCAGGCCTAAGTTCCTGCCATCGAGGCGTCGGCACACCTGCTAGTACTAAGAACCTGTACCAGGGAGGTAGAGACAAGGGTCAGCTTCATTTTTTTCCCCTATGGACAATACTGTGGAGATCTTAAGGGCCTGAAATGAAACAGGGTCTGTAGCCTGATCTATGAGCGAGCCCATCTACCCAGGAGATGAGACACAAGCTCAGCCCATCCAGCCCTGTATCTACGTCAAGGCACTGATGTACGCCCAAGACCTTAGGTTTGGATCAGGCCATATCTGGCTCCCCGGTTCTGCCTACTTTGGTTGGCAGTAGTTGTGTGGGGTGGGGTGGGGGGGCGGCGCGGGGGAAAAGGTAAAGACTCACCCCTCCTCCACAGCAATGCCTCTCGGTGCAGCCCTGGATACTCAAACAAGCACCCCAAAGCCTCTCTCTCTCTCTCTCTCTCTCTCTCTCTCTCTCTCTCTCTCTCTCACACACACACACACACACACACACACACACACACACACACACACGCTGGCGCCACCACCACCAAAAGGAGTCCATGATATAGGGCAGCGAGGCCAGAAGGTGATTCAGGCATACACCAAGAGCACACACACACACACACACACACACACACACACATGCACGTGCTCACACGCACACACACGTGTGTGCATGCGCATGCATGGACTTATTTGAAAGACCCTGTAGACCCCCGAACTCTCAGCTCCCAGCAGAAATGCCTCTGAGAATTCTGAGGCAGAATCCTATTTACAGGGTTTGAGAAGTTGAACCAGCCAGAAGCAAGTAGTAATAACAAGTCTTCAGACCCTGAAGCCAGAGGGCCAGACTGAACAGGCTGTCCTGGAACAGGTGAGAGACAGGGTTTGGAAACTGCTCTGGCCAGTGCCTGAGACTTGTACGGATTTATTTTTCTCAGTACACCAGACTACAAATCTCTATGGACATCGGTATTTCAGTATTTTTCTGGAGTAAAATAAAACTAATGAAGGCTTCCAAGGGGCCCCATCACACACATACACACACACACACACACACACACACACACACACACACACACACCGACTAAAGGCTAAAAGCAGCTAGTCCAGGGTCAGAAGGAGGCAGAGCTTTGTTCTGTCTCTGTGTCGAGACCACACGGGCCTCCCCAGAGACCCTGGGCACAGGACCACGCTTGTTAGTAACCACCTAGCCTCCAGGGTCTCCCCAACAGTCCAAATGCCCAGGCTACAGCTGTCAAGGATGGCAAGGATGCAGAAGGCCAACCCTGACCACAACCCAGGTCAAAGCTGCTGAGAGGACTGAACACACTCCCTGTGGTGTGGAGCTACCATACCCTATTTGTTGGAAGAAGCAGTATGGATGCCCAGATGCGCTGTGCTGTGGGCTGCCTCTGTAGGCATCAGCCTGGCTAGGGCACCCTTAGCCCGGGTTGCCAGTATTGCTTGCTTTCTACTTCTATGTTCCTCTTTTATCAGCTTATTTGTTTACCTCAACACAGGGGGAAATGCCTGCTCTGCATGTCTGTAACAGGTGAAATTTCATCAAGGATAGCATCAACAGATTTTTTGGGCACACTGGTTCCAAGAGCAGGGTTGAGTCCCCCACCTAGCCCTCCAACCCAAGGGACCTGTAGGTAAGTAAACATCTCCCTGCCTACAAGAATCACCTTCTATTATTGTCATTAAAAAGACATCCAAAGGAAAAGAGAGCATTTTTCCTGTGTTGCTGTGGGGGATGGAGTGCCGGTGGGGTGCTCATCTGGTGCCCGACTCATCAGGGATAAGTTTCCTGGGCTTCTTTCTTGTGGGGTGTGGAGGGGGTATAAGTTCTGGGACCCCTCCCTTGGACCTGGTGAGTAGAGTGATGTTTCTCTCCTGCCATCTTCACCCACACCCTTGGGCAACGTGTGCACTTCACTTTTTGCCTCTTCTGGAGCACCTGGAAAGACCACACTCCACGTGCAAAGACCAGTTTCTGCCACAGATCCATTGACAAAAATTTCTGTGTGCACTCAATTACATTATAACTATTGGTGTTATTTTTCTGTGTACCCACCCTGTTGGCCAAATGGGGAACAGAGGGCCTTGGCAAGGTTCAGACACAGCCATTCTGCCAGTGATTGGAGTAGGAGATAAAATTTGAAGAGCTCGGAGTGACTCAGTGGTTAAGGCACTTAAGAAATATATACACTGGCTCTGGGTTCCATCCCCAGCACCCGAAAATGAATGAATGACGAATGAATGAATGAATTTTGTGTCCTTCATCCCTAAAAGTTTGAAGCTGAGTCTACGGTGCTGTGCGGCTAGTGGCTGCAGCTAGAACACACAGCAGGCAGGCGGACACTTCAGCAGTATGTTCCAAGGAGGAACCGGCTAGCTATATTAAAACCCTGTTGTGGCTCCTAGGTGATTAAGGCCAGTTTAAAGCACACCTTCCAACATCTCGAATCAACTCCCAGATTTGATTAGTGAATTGTAATGCTGGGGTCCTCCTGCGCTTTAATTCTTAGAGGAGACTGGAGTAGCTAAGCCAGCTCAGTTTCCCAGAACGTCCCGGGATCGCAATCAGAGCAACCGCGTAGCTGGTCAGCTGCTGGGTTCCGGTGTTCAGGGTCTTCCAGCCCCTAGCCGGAGCAGAGGCAGGAGTCCAGGTCTGTCTTTGGCTTCATGCTGCCCCCTGGTGACCGCCTTGGGCAGCACCAGCTTCCTGGCTGTCCCATGCCTCCCTTTCCTGCCTGCGTGGATAACTCTTCTGGTCAGACGGGTCCCTGACCCAGAGCCCCAGGTTCTGGGGCCCTTCCCGGGGTAACCAAGTGTACGGTTAAGGCTTGCCCTATTCAAACCTGCCTGGAGCTGCCTTCTCAGATTCTAAGACCCTGAGCTGTCATATCAGATAAATTAAGGCCTTGGAGAATTTTCCATGAAGCCATGGGCCACATGTCACCCATCCATCAAGAAAGGTGGAGAACGCAGGCCCAGGGTCAGGACTAGAGGAAGAGGACCGAAGGGCTGGGTGACACACTTTGTTGCTTCTGGAGACTCTTGAAGGGCCGTGGACAAAGAGCAATCCTCTCATAGTTTTTCTGTGGTCTCTTCATGGGGCAGGGAAGTCTAGCTGCCTCTGTGATAAAAATGCACCTTCAAGGAGGTCAAAAAGAGTGTCTATCTTGTGCCTCCTCCAGGCTTTGATCTGTATCTGGTTTGGGCTCCCTTCCTCTTTTAATCCAACACCCTGCAGAGAGAGGACAGGGTAAAGACAAAGCCTCAGAGAGGTTCAGCATCTCGCCTGAGATCACTCAGCAGTCAGGGGCAACAGTCACTTAGCTGGCCTCAATCTTAACGAACACTCGGACCAAGCCCTGCATGGATTTTGGCTCTGTTTGCGATGGCGGGAGACCCTGGAATGTCCTCTACACGTCCCCCACTCCTCTAACTCCTGCCCCATTGGTTGGGTTGCAGGCTCCGAGGGGTGTGCGCGGTTACAGAACAACCCGGCCGGCCGCCCCAGCAGTAAGCAGCGCCCTGCGCGCACTTGGCGGGGCCCCAGGCGGGCGCAGCGCGAACACCCTCCCGCACCAGTTCCCGCGCTCGGCTCGCCCCGCCCCCAGGACGGGCTGTTCTTGGGGCCGCTGCCAGACACGTCCTCCGCAGGTGCCGGCCTCTCTCCGGTGACGCGGCCACATGCGGCCCAGGCTCCGATTACAGGGCCTGCCTTGTACTCAGGGCCGGGGGTCCTCACTCCCCAGGAATGGGTGGGAGGGGCAGGGCAGGCCCTGCAGAGGGAGACTACGAACAAGGAACAGCCGCAGGCAGGAGCCGCCCCCAGACACGTGCGGCGGCCGCCTCGCCCGCCGCTGCCACTGCGGTTTGGAGGCGGGGAGCCTGAACCCAGCTGCATGACTTGACTGGGCCCTGGACCCAGTGTTTTAAAAGCCCAGGACCACTGGGCACCCCAGGATCCTGATGCGCCAGATAGGGGACGAGAAGTTCTAACTGGCTGGTGGGAATCAAAGTCAAACACTGGGCCAGATCTGCCTCCCGCCTTCCCTCTTTCCACAGCCCATGTGCAACACCAGGTTCCCAGGCCCAGCGACTGATTTTGCCAAAGAAATAATAACGTAGATCTCGCGCTCCTGGATTCTCCTCCTCCGCACCTCTTTCTTATTAGCGCTAGCAGGAGTCACAATCAGAACCTCCTGCTCGCAAGGTGCACCCAGGACCCCTAGATCCCTCCAAGCCACCTACCTACTGTAGCTTCCGAAAGCTACAGTGTCAGAGGAGTCCAGGACCTGCTCAAGAGACTAGTGGATAGTAAGGCCTCCCAGACAGGAGGGTCCTCACCCTACACACACACACACACACACACACACACACACACACACACACACACACACACACACACACCTCAGAGCCCTCAGACAACCTCAGGGGTAAAGGGTGCTGCCTTTTATGTTAAGACAGTCTTCCAGCGGGCCTGGCTGGCTTCAAACTCGAAATGTAGCCAAGGGATGACCTTGTAGTTCTGACTCTCTTGCCTCCACCACCTAAGTGCTGTGATTTCAGGTATACACCATATGTCTGGTTTATGTAAGTGCTGGGTATGTGTGTGCTAGGCAAGCGCTCTAACACTGTGTCCCCCAGACCACAAGACTATTAGACTGTAGTGGAGAGCTGCTATTTCGTGTGCCCCCCGCTTAATCCTGGAATGTCCCTGTGAAGGAACCAAAACCAGAGAGATGGTGTGGCTGCTCAGGATCCCACCATAAATGAAGCTTGACCAAATAGGCTCACCTGGGCCCTCTGTGAGTAAGGAAAGGGGGCCCCCATCCTCACTTCCTTCATTCACTCAATTTCTCTTGCTATTTATTCCCTTACACCCAGCCATCCCTGGACTGTGTTTTAAAGAAAGCAGTTATCACGCCGGGCGTGGTGGCGCACGCCTTTAATCCCAGCACTCGGGAGGCAGAGGCAGGTGGATCGCTGTGAGTTCAAGGCCAGCCTGGTCTACAAAGTGAGTCCAGGATGGCCAAGGCTACACAGAGAAACCCTGTCTCGAAAAACCAAAAAAGAAAGCAGTTATCCAAACGAGATGTTGGAGCAATAGTGTCTGGAACAGCTCCCTGGGTAGCAGTTAATCTTTACAGTGTCTCCTCCAGGACCCCATACTGGGTTAAGGGGCTCTTACCTAGCTGGGCTGCTCAGGGCTGAGGCAATAATGACAAGCTATAGCAGAGAAGCCGCCAGCCTCCTGAAGAGCAAGGCTGGACTCCTACTGTCCCCTGGTGTTCAGGGAGCACATTACAGCAGGAGTGCAACACCCACCCGAGCCCGCATGTGAAAGCTGGTCCCGCCCACTACTGTGCCTCACACCTGAAGGTGACTTGGCAGAGGTCTTGCAGTTCCGAGGCTGCATGCCCTGGAGATTACGGTTTTCCCCAGTGTAGCCAGTTAGAACAGTTAAAAATCCAAAGCCTAGGCACTTGGGGAGCCAGTTAGCCAAACTGGCCATTAGCCAGTGAGCCTGACCTATATCCTCAGAGGCTGTTAAGTAACAGGACAAAAGAAAGGAGAGCCAGTTGCAGGTGCCCTGTGTGGTGGCACAAACCTTTAAGTCCAGCACTCAGGAGGCAGAGGGAGATTTATTTCTGTGAGTTCAAGGCCAACTTAGTCTATATAGTGAGTTCTAAAGCTACAAAACAAAAGAAACTGAGACTAAGACTAAAAGAGAAGAGAAACACTGAAAAAGAGAGAGTAAGGCCCAAGGGGAACAGGGTCTTTCTTCCACCGTTCCTAGCCTCTCCCACCTCCATCCCTCCCACCCTCCGCCCTCCTTTCTCCAACTGCTCTCTCACTATCTCCTCCAACACACACCCAGGCCTAGCCTGCCTCTAGTGCCTTCTGCCTTGTTTCTCTCCCCTGAATTTGCTGCACAAAACCTCAGGCTTCAGAGCTCCAAAGCCAGCTGGGCTCACTAGGGGACCTGTCCCCTGCTCTCCCTTCTTGGGCCTGGGTGACTATGTGCGTGGATATATGCATGCCTTAAGGTACAAGGTGCAATAGTGAATGGGGTTAGCAGCCTCAGGACACACTGGCCCAACAGTCAGTGGCTCTTCACAGGGAAGGTGGCTGTGGGCAGAACCTCAGGTCTGTGAGCACCTCAGCCTTTTCAGCTGGTTGTGGCAGGGAATGAGAGAGTGGGCGCTGAAGAGGCCACTGGAGTGAGGCAAGGAGGGTCTGAGTTTCTACCCCTGAGGGCTGTCAGAAGTAACCCACACTTGCTGTATGGGGTGGGCAGGGAGGGAGGGGGGAGTGCAGGTGAAGGATCAGACAGAGGGCTACCCTTTTACTGGCTGCCCTTGGGCAAGCATATGATGCTCTCCTGTGCCTCTGCTTTCTCATTTGTGAGAAAGCCTCTGGTAGAGGCTGGAGGACCATGTAAGCAGCCTGTGAACTGTCAAAACAAGCCTCCCCTCAAGGGTGCCTCACTACCTCCTTCTCTTGGTCGCCCCTAACAACGAGGAGAGGAAGGCCCAGACCCTTCCAGGTGACCCCCCCTCCCACTGTGTTGCAAAGAGAACTGGACATTTCCTTTGATCCCAGGGGTGGGGGTGGGAGTGGCGCTAAGGGGGGGAAACTCAGACCACAACAAAAGCACTTGCACCAGTAGTCACGTGGGGTGCCCTAATCCGCAGCCTAATTACCAGCTCTGACAACACAACCCCTCCCCCCAGCAAGTCAGCAGCAGCCCATTTCACCAGTCTCTGCACACACTTGCAGACACTCAGTGCCGCTGGCTCCCCCTCCCCACCGCTCCACCCCAATGCTCATCCACTGCATCTGGAATTTTACCCTCTCTGTCCCAAGCATTCCCATGTTATGGTCTCTATGCCAATAATTGCATTCAACCCTCAGGAAAGTCAATGAAGCAGAGAGCAGGGTTCAACCTCCACATCCCCCCTCCCAGAGTAAGATGGGCAAACTGAGGCTGGGGAGAGCAAGAGCCTTATCTAAACCTGGGCAATCATGACCGTCAACCACAGAGGCCCCTGTCAATGCTCCCATGCATGCTAGCTAGCAATTCCTCTGTGGAGCCCCCAACTCTTTCTGCTCCCTCCTTGTGTTTTGGATTGGATTTTTTTTTAACTTAGCTAGCTAGGTGAGTTTCTGAGCCCCCTGCTGCCCCAACCCTAGGGCTTCAGGTATAGGTATAACTGTTCAACCCCGGGGATGGTCAGTGATGTATTTCAGACTTTTTTTTTTTTAAAGACAGGATCTCCTGTGAAGCTGAGGCTGGTCTCCAACTCATGACTCTCTCTTGGCTTCCTGAGTGCTGAGACTGCACACACCACCACCGTGCCCCAGTTTCTACCACGTCAGTGCCCAACATTGACCACACCTAGCTTTCAGCCTCAGTGCCCAGGGCACCGAATAAGACATGGAGGGCCTGGGCCTGGGCCTGGGCCTGAGTGTTCCAAACCAATGCTCTACCCACAGGCAGAAGGGACCTGCAGGCAGGATGGATAAGAACTAGACCTCTATCCAGAGATGCCGGATATGGTAGGCAGGACCTAGGCTAGAAGCCAAGGCTAGGCTCTGATAGGTACCTTCATTTTGGTAAACTTGTTCCAGAACCAGCAAAAACAGAAAGATTTCAACTGACCATTCCCTGGGTTGAACAGTTGTATCAGAGGCCTTAGGGTAGGGCAGAAGGGGGTCTCAGAAACTCACCCAGCTAGCCAAGTGTGGTGATGCATACCTTTAATCCCAGGACTCCAGAAGCAGCAGGCAGTTCTCTGTGAGTTCAAGGCCACCCTGGTCTACATAGTGAGTTCCAGGTCAGCCAGGGCTACATAGATCCTGTCTCAAAGATGAGAGGGGAAAGGTGGGGCTTGGGGTGGGGGGTTGGGGGGGGGGGGAACAAAGCACTGAAAACTGCTCTTCACACCTGTAATCCCAACACTCAGGAGACAGAGGCAGGAGGATTGCCTTGACTAGGCTATCAGTGAGTGAACCCCTGACTCTAAAAAAATAAATACAAGGGCTGGAGAGATGAATCCATGGTTAAGAGAACATACTGCTCTTCCAGACTTGAGCTTGGTTACCAACACCCACATCATGCAGCCCATGCCTGCCTATAACCCAAAAGCCCATGACTCTGGCCTCTGCAGGAATCTGCACATACAAACACGCACTCTCACGTGCATATGTGCACGCTTGCACATGTACACACACACAATTTAAAATAACAGAATAAATATTCTTAAATTGTATACAAAAAAGCCAAGCCCTGTTCTTTTTCACTGGGGCGCAGGGGCAGCTGCTGCAAGCGAAGCTACAGGGCTCCCTGACACTGCTATCTGGTCTGATTAGGAGGCCATGTGGGATACCACAGTGGTCTGTGCGGCTTCCGGAGATCAGAGACAGAAGGGCCCTCCAGCCCAATCAAGCGAAGTGTCCCCAAGCCAACTGTGAGCTTCACCAGCTCTTACCCTGACCCCTGGACATCTGGCCTGGCTTGAGGAAATGGGACCAGGCTCTGTAGACTGCACCTCAGCTATCACTCCTGAAGCTCAGTGGACACTTTTATGGACTTCTGGGAAAGCCTTAATCAGTCTCCGTTATCACTGTCTGCCTGACTGTATATATATTCCCAGAAAACAGGCCTACAGTGGAGCTTAGTGGATGATGGGAAACCATATGCCTAGCCTGGATCCCATGCTCTGATGCCTCAAGTCAGTCTACAGACTGTTTCTTGGCGCCCCCACACCAATACAAGGACTAATAAATGCGACTGGGAAACTGCAGCGCTCTGCAAGCAAGAGAAAGAGCTGTAAACCTGGGCGCCACCTGCTGGCCAACATCTGACACTTCACCCACTTTGACCGAGAAGGAACCTGGAGACAGGCTGAGACCTCAAGAGCCCGAGGAGGGCTGATACAACTACATAGAATCCTGCCTCCTGCTCTGTCCCCACCCCGAGTCAAAGCCCTGTTGTTCCCAAAGAAGCGACACAGAGGAGACTCCAAACTTCTCAAATGACTTGTTTAGACTTCTCTGTTGGTCACACTGGGAAATGTCCATGTCGGGCCACAAGAGGTAGAGCATGCCTACTGCACACAAGGTCCTAGGTTCTAGGCCAGCAGTCATATGAAGACTCAGGCACAACCCCACACCGTCCACTCCCTTGTTGCCTGTCTGCTCACAGTTCCCTCCGCTGACAAGCTCGGAGCCCGCGTCCTTCGGCAGAAATCCCGTTCTGCTCAACCGAGGGCAGTTCCATGCAGCAAGGCTGGCCATGGGGTTAGCTCACCTGGTTGCTACGGAGTGTCTCAGTCCACCGCTCACGGCTCCTGGCAGACCGAAGACCACAGTCTTACCCCCTTCCAGATGGACCATGGCAGAAGCTGCCTGTGCTGGCTGTCTCTCAGCTCCTCAGTAGCTCCTCAGCCAGGATATCCATCTGCAAGCCAGACTGAAGCCCAACGCTATGAGGCAGAGGATGGCTTCCATGTTTAGTGGTTTAAATGAGATGTCTCCCGCAATCTCGGGCGTTGGGATAGCCGGTTCCTAGCTGGAGATGCTGTTTGGGGGAGGCTTGCGAGACTTTTGAGGAGCTATGTCACTGGAGGCAAGCTTTGAGAGTTTAAAGGCTCGCGCCATTTTGAATTCACCCTCTCGGCTTCGGGTTTGCAGTTCAAGATGTTGAGTTCTCAGCTTCCGGCTCCAGCCATCTGTTCCGCCTTCATGGACTCACATCCCTCTGGAAACACAAACCCAAATGGCCTCTCCCCTCAGTAAGTTGTCTTCCTAGTGGTGTTTTATCACATCTTTAAAAAGTAACTAATACAGAAGTTGGTACCAGGAGCCAGGGTATTGATGCTATAGGCCTAACCATTCTGGGTTTTTGGAAGATATTGGGCTAAAAAAAAAAAAAAAGCATCTGAATGCGATAAGCAGGGCTTAATGGGCCATCTTCATAGCCTGGAAGACATTGGTAGCAAAAGAAATGAGGATCGTGGGAGGCCTGACTCAGATCTCAGAAGGAAACAATATTAGCCAATGGGCTAGAGACATCCCTGTGATATTTTGGCCAAAAGAATGAATTTGCTTTTCGCACTCATCCTAAGAGCTAAGTAACAGGCTAATTTCATCAACAGAGGAGATGTCAAGACAGCCTAATATCGACTCTCTTGAGTGTTTATTAGTGATTACTCTTATGCAGGTCTACAATAAAAAAAAAGAGCAAGTGGGGCAGAAAGAAATACAAAACATGCAGCTCGGGGAAATAAAGGGCACTGGCCAGAGGAACGCTACAGGCAAGGTTTGTGCTGGAATCGGGGCTGCAGTTCTAAGAGACTGCAAATCAACACCATTAGGAGAGGCCTGATGTGGGCTGCAGTAAAGCTGAGCTTCTAATTTGTAAAAGAGAGCATAAGGCATTTTCTGTTCCTGGAAAACAATCTCAGTCAAAGCTGCCGCTAATGTGACCCATAGAAGCAAGGATCTACCACAGGCTGGCAGCCAATCTTTGCAGTGCTGTCCATGTGGCGCTGGAGTTAAAGTCAGCAAGGAGAAGGGCTCATGGAAGCTTTCTTCACAGTTTCAGAGCGCGACCAAGATCAGGCAACATGTGGCAGAGGAGTCCATGCCTGAAAGCCCTGAGAAGGCAAGAGGCCCCAAAAGGCCATTTTGGAGAGGCTGTGGAAATGAGCGAGGGTTATATTGAAGACCCCAAAACATTGAGGGTGACAGGGCCATAGTATACTGTCAAGAAGAGATGCATACAGGAAGTAGGACCAGCCCAAGAGAAAAACATATGTTGCAGGCAGCAAACCTAGGGGGGTGGAGCCCTCTAAGCCCTTTGACATGAGACATGGAGTTAGTTATGGGTTTTTGAGTTTGCCTTGGTGGGTTTCGATCTTTCTTTAGTTTCACCATTTCCTCGCTTCTCCCTTTTGGAATGGTAATGTTTAGTCTGTGTCATTGTGTATTGGAAGTATGTCATTTGCTTCTTTATTTTATGGGGGGGGTGGGGCGGGGTTACAGTTAAGAGATTGCCTTGAGGCCTGGGGAGATAGCTCAGCAGTTAAGAGCACTGGCTGCTCTTCCAGAGGACCCGGGTTTGATTCCCAGCACCCATACGACAGCTCACAACTGTCTGTAATGCCAATTCCAGAGGATCCAACACTCTCACACAGACATACATGCAGGCAAAATACCAATGCAGATGAAATAAAAATAAAAACCTAATTTAAAAAAAGAGAGCAAGTGAGATTGTCTGAAGTCTCTGAAGACAATGTTGAGACTGAGACTATAGGGACTTCTGAAGTTGGGCTAAGTGCATCATGATAAGGCTACAAAAAGCCTATGGGGGTCAAAGGGTGGTGGTTTAAGTGAGATGTACTTCACAGTCCTGGACATTTGAGAAATTGGTTCCCAGTTATTGGTAATACTGTTTTAGGAAAGCACAGGAGATGCAGCCTTGCTGGAGAAGCATATCACGGGGGCCAGAGCTGAAGAGTTTAAAGAGTCGCATCATTTCAAGTTCATTCTCTCGGCTTCCTACTTACAGTTCAAAATATGCACTCTCAGCTTCCAGCTCTGCCATCGTGGACTCTTATCCCCCACCCCCCCCCCCCCCCCCGGAAACATCAACCCGAATAGCCTCTTTCTTTTGTAAGTTGCCTTAGTCATGTCTTATCACAGCAACAGAAAAGTAACCAGTACACATGTTGTCACAGCTGCAATGTTATCTGGCTCCCTCAACCCATACACTATAAACAAACTGATAAAGGATGCAGAGGGCTGGGGAGACAGTTCAGTCAGGAGAGTGCTTTCCCAGAAGCAGCTTGCTATCCCAGTGCTGGGGAGGTGGGCAGAGACTGCCAATTCCTGGGGGTCCCAGTGAGAATGGGTGGTTGTTGTGGAATAAATAATACTTAATATTGACTTTTGGCCTTCATGGGCACCTACACACATGGACATGCACAGAAAGAGAGAGAGAGAGAGAGAGAGAGAGAGAGAGAGAGAGAGAGAGAGAGGCCACAGACCCATTGCTCAATGTGTTTTGTTTACAGGAGATAGAGGAATCAAGCTTTAACTGACATTAGGCGTACTCTCTGGTGACTAGCTTTTATAGTGCTGGAAGATGCTTTGCAGGCCATGGGGAGAGAGAAGCCATTCGTGGTCTTACCCAACAGCAAATCCTGCAAGCTACAACGGCAACCCGCCAAACAAGGCATGTCCACTGGTGCAATAGTGCCTTGGATGCTATGGGGGTAACCCATCACTCTGGGTGAGTTTCTGAGACTCTCTTTCTGCCCCACCCTAAGGCCTTGGATACAACTGTTCAACCCAGGGAACGGTCAGTTGAAGTCTTTCTGTTTTCTCTGGTTCTGGAACAAGTTTACCAAAATGAAGGTACCTATCAGAGCCTAGCCTTGGCTTCTAGCCTGGGTCCTGCCTGCCATAGCCGGCATCTCTGGGTGGAAGTGCTAGTTCTTATCCATCCTGCCTGCAGGTCCCTTCTGCCTGTAGGTAGAGCATTGGTTTGGGACACTCAGGCCCAGGCCCAGGCCCAGAGGCAGGAGGGAACTCATCCCCTGGTATTGTAAACTCGGTCCAACACACATGGCTCTAGGAAGAAATCCACTACTGTTGTCTTGCTATAGGTGAATGTCATCAAATTGCCTTCTAAATGTTTGTTTGTACACAAGAGATGGGTGCTGTTCTTAACCTTAGCCTGAGAGGCTTCCTTAACCTTAGCCTGAGAGAGGCTTCCTTCTGCAGTGATGTAGAAACTCATAACTCAAAGTGCCGAAACTGAGTGAGCATTTGAGAGCTCAGCTTTAAATGGGGCATCTGATACAACCTGACCTCCAAGGCTCAGGGGACATCAAGGAACATGGGACAGAAAGACCGTAAGAGCCAGAGGATAGGAAGGAATGCTGGGACCTCCTGTCTTCTGGACACGATAGGGTTATTGTCTCTATGAACTCACTGCAGCCATGGTTGCCTGAACCAGGGCTCAGTAATTTGAGGGGGGAGGGAGGGAGACGGGGAGAGAGGGAATGAAAGAGGAAGGTTGGAGGTTATGAGGTGGGAATGGGAAGAGATAGTTACCATAGTTTTTGGACCATAAGACGCACTCTTCTCCCCCAAAAGGGGGGTGGGGTGGGGTGGGAGAATTAGGGTGTGCCTTATGGTCCAATTATTTTATTACTCTAAAAACTGGGTACATCTTATGGTCAGGTGCACCTTCTAGTCCGAAAAATACAGTAGGTGTGCATATTATCAAGATATGTTGTATACAAATATGAAATTGCCAAAGAATAAATGATTGCTATCTCTTCCTTTAAAATGCAGGTCACAGCCTGCATACCCCACAGCCATGTCATTAGTCCCAGGGACTCATATAGGCCATATCTCTCTTCTCAGGGAAGCACTAGGGTTTCCTGAACCCCAACACACAGCAGTCACAGTGACTTTCTCTGCATATGTGGCCACACTCCCACCCCTCTATTCCTGCCCCTGGCCCCCACTGTACCCCTTAAATCCAAGCCCCATCAGGTGTTCTCAGTGGCCTGAGCTCACCTCTGAGCCCTGCCACACTGTCCCCACTGCCTGATACACCCTTCCTGCACCTGCCACGTCTGTGCTCCTCCTCAGCAACCCACAAATCAGTCACCTCTGCCGAGAAGCTGCCTCCCAGCCCTGCTCCAGATAAGAACCAGCCCTTCCTGCAGCCATCTGAATGGGGCTCCTCGGCAAGACAATGGCCGTGTGAATGATACTGGTCCCCAGAGAAAGCTACTTCCTCTCCAGGAGGCGATCCCAGGTTCTAGAGTTCCCTATTCCTCTCTAGCCAGAAGGGCAATTTTCCCACACTCCCTCACAAGCAGGAAGTGCCCCGCCCCTCCGGTGCCTGTTAAAACAAGCACCAAAGCTAAGTTCATTCTGCCTGCCTGCTCCCCACAACACTTTGCGTGCACTGTTTGTGGGTAAGTAGCCTGCCCCTTCTTGCTTATCATGAACACCAGAGGACCCATACATGGCCTTCCCCCAGCTATCCCAAGGGAGACTTAACCCTCAAGCTCTGCCCCCAAGAGCCCCAGAATTAGGAAAGATATCACCTGCCCACTGGGGAAGAATTAACCCAGTCAGGGAGCTGAATGACAGAGACCACCCCCCCTCGTTTCTACCCCCATGGAGTTCAGGAAGACCTGAGATTCCTGACCCCCAAGTGCTCTCCTTTCCATACCAGCCTTCCTCTCGTCCTTTCTGGAAGCCCTGGCTGACTGGGTCGACTCCAGCTCTCAGAGAGCTGTGGTGGGTTCCTACAGCCTCTTGGCAGAGGACCTGGGAACACTTGCAACACACCTCCCATCCCAATTCTCACACTGGAACCTACCCCAAACATACTGCACACACCTGCCAACAGAGCCCTGAGCCTGATCCATCCATTCCAATTACAATGGCCGGCCGGGCCCCCGACTGCCCGATTTGAGGCACCCCTGGGCGCCCCATGTCTGCCCCACCCTGTCACAATTTCTCCCATTCTGATCTGCTGAGCCGGGTTGAGCGCACAGCAAAGGAGATCCGATTTTGACGTTGTGGCCTGTGACCTGATCCCTACTCTACTTGGCTGGGAGGTACAAAGGTGGGGCAGGCGTGCCTGGTCTCCCAGCAGAGATCAATCTGTCTGGAGAGGAATGAAAATAGTAGTGCTGGCCTGGGCCAAACTACATCAGAACCATGTGTTCCCAGGGTTCTCTCAGTGGTGTCATCAGGGCCGCAGTGCTGTGTGTGTCCCAGGCATCTCTGCCCCTCCAGGAGTGTGGAGACGTGACAGACAGGGTAGTATGGGTGCGGGGAGCAGCATTTCTGTAGCTTCCAGGAGCCTCCTGGTCTGTGCAGAGAGATCAGGCGCCCAGTAGTTGCCAGGCAAGTGTAGTACCCGAGGCGCCTCCCTGGCTTCTGCTTTCCCTTTTTCTCCTGGATCCCTCCCTCCTTCTTCTCCTCCTCCTCTTCCTCCTTCTCCTTCTCCTCGTCTTCCCTCCCCAACCCTAAATGGACGCCCTGTGCTACTTAAGCGGTCAGAGTTCCAGCCTCCTCCCGACTAGGGTCCAGGGCAGAACGGAAGCAAGTACTTGGAATCGCACAAGCCCCGCTGGGGCGGAGCCTCGGGAGGAGTGTCTGGACTGGCCAATGGATGCCCAGAGGCTGCATTGCGGTCAAGCCCAAGTCCCAGGGTGGGTGGAGCGAGCTTCCAGGAGAGAGGACAAGCCCCATGAAAGTGGGAGGACCCATGCTATTGTGGGGCGGGGCCTTCCCGGGTCACTGAGGAAGGGCATGTGTAAGGAAACACCTGGGAAAGCTCACCCACTAGGACCATAGTCCACGCTGTCCCTGCGAAGACAGGTATCCGAGGTCACCTGTTGAGTTTCCAGAGCCCAGGATGTCCACGTGAGTGCAGCTCAGGGTTTTGGGTGAAGGCTGTCCTGGGGCCTTACTGGTGGAAATCAAGCAAAACTCTGAAAGGGGCTCAGACTGGTCACAGAATCCGGTTCTCACCCGCGGAGGAGGTTGGGAGGGAGTAAAAGCAGCCCACTCTAAATGAGGCTGACTTGCCCTGCAAAGATGGGGTCTGAAGAGCTGAACTGTCCCCCAGTCCCTACTCCACTCCAGATAACCCTGGAGCTGGAGACAGATCCCTAAAGAAAGAAGGTTCTCAGTGGGTCCAAGAAGGCACAGCCAGAAACCATACCTGCCTGCACTTTCCTCTAGAACTAAGGCATGATATCTTCCTTTGGAGGGCACCTGGGGGCCCGCCCAGATGCCCCTTTCAGGTGGAAGCGCCCCCCTGCAAAGTTGGATGCCCCTGTGGCCAGGAGCTGTCAGGTGTCTAGGGTACTTGACACATTCTTTTTTGGGGGGGTTGGGTTTTGGGGTTTGTTTGTTTGTTTGTTTGTTTTGTTTTGTTTTGTTTTTTGGTTGGTTGGTTGGTGGTTTTGGTTTTTTTTTTTTTTTTTTTTTTTTTTTGAGACAGGGCCTCTCTCGGTGTAGACTTGACTGTTCTGGACTCACTTTGTAGACCAGGCTGGCCTCAAACTCACAGCAATCCGCCTCCCTCTGCCTCCCAAGTGCTGGGATTAAAGGCGTGCGCCACCACCGCCCAGCACCTGACCCATTCTTAAAGGTTGAGGTAGCTAGAGAACCCTTGGAGCTCTGCAGTCAGCCACTCTCTTCTCCCACTTCTACAGGCCACCCCTTCCAACCCGGTGAGTCAGCATCCAGCCAGAATCAACAGGACTTTTGCCCCGCGCCTGCTACAAGGCTTACCCTGTTCAGGCTCGGTCCCTCCAGAGCTTTGGATACCACCTGCCCAGGATGGCTAGCCAACTCCCTGGCAGCATGAGTGCTGTGCACAAGCAAGGGATCATCACACTTACCTATGTGCTGGCTGCCCTGGAGCTAACCTGTCTCTTCATGCAGTTCTCCATCATACCAGTGAGTAACCCACACACCCCACACCAGAAGCCCCACACTGCCTTCCTGCTGAGCAATGGTAGGAAGCAAGGTGGGGCTTGATGTGGTTCCCCCCTCCTGCTGGACACAAGTTAAGGAACTGGACCCACTCTCCACCAGTGAGCTGCCCTCTCTGCCCTTCCTGTAAGCACCCTCACTTGCTGTCCCCTGCCCCTGTTCTTCCACTGAGCACCTCTCCCTGATACCTACTCAGCTCCTGTCCCAAAGGGGTTGTATGCAATCCCAGTCCTTTCTGAATCCCCCATGACTGTTCATCTCTTTGTCCTACTGGGAACCCCCTCTGTTTCCTTAGGTCTACACTTGATACCTTGAGCCATGTTACCCGTTTGGCTAGTTTACCTCCCACCCACCAAAATATGAAGACAGGAGGGACTTGATCCTACAGCCTTTCTGGACTCGACCTGGATCAGGGCAGGAGGGATGAAGGGGACAGAATAGTCACTATTGACTACAGGGTGCCCACCCACACTCTTCGGTTCAGTCCTACTTTTCACTATTTTGTTCAGTCACTGAACACACTTTGATGGAGTTGGCCCGCAAAGGCGCATGGGCCGCAGCAGCTAAGAGAGCTTAGAACTTAGAGGTTGACTGTCCATGTCCTTTTTCTGTCTAACCTGGGTCCACAGGATGACCTTCCCCAAACAGAGGAGGATGGGGACGGGTCTTCGGTCAAGGGTATACAAGTAGCTGCACTCCCCTTGTAGAACCTCCGAACAAGCTCAAGGCCCACAGACCACCTTCAAATGTGCATTCCCCCCTCCCCCCCCCCGGAGGCTCTCAAAGCCCAGGCTGGCTGGAGTATTGAGTTAAGGTTGGCTCTAAGCTAGACTTGGCCCCACTCAGTGTATGGGCCTGTCCCTCAGTCTAGTCAGCAGGCCAGGCTAAGCAGAAGTAAAATGCCCAGGCACAGAGGAGTTTTGATTGAAGCCAGAAATCTGCTCACATTATGTCTCCAAAGGCCAAGGGTCAGGGACACAGAGAACAGAGTCAGATATGACCAAGAAAGATAGTCCGAGTCCTCTGCTCCCTGGAGCCCCGACAAGAAGAGCTGCCCCTGCCTGTAGCTGGGGATATGGGGTAGAGGCAGCCCTGGCCTTTGTCACCATTCTGGGAGTGGCAGACACTTTCAGCTCAGGGCCCCACCCTCCACCACCCTTCCTAAGTTGAGCTCTGCTTGCTCTCATATAGTGAGGGTCCCCACCCCAAGCCTCCTTCCTGAAATGTGGGAGCCTTATCCTCCTCCCCATAAAAGGAGGGTCAATACCAGGAGGATAATATAGTTCAGCCTCAGAATACCCCGCAGGGGTGCAGTGGCTCCCAGAGACAGGTCCTGGTTGGCCAGCCTATCCTGTGAGCCAACCCTGGACTGTGACACAGCAGAGCACAAAGGACCAGACAGCCGGCCCTCAGAGCGGGCTGCCGGCGGTGTTTGAGTGGTGATGGCGTAATAGTTATGCTGTGCAGTGCAAGAAGACACAGTTTAGAATGAGAAAGGGTGAGGGTACTGGGGGGTCTGAGGGCACACGGTAGACTTGGGGTCAGGACAACATGGCTGAGAAGGCAGCATAAAGGGTAAGGAGTGAAGGCAGCCCGAGAAGCATTACCAGAGCAAAGGGCCTGGGGTGGTGCTGAGCCTGCAGCTACAGAGGAGGCATTGAGGTCCCGGAACCACATCCATCAGGTACTGAAGAGATTCCAGAGTGGTTTGGTTGGGGGTGGGGGGCTGGGGAGAGGTGAGACGGCAGCAGATCTACTGCTTGGGAGAGTAAGAGAAAGGAATTCAAGGGTGACACTGGGACTTTGGACCCCATCCTGGGAGAACAGAGAGGCTGCCAGGGGTGAAAAGGCAGCTTTAGAGACCTAAGTGGCTAAAGGCACAAGGTCTGGGGTTTGATTTCCAGCACCCATAGGATGGCTCGCAATCACCTGAAACGGTTGTCCTAGGGGATACGATGCCCTCTGTGGGCACTAAACGTACATAAGCGCACAGACTATATGCGGGCAAAACAGCCATACACTTAAAATAAAATGAAAAAAAATCAAATCAAATCGAAGAAGCAACAGCTGAGGAGCCGGTCAGTCTTGAGGAGGACAGGTGCTTGGCTATTGCTACACTGTGCGGGAGGGAGATCCTTTCGGACATGGTACAGCGCAGAGAAGAAAGAATGCTGGCAGTGGGAAGAGGCCTGGGGCTCTGCAGGGTGAGGGTGGTGACGACATCGGCCTCTCCAAGCATAAAAGGAGGCTAATAGAGGCTCGTGACAAGGTAGGAGACGCTGGACAGTCTAGGGCACAGGGTCACAGAGGAAGAAAGCAAGCCAGCTGAGGCAGGTACCGGTCAGAGAGAGGTCTGTCTGCCGGAGCTGCCTGGAGATAACCACTAGAGGTGGGAAAGACCTGGAGCAGCTGGACCAGACACAAGGCTGTGAGGAGGTCTGGACGGTAAGGCACTAGGAAGAGTCCTAACAGAGTGACCTTGCCACAATGGAGGCCCCCAGGAAGCCATCAAGAAGCGGGGGGGGGGGGGCTGATGGACTGTTATCCTTGGCCCAGGGCTGGAGGCTCGGGTAAAAGACAGGGGGGCCAGGGTGGAGGAGGGAGAAAGGGAGGAGGCAGAGGTTTGGAGGGAGACAGCCAGCGGTTCAGGCTTCTGAAATGCAGCTGAGGAGGGGAGGATCAGATCCTGGGATCCCAGGACTGCATGGGTCCTGTATAGGGACACTGCCACCTCCCTTCTCCCATCAGATAGTCACCACCCAAGAGGGGCTGAGTCCTAAAGAGCTCAGAGCAGGCTGTCTTCCTGGGCAATGGGCCACATCTCTGAGGTTATTAGGGGACTTGGCGGGCAGTAGCTTGCTGGCCAGGACAATGCTATAATGCTTTGAAGACAAAATATTGAGGGTAGATGTAGCTCTGTGGTCCACTGTCCTGCAGAGGGCGTGGCCAGAAGTCTTTGGCTAAAAGGGAGGAGCAGGGTCCCCGTGGAAGACCTCCTCTCCCACAACACTACCCTCTGTTCCCTCCCACTTCTACCTGTCTGAGGAGTCCTGACTCCAAACCCTCCTTGTGTTTCAGTATCTGTCTCGGACACTGGGCCTAGATTCTGT
Organism: Acomys russatus; assembly: GCF_903995435.1. NCBI lineage: Eukaryota > Metazoa > Chordata > Mammalia > Rodentia > Muridae > Acomys > Acomys russatus. The sequence continues at coordinate 23,696,323 of NC_067141.1, forward strand.
CACCTTTGGCTACCTACAGACAACTTTTGGTGTGCTTCAACTGCTGGGTGGGCCTGTGTTTGGCAGGTATCGTATGTGAAGGATGCAGGCCCTCAACCCACAAAACCCATTACTCCCTCCTCCCCGGAGTCTGGGTCCAGCCACGTCCTCAGCATCCCTTTTCAATGGAAGGACAGGCACAGGAGAGGTCCAGCCGCTGGTTGGCTTCCAAGTATTCTTGGTACCACAGTAGTGACACCCAGAACTCCAGCTGGTGGGCCTACAGACAACTTCCTTGGTAGAAGCCCACAGACCCACACACACCCTGGGTGGTCCTTCATCAAAAGCCCTGAGGTTGGGAGTGAGGAAAGGACCCTGCCTGCTGGGGATTGACACGCCCCCCTCCCCCATCCTGTCCTATGGTCCCAGGTTCGCAGACCAGTGCGGAGCAAGAGCAGCGCTCTCTCTCTCCTTCATGGCGGCCTCGGCTCTGTACCTACTCCTGGCGGCCTCCTGTAGCCCAGCACTGCCTGGCGTTTTCCTCCTCTTCGCATCCCGCCTACCGGCTGCACTCATGCACACACTCCCAGGTAGAGACTTGTGGGTAGGCCTGGCTCTAAGTAGGTAGAGGGGAGAGATAAAAAACGTGGCTTCAGGTAGGGGGGGCAGGTGGCTGGTGAGTGGGATTACAAGAATGGTGGGCTCTGAGTGGAGAGATGATGTGTGGTCTGGGCTAAGCCAGACAGGGTGGAGAGGATTGTAGAGGCGTGGCCTGGGTGGATATGCTGTGGAGGGGCTGTGGGGGAAACAGTCTGGGTGGAGGGGCTGTAGGGCATCCTAGTTAAAGAAGCTTGGAGGCGTGGCCTGAACCCCTGGGTGGGCTAGCCGCAGAGAGCTAGGGTCTAGCTCAGTCCCATTCCACCCGCAGCTGCCCAGATGGTCATCACCGATCTGACAGCGCCCGCAGAGCGGCCTGAGGCCCTGGGCAGGCTGGGCCTATGCTTTGGTGTCGGAGTTATCTTCGGTTCTCTGCTTGGCGGGACCCTTAGCACCGCGTATGGGTGAGTGGCCTGGCGAGGATCTGGATGGGGAGCCGAGAAGACACTGGGCAGACTGCTTGAGTTCCGGCCATTGGCCTAGCAACCCCACCACTCTTGAGACTTGGTTTCCTCACCTTAATACCAAACGTTTGGAGTCGCCACCAGGGGGCGGTAACGTGCCGTCTATGGGAACAAAAGTGCCGCGTTGGAACCGTCTATCCTGTCCAGAAGGGAGGCTTGGGGAGGCACCTGTGGCATCCTTGTGTAGACTTAGATTCCAGGCATCCATTCTTGCCGCCGCCAATTCCATTCAAACGATCCCGGAGTCTCTAGAGGTGGCTGTACTTAGCGCGCGGCGCGCGGGGTGGCGGGTAGGGACTGTGGCCCACGTCCCTTTAAGGAAGAGTGAGGAGGAGATACCTGGGTGTGTTGCCCCTCCTGGTGTACCTGTTTCCTCATGCCTAAACGTTCTGACGGTGGCTTGAAGACTTGAGGAGCTAGGCTTCTACCAGGCCCCCAAAACTCGGAGCTCTTCACGCGGCCCTGTCCCTTCAGACTCAGTTCTTTTTCCACCTGGAAAGATTCCCCCAATACATGGTTCTAAGATAGTCTGTGGTGGACTCTCCCGTCTGCCTCCTGCAGTGGGGACAGACCCAGCTATCTTGAAGTTGCTGAGGAGTGGGGGGAAAGCCTCACTTTGGTCTTAGCGTGTTTCCTTGCAAGAAGCCCCAAACCTCTTGCACCGCTCTGAGTCAGACCCTAAGAGTCAGCCTCACTTGCCTGTCATTCAGACCCAAAACTAGCATGAAGTCAGCTGTGGTACTGGGACATGTGCGATATCCGACAGGGGCTTGTGTTCCTCCTGAGAGGAGCCTGTGTCCCCAAGATCTGCACAACTTCCTGTAGGCTCTCTCCTAGTTAGAGGCCCCCTAGTGCATAAACAAAGCCACTCCTAGATTTTCAGGGCTTTGACTTCCTCCTCAAGCAGGGAGGGGGGAGTGTGCAGGGGGGGGGGGCGGGAGCCTCCTGAAGGCCTGTAGCCTGGGCTCCTCAAATTTCCTCAGACCAATCCCAATGATAGTAGAGGCATCTGGGTGATAGCTGAGCTCAGAGATCAAGGCATGGGCTGACAGCATGGCCCCATTACAGCACGGTTTTAGGGTGATCCCTGGTGGCTCACCTGTCTGTCTGTCCCCTTCAGTTGGGGACAAACCCAGCTTGTCAGGAAGGTCTCCGTGAACATATGGCAGGGCTCATTGACTGAATGTCCTCTCAGCATGTGACATGTGATGAGAGCCTAAGCTTGTCTGTTCACTGGTGTTAATTGAACATTTAATAAATGCTCCTGGAGCCCTAGATTCTGGAGTACAATAGGGAATAAGACAGTCCAAGTCTCTAGATTGTCTTAGAGATGGGGCTGGGGTCCTAAGAAAATGGCCACCAAGGCAGAAGATTTCACTTGTGTGGAAGAGGCCACCACTGGGGGTCCTCCTAGGTTCTTACTCCTAATGCAAAGGGATCCTGTGCCTCACTAGGAGTGGCCAGAGCTCTTTAGCTCTTTAGCCTTTTGTCTTTCCATTGATTACAGTGGCTGATTTAAAGCAGTGTGGCTGGTAAACAGAACCCAATTTTGAGCAGAATTCCTGACTTTGAGAATGTATTTTGATTTCAAGAAGTGATGACCCTGGGGGAATTTGAGTTTCAGCCAAGCAGCTTCTTTCCTTTTTATCTTTCTTTTTTTCTTTTCTTTTCTTTTTTTTTTTTTTTTTTTTTTTTTTTTTTTTTTTTTTTTTTTTTTTGGTTGTTGTGGTGTTGTTGTTGTTGTTTTTCGAGACAGGGTTTCTCTATGTGGCCTTGGCTTCTTGGACTCACTTTGTAGACCAGGCTGACTTCAACCTCAGAAATGTATCTGCCTCTGCCTCCCAAGTGCTGGCATTAAAGGTGTGCACCACCACATCCACCTCTTTTACAGGTTGTTTGTTGTTTGTTTGTTCTTATGAAGTTTTGTCTTATTAAACAGATTGATAGAAAAGACAGTATATTTTCCCCAGATGTTATAAAGTTGGATTGAACTATGTGAGATATGGAAGGAAATCAGGATGGGGGACAGTGACCATCAGGATTTCTGGGGAATTTTGAGTAGAGACCCAATGCAGGAAAAGAGGGAGGCAAGTAGACAGAACGTGCGCAGACCTTGTGGTCTAGGGAAGTAAGGAGGCCAAGTGGCTGCAGGAGCCAAGGGAGGGGAAGAGTCAAGCCAGGGAGCTGAGAAGTTGGGGTGAGAGCACAGCAGGAAGATGAGGGGGCGCTCTGCACTGTCCAAGTAGGTAAAGGCAGTGAGTGGACCAGAGATGGCCATGGGGGAAGCTCTTGCCTGCTTCTGCCTGTGGGTGGGAGGGAAATGCAAACTGAAAGTCTCTACACCAATATCTAGTCCAAACTGGCCTCACCCTGGGGGGTCTGAGCAGCTGGAGTCCCATGAGGACTCCTGGGCCAAAGGAGATGTACAGCTGAGCAGTGGAGGACAGTGACGGCTGCATCCTCCAGGGTGCCCTGAAGGCTCCCAGAGGCAGAGGAGCTGAGGCCTACGTGTGGCTTGCAGAAGACAGGGAACTGAGCTGCAATAGCAAGTTGACTCGGGCCCAGTAGAGGACAACGGTCCTCTGTGTTAGGGTCCATGGATAGACCACAGAAAAGGAAGAGAGAGCAGAGGGGCTGACAAGAGCAGGCTGTGGCTCTGCAGGGTAAAAGAGGCAGCCTAGGCGAACCTTTCAGGATGCAGGACTCTCCTGCTGTGAGGGGCAGGGGCAGGTTTTCTTACCTCTGGTGTGGGAGCTGCAGGAGTGGCCTCACCCTGAGGTACCGAGCAAGCCTGATGGTGTACAGTCACTGCCAGCCACACGCTTTCCACCAGCAGTCTGCCCACCTAGCCCCTTACACACCCTCCCCAGCATTTTCTGCATCCCAGCCACTGACTCGGAAGACACTTTTTCCCTCTCAGCAGTCCCCAAGACAGCCTTCTCCTGTGCCACACTTTCCAGGGTATTCTATTGGCCTTACTAAGTTATTTTATCCCAAGATCTGAGACCCTTTATAATAACCATGGCATATATACAGGAAGAGGCAGCCTCAGTATCTAATGTAATGAGTGGGGGAGCTGAGATCCAAGGGAGGAGACAGCCCAGTGCTCAGACTTGGGGAACAGTGCAGATTGAAAAGTGGGAGACCTCTTCAAGCTGTCACACATAAAGACATGTGACGGGAACCCTCATGATCAAAGTCGATCGCAGGCTGTCCGAAGTTGTGGGAGGTGCATAGGAAGTTCTTTCTTGATGGCTTATGGCTGTTGGGAGGAGCGAGGGGGAGGGGGGTCTGTCTTTGTCCCACTCAGATGTGACTAGCCACACCCATAGCCAGGATTCACACAGCTGTAAGTGTGACTGACCCCCCGCCCCCCCCCCACATATTTGTGAGGGCGTGGAGGCCTTAGGTACTTAACTCATTTGCAGCTACCTCTCACTCCTATAGGAGCCAAGGAGGCAGTCCCAGGATCCGGGTATCCATAGTGAGGGCTTCTGCCCTGGTAGGCAACCTGAACACTTCCCCAACCCCCCCCCCACATCCCCCACCCCACCCCCTCACACCCACCAAGTCTACTCCACACCTGACCTTGCCTCAGACAGGAGACACCCGTACTTTACCTTCCCCGACCCCTTGATGGTAATCAAAGCCACATAAGGGTCTGCCTGTCCCCTGTTTCTCTGCCCACCTCTGGGAGCTTGTCCCCTTGGAAGGTCCCCAAGCATGCCCATCTCTGAAGCCTGGGGCTGCAGGTGGGAGGAGGAAGTGGCCTTGGCACCGGAGCCTGCAGGGGCGGGCACTGGTGTAACTGGTTTTGGCCAACCTAATGCTCAGGACTGGCGCTGAGCTGCCCGAGGAGGGCCCCTGAGCCCAGAGCCACTACCCACATGTCCCCATGTGGGAGTGGCCCCTGGTGACTTATCACCCTGAACCCCAACATCTCACAGCCTGGGGTCAGACTTAGGGAGGGTCCTGAGCCCTTGCCCCTTGGGACCCAGTGCAGGTATTAAGAGTCGGCCTCTAATCTAAACACATCCAGGGCCATGGTACAGGGCCAGAGAGGAGCCCTGCTTATGGATGGGGAGCAGCATTTGTGAACTGGAGGGTGCCCGTCAATAGAGGCCCAGTCCTATAAACAAGACGCCCTAGTTATCTGAACAGACCCAAGGACTGAGAGTAGCCAGAGTCAAGGAGATGGGGGCAAGGTCCAAAGGGGCATTTGGGGGTGATGAGGATACTGCCTTCATGTTGTCTCAGGGGTCCCCAACAGTACTGAGTACATGACCCATGGAGCCCCTAGGGGCCATATAATAAAGACCCTGCTGTTAGGGACCTGGCTCTTTGGAGGCAGATTTGCAGTGAGCGCCCTGGGTGGGTGAAGGTGACTGCCAAGAGAGTAAGATCTTCATGCTTTTGAAGGTGGAGCCATCAGGTCTACTGATGGGTATCAGGAGAAGACCCGAGGAGACCTGTGGGGTTTAAGACAGCATGAGACATCCAAGCTCACTCCTGAGGGCCGTGGAAGTGACCCCGGTGATGGAGATCTAGGGCATGATCCATTGACTGGCAAACTGAGCAGGCTGTCAGCTGTCCCCGTAAGCCAGTGGTGCTCAACCTTCCTAATGCTGCGGCCCTTTAATACAGTTGCTCATGTTGTGATGACCCACACACACACACAACCATAAAATTATTTTGTTGCTACCTCATAACTGTCATTTTTGAAGTTGTAGGGAACTGCTACTGTCATGAATCATAATGTAATATCTAGAAGAGTTGTTCAACCCCCTCCCCCACCCCCACCCCCTGCCGCCAAGGGGCCGGGGCCCACAGGTTGAGAACTGCTGCTGTAAGCAAAGCTGAGGTAGTAAACAGTCTCAACCAGTACCACCTTTCCAGATCCAGATCCAAGCTTGCAGGTCCCCCGGGGCTCAGACCAGGAGGTTCAGGGGAGTTAGAGCTGCTGACAATTATACAGACCCAAAAGCAGGTGACCCAGGGCCACAGCAAAAGAGAACTTCCTTCACCTGTCCCAGTAAGGTCCTGCTCAGCCATGGCCATCCAGGAAGTCATTGGTTCATCTGGACCTGCAGCGTACGAGGCTGAGCTTTCAGTCACCCACAAAGAGCAGGAATTTGAATAGACGCCACCAGGTCTGGTGGGGCTACTAGGAGGTATCTGGCCACAGACCCCGAGGATCAGCTAGCCCAGAGATAATAGTAGCCACCTGCAAACCCTCTTGGATCCCAAACAGCCTTTGTGACCCCTGCTCACAGTCATACCCGGGACATTGGTATGCAAAATCTTATCTGGTCCCTGAGGCCTTTCAAAGCAGGTAGGGGTAGGGGGTGGGTGTTTCTCACCCCTCAAGTCTTCAAGGGCTGGCTCCAGGCAAGAAGAAACTGGTCATTTGGTTGAAGTCATGTGTCATAATGGAGAGGTGGGGAGAGGAGCTAGGAGGGAGCTCCAGGCTAGAAAGCACTAGGTCAAGGGGATTCAAACTTGTTTGGGGATTATAGAAGCGCCTCACCTGTACGATTTTCATTTTCAGATATATCTTAGCCATAGGGCCTGCATGCAGGGCACTTATCTGGCAGGTGGTGGTGCAGGTGGTGGCGTCCCATGAGCCCCAGGCTGGCTGTTCAATGGTGCTCTAGGGTCCCCTGCCTCCACCTCTTATGAAAGATGTCACATGTCCTCCAAATTGCCAGAAAGAAGTGTAACTAGAGGCCATAAGCGACATCTGCATGTTAGCTCCTGGCATCAAGGACCTTGGCTCTAGAGTCCTCTCTCAGGGCCTCGGAGACATTGGGCAGGGATCCAGAGTGGTGAAGGATTGCCATCCTAGAACACAGCAGGAGCCCAGGTAGGACTGGGCAGAGACTGTGTCAGGCAGAGGGGCATGGCCATCCTCAGCATTATAGACAGGCCCTGGAGTCAGGAGAAAAGAGCAGTGACTATTGTTTGCTGAGCTATGGCTGCAGTGCCAGAACCCTCCCAGTGGCTGGCAGATAGGGTGTGGGGCGCCAGGCGCCAGACCAGCCAGGAGTACAGTGGTGAGGAGACAGACAGGGCTATGGTCTAGCCCTCGTTTGCTACTGAGGAAATGCCGGTCAGGTAACCAAGGAAGGCAGGGGAACATTGTCCAGGGAGGACTCCAGTTCTCTGACAGTTTTAGCCAATGGATAAAATGATGAGGAGGGGCACTGAGAGACGGAGCTGATGTCCTTGAAGGCTTGCCGCAACTTATTTAAAAAAAAAAAAAGTACAAATAAAATGCACCAAGGATGGTGGCTAATTCTGGTGGAGGGCATTTGTTTGTTTGTTTTCAAGACAGGGTCTCACAATGTAGCCTTGGCTGGCCTCAAACTCACAGAGATCCACCGGCCTCTGCCTCTGCACCACTATGCCCAGCTGGCGAACACCTTTGATCCCAATACTTGGGAGGCAGGACCAGGCAGATCTCTATGAGTTCTAGGACAGCCAGGGCTACATAGTAAGACCGTGTCTCAAAAGCAAAGAAGAAAGGAGGCAGGAGACGACCTGGGTTCAATTCCTGATAACCACATATGGCAGCTCAATTGTCTGTACCTCCAGTTCCAGGGGGTCTGATGCCCTCACACAGAAATACATGCAATCAAAACAACACTGCACATGAAGTAAAAATAAATTAATCGTTTCTTCAAAAGAAAGAAAGCCAGATGGTAGTGATGCACGCCTTTAATCCCAGCACTCAGGAGGCAGAGGCCCACAGATCTCTGAGTTTGAGGCCAGCCTGGAAACTTACAGAGAAAGTTTTAGGATAGCCAGGGCTACACAGAGAAACTCTTTCTTGAAGGAGGGGGAAGGGAGGGAGAAGGGGGAGGGGGCAGAGGGAGCGAGACAGAGACAGAAAGACAGAGACAGAGAGAGACAGAGAGGCAGAGACAGAGAGAGAAAGGGGGAGGTGGTCCAGGAATCTGTCAACTGTGGCCTTACACCTGTGCAAGTCAGAGAGGTGGGACCCTGAGGGGAGCTGTGCTAGATTACACGCTGCGCTAGATAATCTGAAGGCCCTGGAGGGATGTCATACATCCCATAATCTTGAAAGGCCTATGGGTTAGTTGCCCTATAGTTTTACTCCTTTTTAAAGAATTGGTTTTTTTTTTTTTTAAAGATGTAATTTTCACCAGGCAAGGCAGTGCTTGTCCTCGGCAGGTGAGAGTCAGAAGCAGACCTACCCAGCAATCTTACACCAGCCAGAGGCATAATCAGACTCTTGCTAAAAAGAAAAAATCGATTTATTTATTTATTTTAGGTTTTTAGGGGTTTTGTTTGTTTGTTTGTTTGTTTTTTCTAGACAGGGTTTCTCCATGTAGCCCTGGAACTCAGAGATCTGCCTGCCTCTCTGCCTTCTGAGTGCTAGGATTAAAGGCATGCGCCATTACCACCAGGCAATTATTTAGTTTTACTTGTGTATGGGTGCCACATGTGAGTGTGAGGCCAGAGAAATCAGAGAAAAGTGTCCTGTCCCCTGGAGCTGGCAGTTGTGTGCTGCCTGATATGGTGTTTGGAATTGAATTAAACTTGGGTCCTCTGAAAAAGCAATAAGGGCTCTTAACAGCTGAGCCATCTCTCCAGCCCCCAAACTTTTTGTATTAGATACTGTGTATGCACAAGTGAGCATGCGCTAAAGTGTGGTTGGTAGAAGTGTAGAGGTCAGGAACAGTGTGCAGGTGACCATGTGGGTTCTGGGGCTTAAGCTCCAGGTGCCTTTATTCTGTGAACCATCTCACTGGCTCAGAGTTTCAACCCGACCCATACCCACACCCACACCCCCAGGCCTGGGCATTGGACTGAGAGCCTTGCGTACACTAGGCAAGATCACAAGCACAGAGCTACACATCCTCTCCTCCACAGCTGGCTTTCTATCTTGCCTGCTCTCCTTCCAGTTTTTGTCTTTGTGGAGCTCTGAGTTTGAAGAGTGGCACCCCAGCTCTCACAGGCAGTACTACTCACTCTGCAGAGTGTCCCAGCCCCAGGGCCTTGCATTTCCATTTGATTTGCTGATCACCACTAAGACAGACAAGGTCCAAGAAGGGACCTAACTCCCTACAGCCTACCCTCACTTGTCACCAGTTTCCTAAAGTAGCAACGTGCTTGGCCACCTCTGCTCTTGCGTGCTTCTGGAGCATGTAAAGGGGGGAAAAAAGTAGATTTTGCTAGGCATGGTGGCACAAGCCTTTAACCTGAGCCGTGGGGAGGCAGAGGCAGGCGGATCTCTGAGTTAGAGGCCAGCCTGTTCTACAGAGTGTGTTCCAGGACATCCAGGGCTACACAGAGAAACCTTGTCTCAAAATTAATTAATAATTAATTAATTAATTATTTTTTTAAAAAAGAAAGAAAAAACATAACAAAACAAACAAACAAACAAAAAACCAACAGATTTTGTCCCAACCTGGTCAGGCCTCATACAGTAATGTTGGGGCTTCAGAGACCAGTAGCCAAAAGAAAGGCCAGCCACCAGGAAGGGTGTTCCTCCCATGTCACTCATTGTTTCCTGTCAGTCCCTTGGGGGCCTAAAAGGGTCTTAATTGCCCTGGGTGGGTAGGGAAATAGCAAGAGAGCTGTGCCGGCCCCACACTGAGGAGAGCTGTTGAAGTCTACCCTCTGCTAGTGTCCCTGCTGGGCTCCTTGGTACCTGTTGCCTGCAGGTGTACATCAGAATTTTTGCAAGGGTACCCGTGTATGCCTATGTATTTGTATACGTTGTGCCTCTGCGTGGGAGAGAAGATGTTCTGTATCGGTGAGCACATGTCTGAGTGTGCATGTACACACGTACACACATCTGTGGCTGTGATGGGGAGGGGCACAGGCAGCTAGAACTAGTCTTGTTTGTTAGCTTTCCCAAGACTCTGACTTTTCTTCATGTCCGTCCAGGAGCCTGAGCAGGCCAGGTGTGGGCTGCTGCTGAGGTCTGAGGGCAGCACACCTTGGCGGTCGGTCGCCTTTGCCCTCTGGACCTTCGATGCAAGGTCCAGACTAGGTCTAATCGGCTCGTGGGGGGGGGGGGGGGTCCAGATTCTAAACATACAGCAAAGAGTATCTTGCTGAAACCAGGGCCTGGCTAGGGGAAAGGGCGCATGCAGAGTGTGTAGGGGTTTACACACATTTGAAGAGAAAAGCATGTTCCAGCCTGGGGTCCTCGGCTAGTTCAGAGAAATTGCCCACTCGGAGGACGGGTTGGGCTGGGTGCTGGAGGAGACTATGGGATCTGAGGGACCAGTCCCCAGGTGCCTGTGTTTCCCAGAGGGACTGGCTGTACTGGAATTATTATGACTCACAGCAAGGGACAGTGAGTCTCTGGCAGGCAGGAGGGTTTCTTTCTTTCTTTCTTTCTTTCTTTCTTTCTTCTTTTCTTCTTTTTGTTTCTTTTTCTTTCTTTCTTTCTTTCTTTCTTTTTTTTTGGCAGGAGGGTTTCTTACAAAAGCATTCATCAGGGTCTCAACACAGCACCCAAACTCCCCAGCCCTGGCCTGCCCTGCCCCTAGGGCAGAGAGAAGGGTCTTTTGAAGGAGGAAAGGTAATTTTCTAGAGACCACTAAGAGCCCAGCCCAGCCTCTCTCTCCAGGGGACATCGCAACTGGTCTCAGCTCGCTAAAGCTGTCCTCAAGGACACTCCTAAGCCTCTTTGACCCTGGGGAAGGTTGTTTTACCTCAGCAGTGCGACCCTCTGATCTCACATACTTCTCCAACCCCCACCCCACCCCCACCTCTCAGAGGCTGCAAAGGCCTGCGTGCTGGGGCAACTGTCATCTGATAAATGTGCTTTTAAAAAAAGATCAAGTAGGCTGGGCGTGGTGGCGCAAGCCTTTAATCCCAGCACTTGGGAGGCAGAGGCAGGTGGATCGCTGTGAGTTCAAGGCCAGCCTGGTCTACAAAGCAAATCCAGGACAGCCAAGGCTACACAGAGAAACCCTGTCTCTGTCTCGAAAAACCAACCCCCCCCCAAAAAAGGATCAAGTAGCTGGGACTGAGCACCCTTAGCAGGTGAGGCCTTAATGGAGCCAAAGGAGCAAGGTGGAGGCGGTGGGGGTGTGCCGCAACAGCATGCCATATGACCCAGGCTGTGTCCTCAGGATCCAGTGTCCTGCCATCGTGGCTCTTGTGGCCACCCTCCTAGGAGCTGTCCTCAGCTTTACCTGTGTCCCTGTCACCACCAAGGAGACCGGTGTCCAGTCATCCCAGGGTAAGCCCCACCTGCCCACAACTGGGCCAATGAGCATCCTCTTGCCCTAGAAGCCAGCACCCTGGTGCCTCTGCTGGGGATGGAGGGGAAGACCTTCCAGCTAAGGGGTCTAGGGGACATGAAGAGGAGATGGGGGTCTCCTCTCTGCTTCTTGATGCTGACTCCTTATGGGTCAAGCTGGCCACAGTTATGGGAGTCAGGCAAGCCAAGGCTCTGAGCAGGAAGGTCCTACAAGGCAAGTCTAGAAAACCCAGGGGAGACACAGAGGACACAGGGATTGTGAGGGTGGGAGGCTGCTAGTCTCTGAGGTGCTGAGTGTCCAGAGCCATGGAAGGTTCCTGGCTCGGTGGGTGATCCCACTGAGAAGGAAGCAAACATAGGCTCAGCTTGCTCTTCAGAAACGCCACCCAGTGACTGACATGGAGACTTACCTGGGAGACTCCTTGGGACAGGAGGCTATGATACAGGAAGGAAGAGCAGGGCCCCATGGGATATCTAGGCAAAGCTGAGAGCTGGTGACCGAGAGTGTCCTGGATATCAAGGCACGCCTCGCCTTCCACCTGGGCTGGGAGCTTCTGCCCTTGTCAAGAAGGCTGACAATCCAGAAATGCTCTAGCAGAGCTACCTGATGCCAGGTGCATCTTCTCCTGAATGCCTTCCCCCAGCTCTGCCTAGGATGCGGGGCTTCTGGGTTGGCCAACTTGTGACCGAGTGGCCCAGTATCCCCAGAGGCTGTGGGAGGAGACTGCCAAGAGAATAGTGAGCTCTAAACCTGGGGGACCTGGTTGGCGTCAGACCCCTACAACCAGCCTTCTGACTGATGTCCCCTGGTGGCCAGGTAAAACCAAGGCCAGTGTATTTGACCTGAAGGCCATCTCCCACCTGCTACTGCTGCCCAGGGTGCTGCCTGTGTTCCTGGTCAAGGTAATCTCCAGCTTCCCTTCAGGTGAGTCTCACCATCCCAACCCCACTGGTGTCCAGGGGCTGAGATGGCAAGAACCCAAGCCCCCAGGGAGTCACCTTCTATAGAATCCCAGATGGCGTTACATGCCCTCCCCAGCCAGGCAAGTCCCCTGCCTGGAAGTGTGTGCTGCAGTGGGGCTTCGCACCATGCCTGATCTGCTCCTCTGTACCCAGGACTCTTCATGGTGATGTTCTCCATCATCTCTATGGACTTCTTCCAACTGGAGGCTGCACAGACTGGCTACCTCATGTCCTTCTTCGGGGTCCTCCAGATGGTGAGTGGCCATGTGCAGAGTGCTGCAGGGCGGAGAGGACTCCGTTTCCCAGCATTAGTCCCTGGGAGACCTCCTCGAATGGCCATCCTGGCTCCCTCCTTTCATACCTGGAGAGGGGTGGGGGATCCTGCCTTGAGTGAGTGTCCACGGAGGTGCACACACACATAGAGAAAGCCCTCAACACCTGGCTTCCCATCCTACAACACTGCAGAGATCAGGATCAGCCCAGGACATGCCTCAGTGCTGGGCAGTAGGCAGGTCTCGGAGGGACTGAAGACACCAGAAATGGGCCCATTGTGGTAGGGATCTGTCTGGAGTCAGTGTCTATCCTCCCTAGCTGTATAACATAGCAAGTTTCCAGACTCCATTTCCTTTCTTAGCCCTTTCTTAGGGGTGCTAACCAGGACGCATGTCCCATGAAGTGGCTGAGGATGTCATGGAAAGATCCTGGGCACTCAGGGACCTTCTTAAGAGCAAGTCACAGTCACCTAGCATGCTACCCTTATGGGAGCTAGGAGCTTCTGGCTGCTGGGAGGTAGGAGCGCCGACAGCTAGTTTGAGGTAGGAGTGGAGTATCCTCTCAGCCAACCCCCTAGGGACCCCTGGCTCCAAACCCAAGGACAGCACAGTCAAAGCCAACTACCACCTCCCTGGTTCCTACTGGCATTTGACCAGAGCCTGGGTGGCAGAGACAGGTGGTAACATGCAACCATGGCCCTAGTATGACTTGACTGTCTGTCTGCTGGGGCATAGGGATGGCTATTCTGAGACTAGCAGAGTAGAAGTCCAGATCACTCCGGAAGCATGGTGGCATTCTCGGCACCTCTGGGCCATCTGTTCTCTGAGCTCCACACTGGTGGAGATAAACGAAATAAACAAAACCAATAATACTGACCCATGCCTAAGCAGAGCTTCCTTCTACATGGATTGCTTGCTGGGAGTGCAGCTCAGTTGGGGGAGTGCCTGCCTAGCATGCACAAAGCCTGGGTTCCATCCCCAGCACCATATAAACCAGGCATGGTGGTTCAAGCCTACAGTCCCAACACTTAGGAGGTAGAGGCAGGAAGATCAGAAGTTCAAGATCAACCTTGACTACATAGGGATTTCTAGTCTAGACTGAACTATATAATACCCTTTCTCAAGAATGAATGAGTGAGTGAGTGAGTGAATAAATGAATGAGTGAGTGAATGAATGAATGAAAGAATGAAAGTGAGTGAGTGAGTGATTGAGTGAGATGCTTACCACTGGCTTGCAGCCAGGCCACACAAGCTTGCACTCAGTTGAAGTCCAGGCCCTTGGAGATAGATACTTCTCTGGTCTCTGGTCATGGTCATCTGGAGCTGTGGCCCATTAGTGTGGTAACTTGGGATTATTGCAGAGGATTAGAAAGGGGAGTCTGGCTTAGGGACCTGGTACAAGGGAGAGTGGGAAAGGGAGACAGGAGAGCAAGTGTGTCAGAGCTCTGGGCCCCAAGACCAACAAGGAGTGGATAGACTTGTGTCCTTGGACAGAGGGTAAGGCTGAGGGCCCAGTATGTCCCGACCACATCAGGCTGGGAATGATCACAAATCCCTGAGAAGAAGAAAGTTCCCACTCAAGCCATGTAGCCCTGGCTATCCTGTAACGCACTTTGTAGACCAGGCTAGCCTCAGATTCAGAGATCTGCCTGCCCTCTGCCTGGGATTACAGGTGTGCACTGCCGCTGCCACCACCCAGCTAGTAGACCAGTCTAGAAAGACTCCTATGCTAGCCCTGATACCTGCCCAGAGCTCTTCTAGGATGCTAGCCATTCGGAGGGCACTGAAGTGGGGACTAGGGTCCCAAAATAAGATCCTGAGTAAGGAGAGACACTATAAAGGAGGAGGAATACCCAGGTGGAAGGAACTAGCAAGGAATGGAGGCATGGATGATGGGGCTATGGCCAGGAGGCGTGATCTCCATGGAGGAGCAAAGACCCTGGTAGGACCAAACCAGGCAACATTTACAGGGGAGGGTTGCCTGCTGGTTCCCTGGGAGTGGTAGGAGGTCTGAGGAAACAAAGGGAAAGTGGGGGCTTTAGCTGCTTCGAAGACCAAAGGAAAGTGGCCTTCTTGGCTGGTTGGCTAACCTCACTGTTTCGTCAGATAACGGCAAGGCCACACGGGCGTCTAGAAGCTTATCTTTAACTTAATGGGGAAGTTGAGGCTGGGGCGGTTAGGCAGGATGCAGGTCCCAGTGGCTGAGGCCAGGATTAAATGCTTTCATAAAACCAGTCTAGAGAGGATTTGTTATTCTAAGACATTGATGGTTCTATAATAAGCAGCCGGGTTCTGCCTAGCCTAAGTGGGGGTTGTGGCTGGACCGGTTTGGGCTCTATAAGCCCGAGTCCAACCCCCATGAACCCTGACAACCACTGGCAGCGCGCACCCGTGCGGCAGCCTGACAGGTCTTCCTCTGACTCTATTCTATCCTGGCCTTTGGTCCCACACACTTCCTTCCTGGTAGAGACGGGCACTTCCTATCTGAGAGAGCAGATAGTGAGCCTCACCCTGGGCTGCCTGGCCTGCTGAGTCATGTCTCTGGTGTCCCTGGTGTGGATTCTTTTACCTTTTTGTTGAGAGGAACCACTGCCCTGTGACCTTGTGACTTTCTAGGAACCTTGTAGTTCAGCTGTCTGCTCGGGTAGCAGTCCCGGCTGGGGGTGGAGACTCTCTCAGGGATGCAGATGGTGAGGGACCCCCTGGAGCCCTACCAACTTTGGTTTAGCCACTAGGCCTCAATGGGTCAGCTAAAGAGACAGGTAATAGTGAAAAGCAGAGAGGAGATTCACACAATGCGGCCACACTGGGAAGAGAGGTCCAGTGATTCCCAAATCTGTCTTCAGGGTCCGGACATGAGACTACCACTTAAACAGAGGGTAGGAGGGAGTGCGTCACTAAACAGCCTTGGTCAAGGTGCGGTCCGTCCTGTCACTGACCCATCACTGTCTCAGCTCCAGTGTCTCCTGCAAGATGGTCTGACAAGTTCTCAGAACTCTGTGAAGTCTCTGGGAGACAAGCTCCCCCTAGCTGCCCCAGGCTTCAGCCTTTCCCTCCCCAGCATGAGACCCCCCAGGGCAATTCCAATGCCTTGAGATCCACAGTTTCAATAGTCCAATGGCCGAAGAGAGGCTCACAGTGTTTCTTTAGAATATCTTCTCTCCTTGGGCTGGAGAGATGGCTCAGCGGTTAACAGCATCATCTGCTCTTGCAGAGGACCTGAGTTCAATTCCCAGCAACCACATGGTGGCTTACAACCATCTATACCCTCTAAAGCCTTCCTCCGGTAGGCAGGTGTGCATGCAGATAGAGCACTCATATACATAAAATAAGTAAATAAAATCTTAAAGAAATAAAAAAGAATATCTCCTCTCTTGACAGAACTCTTTCAAAAGGGCAGAGCATAGTCTAGAGCAACGGTTCTCAACCTTCCTAATGCTGTGACCCTTTGTACAGTTTCTCATGGTGCACTGACCTCCAACCATAAAATTATTTTCATTGTTAGCCAGGCACTGGTGGTTGATGCCTTGAATCCCCGTGCTAAGGAAACAGAAGCAGGTGGATCTCTGAGTTCGAGGCCAGCCTGGTCTACAGAATGAGTTCCAGGATAGCCAAGGCTACACAGAGAAACCCTGTCTCAAAAAACCAAAATAATACTATTTTAATTGCTATTTCATAAATGTAAATTGCTACTGTTGTGAATCATAATGTAAAGATCTGTGTTTTTCAGTGGTCTTAGGTGACCCCTGTGAAAGGGTAATTTGACCCCCAAAGGGGTCACAACCCACAGGTAGAGAACCTCTGACTTAGCCGCTCTTACCCCCGGCCCCCCCTGCCACCCTTCCTAGGTGATCCAAGGCCTGGTTGTTGGAAGACTGAGCACCCGCTTCTCAGAGGAAGCCCTGCTTCGATACAGTGTGCTGGTCTTTGCTGTTGTAGGACTTGGCATGGTAAGCATGTGCGCACATACACACACACACACACACACATACGGTGTAA
Source organism: Acomys russatus (assembly GCF_903995435.1). Lineage (NCBI taxonomy): Eukaryota > Metazoa > Chordata > Mammalia > Rodentia > Muridae > Acomys > Acomys russatus. Next base: position 23,712,903 of record NC_067141.1, read on the forward strand.
TACAAAAACTTATAGGGCTGGAGAGACGGAGCCCTTACTGCACACATGTACGTAGGCACACACACAAGCATACACATACTCACACACATACACACATACACAAACACATACCTTCACACACATTCTCACACACAAGCAAGCACACGCACACACTTGCACACACACACACACACAGCTGCCCTGTAAAGCAGGTCTCAGACCATCCTCCACCCGTGTCTTGTGTGTGCCCAAGTCCCTGACCAGTCTTAGGCCACATTGCATGCACTACCCCTCCTCCCCAGCCCAGGCATGTTCCATGGTGGAGCACTATGGGTGGGACCTCAGGGTGGGTTGCCATCTGCCTTTGTGACATTCCCGCTCAGCACAGCCTTGCCCGTCGCTCTCAGGTGCTGATGTCCAATGTTCTCCACTTCTGCTTTCTGATGCCTGGCCTGGTATTCAGTCTTTGTACCCTCAATGTCGTTACTGACAGTATGTTGACCAAGGCTGTGTCCGCTTCAGACACAGGTAAGCTGTACACCGGCCCTGACATCCAGGATTCCGCCCGGTAGCCTGGACCAGAAAGGGTGGGAGTCACACAAAAGAAGAGTCCAGGTAGAGATCCCGCCTCTTCCTAGACCTGCTGACAAGTCCAGAGTCAGGCTGGGGCACAGGTGGGAGGGCTTCCTGGAAGAGGCATTTGGCTTGGCTCTGAACCTTGCCAAAATTTCACTAAAAAGAGGAAAGACTGCTTTGTCCAGGCAGAGGACAGATGAGCAAAAATGTGGACCTGAAGGGCCTACAGGGGCCACTAAGGAAGACGGCTGGTGCCTGGAGTGGTGAAGAGGCCAGAGAGGGGGAACAACATGGGGGACTTCTTAGTCCTTAATAACACAGAGCTTGGCGCTTCCTGACTAGAAGGTTCAAATCCACAGCTAAGGGTGTCTTCTAGGCCTGGCCTCCCAGGCTGTCTAGGGTAGCCACTCCATGCCACCAGGACAGCAACTCCAAAGGGCTAGCTGGGCAAAGAACTCTCTCTGGGAAAAGGAAGGGGGTGTTGAGGCCAGGCAAGTGGAGGGTGGGGCTGGCCAGGAGGGGCAAGCTACGCCATGAAGGCCATCTCATAGCTGTAGCACCACCCCTTAGCTCAGAAAGAGCAGGGCCTGGTGCACCTGGGAACAGGAGGTGCAGAGGGGGGCGGTAATTGCCCTATGTCGGTTAGTGTCTTCAGGTGTGTGGGCAGTGAGGAAGGTGGCCCTTGAGTCTCCCCACAGCAGGCCCTGAGTGTGAGTAGGGCCTGGGCTCAGAAGTCACTCCCCGGCCAGTGAGCAGCAAAGCACAGTCACCTTCTGTGACTCCCACCTGGGGATGGAAGGTAGGATGGGTACTCTGTGTTAGTAAGTGCTGTCCTCCCCTTGCATTCACTTTAACAAGGTTCTATGCAGGTGTGTCCACATTAAGACAGTTGGCTAGAGGCATAGAGATGTGGGCTCACATGCTCAGGCAAGGACACTGGTACCCTCAGCTTGGGACCTACCCATATCTCTTTAGGCTCCCTGTAGCCCTGCCCCTGACCTCTGAGATCCGTTTAATCATAGAAGGATGGTAGAGGGACAAGAAAAAGAAAGGCTATATGAGAGGCACTAGGGGCACCATCCCCAGCTAGAGTGCAGCCCAAGAACCCTACAGTGGCTTAGGGGATCCATAGCCAAATCCACACTGGCCATCACAGTCACCATTTGGAGAGAGTGTGAGAGCCACCATCCGAATGTCCTTAGTGGAGCCCAGCCTATGCCTATCAAGTCTACACTGTCAGGTCTGGAAGGGTGTGGACTATTCCTGGTCTTTGACCTCTTTCCCAGACTCCTCCCTTGCCTGGGAAATATCCAGAGCAGGAGGGAGGCTCAGGCCCATCCACACAGGCAAACTGACCCTGAGGGAGAAGAATGATGCGCTTAATTGGGGGGGGTGCTGGGGGGGTTGGAGGTGAGGGGCAGCTGTGAGGAGGACAGACAGGTGCTCTGAGAAGTATTTCATACCATCTGTGAACAGTGTGCAGGGGAGGCTAGGATAGGCTGAAGGCTGGAGTACAGCCAGAAGGTAGAAAGCCTGTTCTGACACCTGCCCAGGGTTGACTGACTGCCATTCCCCCTTTCTCCCAGGGACCATGCTGGGCCTCTCTGCATCTGTGCAACCACTGACCCGCACTCTAGGACCTACCATGGGTGGTCTGCTGTACCGCAGCTATGGTGTCCCCATCTTTGGCTATGTGCAGCTCATGGTGAACTTGCTTGTCCTATTGGTCCTCTGGAGGAAGCCACTATCCCAGAAGGGAGACAGAGCCCACTGACCACAGAGCCCAGTCAGGCAATAAACTTACGAAGTTTTTTTTTTTCTCTTAAGTTCTTTGGGCTTTGCCTAGATTTGAGGGAAGAAAGCCTGGGCGGGGGGGGGGGGGGTCAAGGATGGAGCCAAGCCAGAGGAGGAACTACAGCTGCGCCCAGAGCTCTAGGGAGCACAAAGTTGCCCAAGTCAGTTCCAGGTCATTAGTCCAGCCTTTGAATCCACTACGCAGCCGCTGAAGAATCCTCCAGAAACAACCCAGACAGCTCTAGCATAGCCAAGAGACAAAGTGTTCCCCTCCGCTCCCCTGGCTCACAGTGTCACCCTCCTGAAGCAGGCTGGTTTAAAGGACAGGAACCAGTTGTGATAGCACATGCTTTTAATCCCAGAATTCAGGAGGCAGAGGCAGGCAGATCTCTCAGTTCAAGGTCAGCCTGGTCTATATACCCAACTAGCTAGTTCCAAGCAGGCTAGAACTAAGTAGTGAGACCCAGTCTTTAAAAAAAGAAAAAGGAGGAGGAGGTAGGAGAGGAGGAGGAGGAGGGGAACTAGGCTGAGAGTGGGGGGAGGGGCGGAGCTGCTAGGAACCAGGCACACAACCCCAGCCTTCCCAGCTTTAGAGCTGCAGCAGGGTCATTGGCCCAGCCCATCAAGCCTGGTCCTCAGAGGGAGGTCCCAGCCCAACCCCCAACCAGGGCTACACAGAAACCCTGTCTTGAAACAAAACAAAGCAAACAGACAAAAACAACAGACTCACACACACATAATAAAATGTAATTAAAACAAAACAAAGCAATGGGCTGGGCATGGTGTGGCATGCCTGTAATCCCAGCACTCGGGCGCCAGAGGCTGGTGGATCGCTATGAGTTCGAAGCCAGCCTGGTCTACAAAGTGAGTCCCGACCACTAAGGCTACACAGAGAAACCCTGTCTGGAAAAACCAAAACCAAAACAAAACAAATAAAAAACAAAAACAAACAAACAAACAAAAACAAAGCAAAACAACAATCCAGGCATGGTAGCACACGCTGGCACCACTCCAGGTGCAGAAGTAGGTGGATGGATCTCTGACCAGCCAGCCTGGTCTACTGGTCTACAGATCGAGTTCCAGGACAGCCAGGGCTACACAGAGAAACTCTGACTGGATGGCCGGCAGGAGTGGCGGAGGAGAGGGGGAGGGGCCGACAACAACAACAACAAAAAACACAAAACAGCCTTAGAATCCTCAAACCTCAGATTTCTACAGTCCCCAAACTGTGAGATCCATCTATATAATCCACCTACCACCTTAAGACACTTAAGCCCCACCAGGAAAAGGGGCTCATCACCTGATGTCATTTGACCATATGAGGATTTGTGGGGGATGTCCTTAGCTGCATGGGTCTTGGGATCCTGCTGATTACTTCTGCTCTTACACAAGCCCCTCCCCCATTTGTTATAAGAGATACTTCCTTGTAAGAAAAAACAACTCTAGCACCCAAGGCTTCCTAAGGAGAAAGGGGTGGCCCTCTCAGTGCTGCCTTCCTGAGACCAAGCCAGGAGGCATGTGACACCCTCCCCTGCATCTTCATGGCCTTCCCATAGCCAGAGAGACCCAGGAAGAAGAACACCTGCTTGAGCAGGGAACTCGGAGTCTGTCGCTCTACCTTTTGGGGGCTTGTCCTCCAGTCAAACCTTGGGAGAAGGGATATTCCTGTCACAGGCCCTACCACCTGACTGCCTGCCTGCCAGCTTGCCTGACACAGACTTTAGGCCCTCACAGCTGGGTGAGGAGTTAGAGTTGACATCTGGCAGGTGTCGGGTAGAAGTAGGACAAATGTCCCGCGAGTTCTCAGGCCTCACAGCAGGGCCACAGGTCCGGGCCTCCCATTTGTGACAAAAGATGTGCTTTCTCAGCCAGCGCGTGGTGGCGCATGTCTTTAATCCCAGCACTCGGGAGGCAGAAGCAGGTGGATCCCTGTGAGTTCGAGGTTAGCCTGGTCTACAAAGCGAATCCAGGACAGCCAGGGATACACACAGAGAAACCCTGTCTCAGAAAAAAAAAAAAAAAATATGTGCTTTCTCCAGTATGCTATCCCAGTTCCTAGACACTGAACAGGAGGTTTTGGTAGCTGGACTCTCAAGCCTCTGTGGTCCTGTGATTCGGGGTGGGGGTGGGGGTTGGGGGGTGGCAGTGAGCAAACAGTCAACAGTCCTCTGAATCAGCTGCTGGACAGATGGTATGTGGGTGGGAGGGAACGGTGAAAGCACCCACCCTAGCGCACAGAGCAACTGCTCAGGTGTCCAGGAGGTGAGTGAACTCTGAGCAAGCATGGCCACCAGCCCTATCCTCCCCAAGCCACACCCAGGAGCAAAAGGTAGCCAAGTCACACCCAGAGTACTTCCTGACCTGGAAAGGCTGGGAACCCCACTGGCAGGTGACAGTTCATTCAAAGGCACTTTGTATGGTTCCAGGGATGTGGAGAGGGAATGGCACCGCATGGGAGACCCTTTCACTCCCGCCCTTACACACACACACACACACACACACACACACACACACACACACACACACACAACCACACCAGCAGGAACTACACGGACCACACAAGTTGTTAAAAAAGAGGAATGGCATTGTTTATTTGGAATGAAAAATATAATATAAAAAATATTAAGACGGAATGGTAGGTTGGCAACAGGTGACCATCAATATAAAAAAAAACAGTCCAATAAGTTAGCGCACCCGCACAGCGGGGCGAGGCTCAGCAAGCACGGGAATTTCTTCAGTAAAGAGCAGCGTCGTTACCCGGGTATCCATCCTCTGGGCTCCTGGGCTCCTGTCTAAAGCAGCCGCGTGGGCTGGTTCCCGGCTCAACTGGTCCCGTGCGTCTCTGTAGGGAGAAAAGACTGAGTCAGAAAAGACTGTGCTACCTGTAAGTCTCCAAGTGCGGCGAGCGACTCCTGCTACGCGTCCCAGGTCCCCTCTCCAAAGTGACTTCAGAAAGGCAGGATTCCCCCACATCCTCCCCCGTGGCTTTTGAAATCGAAGTTTTTCCCACTGGGCGGCACGACTCCGCCATCCACACACACCCAAGCCCCGTACTCAGACCATGCGGACGAGAGCGGCACTCACCACGGATCCAAGGAGCGCGGCTTTCGGGACTCGGGCGGCTCTTCAGACGCAGAGCGCTGAAACCGGTAACGGCGGACGTCTTCCACCGCCCGTCGGTTCTGGAAGTCGATCAGCGCCACGGTGATGGCGGCGTTCCAGCAGCTTTTGCTTGCGCATCGGAAGTCGATCTCCTTGTAGAAGGTGGTGACGATGGTGAAGTACACGTACTTGGAGGTGTGCTCCACACAGTCCACCTTGAGGATGGAGTGGAAGAACAGCTCCTTGACACGACCGCTGGACCCAGAGAAGAGGCGCAGGCGGTCCGCGGTGAGCACGCAGCGCTTCTTCTTCCAGACCTGGAACAGGCCGTCGCTTCGCTTCTCCAGCTCGCCTTCGCGAAGAATATTCTCGGAGGTCGCCATGACTTTCGAAGCCATTTGGAAAGACTGCACAAAGACGCGCTGGCTCTGCGGCCGCCGGCCTGGGCCTGGCCCTTATAAGGACTCCGCCCCACGGCCCAGACACGCCCCCTGGCCGGGCACTCTCCTGCCCCGGCAAGCTCCTGGAGCTGCCCCCCACCCACAGCCCGGGGCTGCCCCCTTACCCATTGCCTTGGGCTGCCGCTTATCTGAGGCCGAGGAGGGGCGGGAAGGGGGGGGCTGCTCGGCGCCTCTCTGACGGGAGCCGAGAGCCTCCCCTCCAGCCCCAACGCCCCAGCTGCCTGGTGGAGTGACTCTCGGTCCCCTCCCCGCCCAAGCGCGGGCTCTGCGTGCCGAAGAAGGCACTGCAGCAGGCCCTGTCCGCCGTGAGTTACGGAAGCCCAGGGTAGCGCGCGAACCCCTAGACGGGACCACAGCGCTTGAGAATCCCACTCACTGGGAAATCCAGGACTCCTGAGCACGAGAGTCGTGGACTCAAGGGTTCTTTTCAAGCCCTGGCAGCTATCTCCTCCCACCTTGGGCGAACATCCAAAGGCCACCCACTAGACTTCTTGGGAAGTGGCCCTGCCACTTTAACATCCATATTGCTACCCGAAGTTGTGCCTCGAAGGAGTTCTCTTAAGTTTCCTTTCTCTTCTGTAAAATGGGACAATGACCTTTATTAAGTTAGGCAGTGCTGAGGACGAACGGCACTCCCACAATGCTCAGCCATGTGAACAGAGAGACCTGACTCTTTCCAGGGGCCCCTGTATGCCCAGTCTGGCGACAGATTCTACAATCCCTATTTGCAGGAGTGGGGGGGGGGGGGGCGGGGGGGGAAGGGCGCTACCAAAGCTAGCCTGGGGAATACGGGGACCGACCTAGGGACCAGGACTGGCGGGGGCTGGCTGAGTCATCCCCTTTCAGTGCACGGTTTTATTTACCCTCTGCCTTTAAAGGTTTAATAAGCAGCAGGAAGCAGACGCTGCTCCTCCAGGGTTCCCAGGGATGGGGGAGGGGCTGACCGAGGGACCCCTAAAAGTCCCCTGCTAGGGCGGGATTGGGAGTCGGGGTGCTGCAAGGAATTCCCCTGACTGTTGGAGAACCAGACACCTTGCATCTAGGCGGGCTGGCTCCCAGTAAAAACGCGGGCCTCTCCGTTTACACAATTAAGGCCAACTAAAACTTCAGTTTTGTGGCCTGATGTGGTTCTGAGGCAGGTATATCCGGCAATAAGGAGGCCGAGGCAGGAACGACCAATCTAGGTCAGTCTGGGTTTTACAGTGAGTTCGAGATTACCCAGAGCCACACAGCAAAAATGAAATAAGCAGACTGGAGAGATGGCTCAGCAGTTAAGAGTGCTAAAACCTAAGTTTGGTTTCTGCTCCCAGCTGAATGGCTCACAAGAACCCCCTCTGTAGCTCTGTCTCCAGAGGATATGGTGTTCTCTCCTGCCCCCTCCCCCACACACCTACATATGTAAAAATAAATCTTTTCAAAAGACGTATTTATTTATTTATTTATTATGGCTACAGTGCTCTGCCTACATGACAAAAAAAGGCATCAGATCTCATTATAGATGGTTGTGTGGCACCATGTGGTTGCTGGGAATTGAATTCGGGACCTCTGGAAGAGCAGTCAGGCTCTTAACCTTGAGCCACCTCTCCAGCCCTAAGATTTATTTTTTAGGCATGGCGAGATGGATCAGAGGTTAAGAGCACTGTGTACTCTTCCTAGAGGTTCTGAGTTCAATTCCCAGCAATCACATGGTAGCTCACAACCATCTGTAATGAGATCTGATTCCCTCTTCTGGAAGACAGGCAGAACATTGCATACATAATAAATAAATCTTTAAAAATAAGTAAATAAAATAAATCTTAAAAAAAAAAACTTGGCTGGCCCAACGGGCTCAGAGGACCTGGGCTGGGTTCCCAACAACCACATGGTGGCTTACAGTCATCCATAACACCATAGGAAATCCTCTTCTGATTTCCCCGTGGTGCACATACATACATACAGGCAAAGCACTTACACATATAAAATGAACTAAATTAAAAAAAATTAATATAAACAACAGGGCTGGAAAAATGTCTCAGAGGTTAAGAGTACCATCTGCTCTTCCAAAGGTCCTGAGTTCAAGTCCCAGCAACCACATGGTGCCTCACAACCATCTACAATGATGTCTGGTGCCCTCTTCTGGCGAGCAGGTGTATATGCAGGCAGAACATTGTATAAATAATATATATATAACAAAAAGAGGGCTGGCAAGATGAGTCAGTGGGTTAAGGCACAGGCTCTTGACCTTGATGGCCTGAGTTTAATCCCTGGAATCAACACGGTGGAAGACCTGAGTTCCTCAAACTATACTCTGATCTTTGTGTAAATGCACAGCTGGGTGTGTTGGCCTATGCCGGTAATCTCAGCACTTGAGGAGGCAGAGGAAGGCAGATCTCTGTGAATTAGAGGCCAGCCTGGTCTACAGAGGGAATCCAGAACAGTCAAGGTTACACAGAGAAACCCTGTCTCAAAAATTTTTAAAAAGTGTGTGCATGTGTGTATGTGTGTGTGTGTGTGTGAGTGAGGGGTGGGTGTAGGGGGGGGGAGAACAGGAGCAGGATATCTGTGGAATAAGGGAACAACAATACAGAGATAGATAAGCAGTAGGCTAGCCCTGCCTGCTTCAGAGCAGAGCAGGCCAGAGGCAGATGGGAGAGTGCTCTTGGGTAAGATAGGCAGTGAGTCAGGATGAAAGCATCCTGACCAGTGTCATGCTAGAACTCCTGCAGAGTGCCAGCTCCCCCTAGTGCCCCTTCCCCAGGCTGCTTAGACACTTTATGGCCAGCACTGCCCCTGCATGGGTCAGCTTCCTGTAGGAAAGCCTGAATGGGGAGGCCTCTTTAGAAAGTGGGAAGTCGGCCCGAGTGCACACCTTTAATCCCAGCACTTGGGAGGCAGAGGCAGGTGGATCGCTGTGAGTTCAAGGAGAGCCTGGTCTACAAAGTGAGTCCAGGACAGTCAAGGCTAACACAGGGAAACCCTGTCTCACACACACACAAAAAAGTGAGAAGTTAAGACAAGGAAGTGGGACTCTCTGCAGAGTCCCCGGCCTGGGTCCAGCCTGTTTTCCATGCTTCATAATGCTCAGTGGAGCTCTAGCTCCAGGCCTCTCAGACATTTGCTCGGGCACCTGTGCACAGCGGGGGGGGGGGGGGGCACGAGTGCTGGAGAGGCAGGAGGGAGCCCACCTTCCCAGCAAAAGTACTTCGAAGAAATTATAGTGTGAGAATGGGTGAGGGGGAGGAATGAGAGGGGGGGAGGGGGCAGGAAAGGGTCTCCAGAAGATCCTGGAGAGAATTTTGCTATCCAAGTACTGGGCACTGGGCCCAGCTTTCACCACCATCCCAGGGATCCAGACAGAATATTCTAACCTTTGTCACTGGAGAAGAAATAAGTGCAAGGGACAGAGGGCCCAGATGACCCTCAAGGACAGAGGAAGATGAGCACTTAAAGAGGGCAGGGCAGATGGCAGAGGCTGATACCCAACTCCTCTCCTCACTGAGAAGCCCAGCTGCTCTTTAGAAGTTTGGGCTGACCCAGGGCACAGGGACCTGCAGTGGGGGAAGGAAGTGGGAAAGGGAACTGGAAGGCTGGGCAGGGGACACAGAAAGCCTTGTGTCTGTCATCCTCCTTGGGGCTTCCTGTCCATACAATCCAGGCCCCTATGACAAGGTCAGGACTGGGTGTGGGATATGGCAGCTTCTGGTGAGCTGGTGTCCAGACGGGTAGAGCTGACCAACAATGATAGACCCTCTCTTAACAGATGCCCTTGGCTGGTCACTGGACAGCTGTTAGCCATCCTGTGGTCTAGTATGCACAAGTCATCAAGAACGTAGTTGGTATGTTGGGGCTCCCAGATAGGTAGAGACTTTCTTTTTTTCTTTTTATTAATTTATTCATATTACATCTAAATTGTTATCCCATCCCTTGTATCCTCCCATTCCTCCCTCCCTCCTATTTTCCCATTACTCCCTTCCCCCATGACTGTGACTGAGGGGGACCTCGTCCCCCTGTATATGCTCATAGGGTATCAAGTCTCTTCTTGGTAGCCTGCTATCCTTTCTCTGAGTGCCTCCAGGCCTCCCCATCCAGGGGACGTGGTAGAGACTTTCTTAACAACACTCTAGAGAACACCTCTCCCACATAGGTACAAAGAAAGAGCAGTGTTGTGTCAGGGTCATACTGCCAGAAAGGTTCTGTCCCCAACCCTCAGAGGCCATCTGAGTACCCCAAGTAAGGGGACTGAGATGCCTGTCTCCAAGGCCGGTGGGAGCCAGGCGGTGGTGGCGTGCACCTTTAACCTCAACACTCAGGAGGCAGAGGCAGGCAGATCTCTTTGAGTTTGAGGCTAGCCTGGTCTACAAAGCAAGTCCAGGACAGCCAGGGCTATACAGAGAGACCCTGTCTCAAAACAACAACAACAACAAAAACCCAAACCGAATCGAGCGTGGTGGCGCATGCCTTTAATCCCAGCACTTGGGATGCAGAGGCAGGTGGATCGCTGTGGGTTTAAGGCCAGCCTGGTCTACAGAGTGAGTCCAGGACAGCCAAGGCTAACACAGAGAGACCCTGTCTCGAAAAACAAAAAACAAACAAAAAAAAAAAAACCACAAAAAACAAAACAAACAAAAAAACCCAACCCAAACCAACCAAGGCCAGTGGGGTAGGCATCGGGAGAACTCGAGCTGTCTCAAGAGCTCAGGTGAGAGGCATAGGGACCCCAAACCTTATTGTGGAGACAGGTTCTCAGGCAGACCAGGCTAGCCTTGAATTTGCTGTATAAGCAGAGGACAAGCCTAAACCTTTGCTCCCCCTGCCCCCACCTGTCAAGTGCTGGTATTACAGGGGTGCAGGACCACTCCTGGTTTTATACAGTGCAGATGAGACCCAGGGCTTTGGCCATTCTAGGCAAGTGCTCTACTGAGTTACAGCCCCCAGCACCTTCCTTTTATTTATTGATACGTATGCAGTGCTCTGCCTGAATGTACACCTGCTGGCCAGAAGAGGGCGTCAGATCCCATTATAGATGGTTGTGAGCCACCATGTAGTTCCTGAGAATTGAACTCATGACCTCTGGAAGAGCAGTCAGTGCTCTTAACCACTGAGCCATCTCTCCAGCCCCTATAATTTTTTTTTAAATAAGCTTTTAAATTAAGTGAGAAATTGTAAAATTATAAAATATAAGACGCTTGTTTGCCCTGCCTACCCAGAGGCTTCTCCCAGTTCTCATTACTGTTAGCCTCAGGAGTTACACCCTAGTTCCCAGAATAGCTATATGCGAGCTCCCAAATATCAGAGGTCCGGTACGGTTTCCAGTAACTGCCCTAGGGACCCACACCCAAGTCCCCACAAGAGGTCTCTCAACGCCAGATGTCCTAATGTCCATATGCTCTAACTTGATAAGCAACCCCACCTGCTTTGTGGTTTTAGCCTTTAAAACTAGCCTGTAATAGTGACTGGGGGGTCCTTAGTCTCTCGAGTGTGAGGGACCCTGGCGCGTCAGCAATAAACCTTTGCTTTTGCATCAGTGCGTTGTGCCTCGTGTGGTCTCTCACGGCGACCCCCTTCCCAAGTTGGGTGTGAGGGTCCAACATTTGGTGCATTGGCCAGGAAACTGGGGTCGCCCTGAGACCTCTGACTCACCCACTGAAGGTCTCCCCTGGCCCAGGCTGCCACCGAACAACAGAGACGTGAGTTACTTTTGTTTTGTATTTGTCTGTGTTTCTGTCTCTCCGTAGCGTGCAAGTCAGTAGTGGGACGAGAAGAAAGGGGAGACGTGTCCGGCACCTTCTCCCCCTCACCCTGGAGGACGCTCCAGGTAATCTAGTTTCACCCTGGAGGACGCTCCGGTGGTGGTCTGGGGGAGCTCTGGCGACACAGTCAGTCTCCTAAAATCCGTAGGCGAGTGTGTATCCACGTCGCCATTAGAATCTATATTTTCGGTTTGGGGCTGATTCAACACCGCGAGGCTTGTGTTCTCTTGTCTACTAATTTCGTTCGTGTGTGTTATCGCCCTCTTTGTGGTTGTGTTGACTGAAGCAACCAACGCTGACATGGGACAGACTGTGACCACCCCCTTGACCCTAACTCTTGACCATTTCAAAGATATACGTGCCCGTGCACACAACCTCTCTTTAAGCGTCCGCTAGGGATGCTGGCAGACTTTTTGCTCTTCGGAGTGGCCCACCTTCAATGTAGGCTGGCCACCTGTAGGGACCTTTGACTCCCTGACTATCACAAGGGTAAAGTCCATTGTCTTTAGTCCAGGGTCGTATGGCCACCCTGACCAGGTACCCTATATCTTAATGTGGGAAAGCTTGGTTTTAGACCCTCCCCCTTGGATCCACCCATTCCTAACGCTCAAGCCCCAGCCGAAACCTGACTCCACCCTCCTGCCAGTGATGTCATCAGCCACCCGAAACCAGGGACGCAGGACTATAGGCCCATGCAGGACCTTAGAGAAGTCAATAAGAGGGTGATAGACATCCATCCCACAGTGCCCAACCCATACAATCTACTGAGCACTCTAAGGCTGGATTTTACTTGGTATACTGTCCTAGACCTTAAGGATGCCTTCTTTAGTCTGCCCTTGGCCCCCCAAAGCCAATTGTACTTTGCCTTCGAATGGAAGGACCCTGAATTAGGACTCTCAGGACAGGTGACTTGGACGCGCTTTCCCCAAGGTTTCAAGAATTCTCCAACCCTGTTTGGTGAGGCCCTGCAGCAGGATTTGACTGACTTCCTCACCCAGAACCCTGAGGTGACACTCCTGCAGTATGTGGATGACTTTCTATTGGCTGCTCCTACCAAGGAGGCCTGTATCACCGCCACCCAGCACTTACTCCAAGAACTGGGTAACAAGGGCTATTGTGCATTGGCCAAGAAGGCCCAGATCTGCAAAAAGGAGGTAACATATTTGGGCTATGTCCTGTGTGAGGGAAAAAGATGGCTCCACCAAGAGTCGAATCGACACGGTGGCCAAGATTCCCCCACCTCAGAGCCCCAGACAGTTAAGAGAGTTCTTGGGGACAGCAGGCTTCTGCAGATTATGGATACTGGGCTTTGCTGAAATGGCCGCCCCCTTATACTCTCTGACACGGGGCACTGACTCTTTCCAGTAGGGGGGCCCCAGCAACAGGCCTTTGAAGCCATAAAGAAGGCCCTCCTGTCTGCCCCGGCCCTGGGATTGCCAGACACCACAAAGCCATTCACCCTCTTTATAGATGAAAAACAAGGGATCGCCAAGGGGGTATTGGCTCAAACTTTGGGACCTTGGAAATGGCCTGTGGCCTACTTATCTAAACAATTAGACACCGTAGCCACCGGATGGCCTCCATGCCTGCGCATTATGGTTGCCACTGCGCTGTTGGTTAAAGATGCCAACAAATTGACCTTGGGGCAATCCCTGACCATAGTCATGCCTCATGCATTAGAGGCAGTGATACGCCAGCCCCCCAATAGATGGGTCACCAATGTCCGTCTCACTCACTACCAAGCTCTGCTCCTAGACTCCAAACATAGTACCTTCGGCCCTCCAGTTACCCTCAACCCCGCCACACTGCTGCCAGCCCCAGACCGAGGACAAGAGACTCCACATGACTGTCATCAAGTGTTGGCTGAGACACATGGAACTCGAGAGGACCTCCAAGACCGCGAGCTTCCAGAAGCTGACCACACATGGTATACGGACGGTAGCAGTTATTTGGACTCAGGTACCAGACAGGCTGGGGCAGTGGTGGTGGATGGGCAGAAGGTCATATGGGCCCAGGCCCTTCCCTCGGGGACCTCGGCCCAAAAGGCTGAGCTTATAGCCCTGACCAATGCCTTGGAACTCTCTCGAGGCAAAAAGACTAATATCTACACTGACAGCCGGTATGCCTTTGCCACTGCTCATATACATGGGAGCATCTATGAACAGAGGGGCTTATTAACATCAGAGGCCAAAGAGATCAAAAACAAGCCTGAAATTAAAGCCTTGCTAAAAGCCCTCTTCCTACCTGCTCGGGTGGCCATCATTCACTGTCCTGGGCATAAAAAAGGACAGGACCCCATTGCCCTGGGCAACCAACAGGCGGACCGAGAGGCAAAACAAGTCGCCCGCATGGAGGCCCTAACACTGGCCCTAGAGGCCGATAGAGCCAATCGGACAACCAGCCAATTAGAACCATATACCTATATTTTGGAAGACCAAGCCAAGGCTCAGGCCTTAGGGCCCTTGTTAGACCCAAAACTCCAGCAGTGGATCAAAAATGACAAGACTGTGCTACCAGGCAAAGAGGCAACTGCCATGATCCAACAGATGCATGCCTGGACCCACCTAGGATCAAAAAAGCTTCGACAGAACCTGGACAAAACAGAGTTCATCATCCCTGGAGCCAATGCCCTGATTGACAAAACTGTAGCTAATTGCCAAGCCTGCCAGCAAGTCAACACTGGCAAGAGCCAAGCCCTGGAAGGAACCAGGGTCCGTGGGGACAGACCAGGAACCTACTGGGAAGTAGACTTCACTGAGGTAAAACCCCCAGTTGTGGGTTATCAATACTTATTGGTCTTCATAGACACTTTTTCAGGATGGGTAGAGGCTTTCCCAACCCGACGGGAAACAGCACAAACAGTAACCAAGGCCATCCTAGAAGACATCTTTCCTCGGTTTGGACTCCCTAAGGTAATCGGGTCAGATAATGGGTTGGCCTTCATCTCCCAGGTAAGTCAGGGATTGGCCAAGATCCTGGGGACTGATTGGAAATTACAATGTGCTTATAGACCCCAAAGTTCAGGACAGGTAGAAAGGATGAATAGAACTCTAAAAGAGACCCTGGCTAAATTGACCAAAGAGACTGGCTTAAAAGACTGGAGACGCCTCGTACCTCTGGCCTTGTTTAGGGCCAGAAACATCCCTTCTTGTTTTAAACTGACTCCATACGAGATTTTATTTGGAGGGACACCACCTCTGTCTACCATGCTCAATTCTTATCAGCCCTCTGCTTCCAAAACTGATTTACAGGATCGCCTAAAAGGGCTACAAGTGGTACAGGCCCAAGTTTGGGCACCCCTTGCTGAGATCTATAAGCCTGGCCAAAAACAGAGGGGACACCCTTTCCACGTCGGTGACTCAGTCTACATTCGACAACACCAGTCCCAAGGACTCGAGCCTCCGTGGAAGGGACCCTATACAGTTCTCCTGACCACACCCATCGCTCTCAAAGTAGATGGAATTGCAGATTGGATACATACCTCCCACGCCAAGGCCACTCCTCCTCCTCCAGACCCCGAGCAATGCTCCCAATGGCACCTACACTGCTCTGAAGAGCCTCTAAAGGTAAGACTTACCCGATCTGGTCTTTAACTGTGCTCTTCCTCATGTTGGCCCCAGGGACGGTGGCCGACCTCAATCCCCATCGGCCCATGAAACTCACTTGGCAGGTCTGATCCCAATTGGGGAATATGGTCTGGTCAATATCTCGAGAAGCCTCTCCCCAATACCTGGTGGCCTGATTTAACCCTAGACTTGTGCCTCTTAATTGCTGGCTTAGATACTTGGGATATCCCAGAGAGAAGTTATAAAGAGTTACCCATTCTTTCTGAAACAGCAGCCTTAGGTTGTGCCAGACCCTGGTCAAGATGCCAGTTACGACTGGCTCCTTTTTATGTTTGTCCTCAAGATGGTAGGTCAAGATCAGAAGCCCACTGATGCAGAGGGCTGCAAAGCTTTTATTGTGCTGCCTGGGGGTGTGAAACATCAGGCTCTGTCTATTGGAAGCCCTCCTCATTGTGGGATTTAATAACCGTATCCCACAACCACTTTGGCACTACTAAATGCCCTCAGCGGGGACGATATCTTCCTAGCTCGCAGGCTACTTGCAATCACAATAGCCAATGCAATCCCATAGTTATAAAATTCACAGAAAAAGGAAAAAAGTATTCAGATTGGGTAACAGGGCGACAATGGGGCTTAAGATTTTATGTAGAAGGCACCGAACCCGGACTTACTTTCTCCATTAGATTAAAAATAGAAAAACCCCTAAAAATATCTATAGGCCCCAACCCTTGCTGACACCGGGGTACAACCCCCACTCCCCAGAATCCCGACTATTGCCCCAACTCCTCCACCCACCACCCCAAACACAGAGCCACCCTTACCCAAGACTGGAGATCGACTCTTTAACCTGGTTAAGGGGGCTTCCCAAGCCCTCAACACCACCAACCCCCAGGCAACCCAGTCCTGTTGGCTTTGCATCACCCCAAGCCCCCCTTATTATGAGGGAATCGCTACCTCAGCCACTTTCTCTAACACACGTAATCATTCCTCCTGTAACTGGGGTCAGCACAAAAAGCTCACCTTGACGAAAGTTTCGGGTCAGGGGACCTGCTTAGGCACTGTGCCCCCTAGCCACCAACACCTCTATAACCAGACCCTCGCCATAACTACCACTCCCCAGTAACTACTTCCTTACTCCTCCCTCTAACCTATGGTGGGCCTGCAACACTGGACTCACCCCTTGTGTTTTCACTGCCATATTTGCCGCAACCCACTATTGTGTGCTAGTCCAGCTTGTCCCCAGAATTTACTATCAGACTGCCCAGGCTTTCAAGGCCAACTATGAGGACACACGCCCCTCCCGCTTTCGGAGAGAGCCAGTCACTCTGACTCTAGCTGTCATGTTAAGCTTAGGGGTTGCAGCAGGGGTGGGGACGGGGACGACAGCCTTAATACATGGGACCCAACAATTTGACATGCTTAGAACAGCTATAGACGAGGACCTCCGTGCCATAGAGCGGTCCATAACTAAGTTAGAAGAGTCCCTTACATCACTATTCGAGGTGGTCCTACAAAATAGAAGAGGGCTAGAACTGGTGTTCCTCAAAGAAGGAGGTTTATGTGCAGCTTTAAAAGAACTGTGTTGTTTTTATGTGGATCATTCTGGGGTAGTTAGAGATTCCATGACCAAACTCCGAGAGCGCCTTGACAGGCGGCGACGAGAACAGGAGGCCCACCAGGGATGGTTTGAAAAATGGTACAGTCAGTCCCCTTGGTACTCCACCCTGATATCGTCTATCATTGGACCCCTGCTCCTGCTCCTGCTCATACTCACCTTCAGCCCTTGCCTCTTAAACCACCTAATGGCTTTTATCAGAGATCGACTTAATGTCACTCAGGCCTTAATCCTGACCCAACAGTGCCAAGCCCTTAAACAAGAGCCTCAAGATTGAGGCCAGATACAACAAGAGGAGGGAATGAGAACTTATAAAATCATAAAATGTAAGACGCTTGTTTGCCCTGCCTACCCAGAGGCTTCTCCCAGTTCTCGTTACTGCTAGCCTTGGGAGTTACACCCTAGTTTCCAGAATAGCTATATGCGAGCTCCCAAATATCAGAGGTCCCATACGGTTTCCAGTAACTGCCCTAGGGACCCACACCCAAGTCCCCACAAGAGGTCTCCCGACGCCAGATGTCCTAATGTCCATATGCTCTAACTTGATAAGCAACCCCACCTGCTTTGTGGTTTTAGCCTTTAAAACTAGCCTGTAATAGTCACTGGGGGTCCTTAGTCTCTCGAGTGTGAGGGACCCTGGCGCGTCAGCAATAAACCTTTGCTTTTGCATCAGTGCGTTGTGCCTCGTGTGGTCTCTCACGGCGACCCCCTTCCCAAGTTGGGCGTGAGGGTTTAACATAAGGACTGAAGCTGTGGCTCAGGGTTAAGTGAATAGAGGGCTTTTGCAGAGCAACCAGGGTCAGTTCCCAGCATCTGCATGGTAGCTCACACCCATCTCTAACTCCAGTTCTAGTGGGTACAGTGCCTTCTTCTGGCCTTCTCAGGCACTGAACAAATGTGCATGTATACACAAGTATTCATAGACGCACAGAATCAAAATAAATATTTTTAAAAACCTTAGCATTCTTATTTAATTAATTAACTTGTTAATTAATTAATTAAATTGTTCTAGGCATGAAATTCTGGGCCTTGTGCGCCAGGCAAGAGCTCTACCTACTACTGAGATATATTCAGGTCCTGTACCCCTTTTCTGAAACAGGTCTCATGTAGCCCAGGTTAGCCTGGAATTCAGGAAGCATAACCTTCAGCTGAGCCTCCATTCTCCTTCTAGTGGTCAAGTGCTAGGATTTCAGGTGCACGCTACCTACCACTCCTGTTCCTATGCAGTACTGGTGACTGAACCCAATATGTCATGCATGCCACACAAGCACTTTACCAACTTAATTATGTCACTCAGGCTCCTGACAGGAGCAACCCTAGTACAAAGACCAGACCTCAATTTCTTGCAAGGATAAACCTTGGTGTGGATTGGGCTGTGCCCCGGAGAGGGATGTCTCACTTGGGCTCTAGGTCAGCTAACACCCAAGGAGAGTCAGTCCAGTGTGGCCCTGCTCCATGCTCAAGCTGTGGCCCTCTCTTTTCCACTATGATTACACTGCAAGGTGCTGAGGAGGCACTTAGAGATGTGAAGTGACTCAACCAGTGTCACACAGCAGTCCATAGAATTCATAAGACAGTAGTTAAGAGCACTCACTGGCTGCTATCCAGAGAACCTGGAGTACATCCCCATAGCAGGCTGTTTACAACTGCCAGTGGGGATCAGATGCCCTCTTCTGGCCACCATAGGTACTGCATTCATGTGTCATCCATTCACGTGAATATACATATACATACATTAATTTTTTTCTTTTTTTACCTTTATTTTTTATTTTATATGTATGGGCTCTTAGCCTACATGTATATCTGTGTGCCACGCCCATGCAGTACCCATAGAAGCCAAAAGAGAATGTCAGGTCCCCTGGGATTAGAATTATAAACAGTTGTGTAAACCGCCATGAGGATACTGGGAATAGAACCCAAGTCCTCTAGAAGAGCAGCCAGTGCTCTTAACCACAGAATCATCTCTCCAGTCCATTTGTTTGCTTTGAGCCAGGGTCCCATTGTGCAGCCCTGGCTAGCATTGATCTGGCTACTAGAGCAGCTGGCCTTGAATTCACAGATTCCTGCCTGTCTCTGCCTCCGAGTGCTGAGATTCTGCCGAGTGTATGCCATGCCACTATGCCTAGCAAAAATAATCGTTTTTAAAAGGGGGCAAGGGGTGTTGGTGAGATGGCTAAACAAGTTAAAGCATTTGCCATCAAACCTGACAAAAACCTGTGGGTCCCTAGGACCCACATGGTAAAAGGAGAAAACTGATTCTATAGATTGTCCTCTGATTTCCACATGTACACACACACACTAAATAAACAAACAAATAGGTAAGTGACTTAAAAAAAAAAAGCCGTGCTCTATTGCACTCAGCACCTGGAATCAGGAAACAGCCCTTTAACTTGGTGTGGGGAGGGGGCTAGGTTAGGTAAAGCTCTCACATCAGTCAGTGTCCCTTCTGGCCAAGGTTACAAGTATTTATTGGGGCAGTATTTGGATTAACACAGCCTGAGCCAAAGGGTCTACTCACCCAGGCAGGCTACAGTGGGTCATGTGTCCTAAAACTTCCAGTCTGGACACCTGCTGCTTTGTCCAACGATCTGCCCTGTCAGGCTGTCTGGTCCCTTGGCCCTGGAGCTGACCTGGGTGAGGCTCTGGCTCAGCTTGGAGGAATGAGGCACCTCTCTGAAACTCTCTAAATGAGGTCACCTCCTCATGGTGATGAGGCCAGCCTGATAGGCATTTGCCCAACGAGCCTGGCCATGAGGAAGCGGTGCATCACGGATATGCCGAGATGTCAGGGACTGAATGTCACCATGTGCCATGAGCATGTCAGGGTGTCGAAGACTGAATGCCATCCTCTTCCTGCGGACTGTGAACTCACAGAGGCCTGGGGATGTCTCTCTTGCTCTCCTGCCTTCAAAGGTGTCTGAGGCTTGCCTCTCATCAAGTGCAGGTGCTGGAGTGCACAGCTGGAGCCTGAGTCAGCCTCTGATACCACCTGTCTTGGGCCTGTATACCCCTAGTCTAAGACCTATGAGTTAGGTCAGCCCTAAATCCCTCTTACCCCAGCTTACAGCCTAAGCAAAGCGAGAGGCCTGAGGCAGAGGCAGATCTACCTGCCCCAGTTGGTTTCAGGTCTTTGCTGTCATCCTGGCCTCAGCCTCCCAGAGCTGCCCTCTCTGTCCCTGGCTCCCATTTTCTGCAGTCTGAAGCTGCAGGTACTGGCTCCTAGGTGTTAACAACCTGGGGCAGCGCTGCCACCTACTGTAACAACCTTGTTTTGATTAAGTTTCTCAAGGCCATGTTCAGAGGTCATCAGTCCTGCAAAGTAGCCCGTGGAAAGGTCTATCAGAACCAGCCAAGTCACTCAGATGGTTCTACAGAATCTCCTCTGAGCCACTCCTCAGCTGAAAGCATGGGCCGGCTCGGCAAGAGCAAGACTTAGCGCCGGGCGGTGGTGGCGCACGTCTTTAATCCCAGCACTCGGGAGGCAGAGGCAGGCAGATCTCTGTGAATTCGAGGCCAGCCTGGTCTACAAAGCAAGTCTAGGACAGCCAAGGCTACACAGAGAAACCCTGTCTCGAAAAACGAAAAATAAAATAAAATAAAAAGAGCAAGACTTAGCTCCTTGTTGCACTGAACCACACTGCCAGGGTGGGGCAGACTTGCTATTCTCAGGGCTTATTCACAGGTGGACATGGAGCCTGCAGGGCTGGGAGGATGAAGCCAGTGTTATTCAGGTCCCTGGGAGCTGAGGGGACCCACCTGCCTGACAGAAGAGAGAGGCAGACCCTCACAAGACCTGCCCTCTCGGGGGCTCAGGTCCAAGAGCCAAAGGAGCAAACAGAACTTACGATGGAAGCAGGAGAGCTGAGGGGTCCAGGGGGCAGCCCTATGCCAGCAGACACCATCTCACTTAACTATTTGAGAGTTCCCAAACTGGTATCTCTGTGAGCACTTCTGTTCCCTCTCACCTGATATATATGGGGTGTTCCCTGGCTGAGTGGTGGCCCTTATTGGCTAAAAGATGTGTTTTCCAGGTGGCCAGAAATACCATCCCTAGTGTCCTCTAAGACACATGGAAAGGAAGAGGGCAGTGAAGACTGAGGGCAGATAACAGTGACAGGACACTACCTAAGGATACTGGGAGCCCCTAGGGTTGGGAACAGAAGGAAAAACTCTCTGGTCTCCAGGGAGCAAAGCACATTTGTAGAACTGTGTTTCAAGCTCCCACACTGGGGAGTCATGTGACCAGCAGGTCTAAGGGCAATCTGAGTGACCACCCTCAGGGACATGCAAATGCAGCAGCTAGCAGTGTTTTCCAGGGCCACTCTCTTCAGGCCTGGGGAGTTGTAGACGTAAGTAACATGAATGGGCACTGGCGCTCTAGGACATGGCCAGAGGCTTCCTGGTGTTCTTCAGATATTGTTGAGGAGTCTGATAGAAGTGCTGCCAGGGCCAGGGCCAGGCCTGAGGCACATGCACATAACCTGTGTGTTGGCAGCGAAGCACTGGGATGTCAAGGTGTTAGATGGCCCTGGCATCCAGCTCTTGGCTGTCTCTGTTCTGAGGTGTGCCAGGCAGGGGCGGGAAGGGGAGGGGCCACAGCTGGAGGGGCAGTGAGCACAGCAGGCCACTAGGTTTCAGCAAAAGGCAGGCTGAGAGCCCACCTGCTGGCCCAGGGTCATCCCCCCCCCCTTACCTGATTACATATGCAAAGACCCTCTTGCCCACCTCTACATACCTAGGGGCCAATTTGAGAGCACCTGTCCTTTGTCCCACTCTATACAGAATGGGCCTGGCCATTGAGTTCAAGCTCCTCGTTGCCCCTAGCTCCACTCTCAGAGGTGAGTGACACCCCCACCCCACCCCCACCTCTGGCAAGGGTTTGCACCCCTCCCCGACATCACAGCAGAGCTTGGGAATGGCTGGCCAGTGGGGTAGAGTTTGAGTCTCAGCATGTTAACAGGCACAGGAGCTACCTGCTCTCTGATCCCCAGATGAATCCTTATTCATGGTCTGAGGCGGAGGGGGGTGGGGGAATGCCAATTCAGTCAGAACTTGAGCAGGTTGAGACCCAAAGGTGTCCTCAGGTTTCCTGGTGGCACCCTGCTGAGGGCGGAAGCTGACTGTGTCACCCAGTGTTAGACTGGGAGGGTTGTTGTGGGCAGGGGCAGGACTTAAGACACTGGATGGAGTCCTGGGGACTGAGTTAGCTGACACTGGAGTTCTTGAGGGGCCCACAGGGAGAGTGTGATCTGCCCCGGGGAACCACATCCTGCCTCCTCCAAGTGTGAGATGAGTCAGCATGGCCAGGCACCTGTATGGCATAGAAGCTCCACCCAGGCACATAAAAGTGAGGTGGACTTGGCAGGTGTTCCCAGGCCTCATTCTTCAGGCCCTGGAGACCAAGAACTATCTCTAGGTTGGTGGCCTGTGTACCCTGGGCAGTGACTTCCTGTCAGGACTTCAAGGTCCATGTTTGAAAAAGTGATTCCACATACACAGGAAAGCAGGCCATGTGAGCCCTAGGGCTCAGGAACGCTGTCAGGCCAGTGTCAGCTAGTGGGTAGGGCCAGGCCAGTCTGGGGGTAGAAGACTGTGTGGGTTCTGCAGGGTAAGGCCTGGAAAGTCACCACTGGCTTTGAGCAAGCCTGGACCAAGAGCCTCATTCAAGTTGTGTAGGTAGCCGATTGGCAGCCTGG
This sequence comes from Acomys russatus, assembly GCF_903995435.1. Taxonomy (NCBI): domain Eukaryota; kingdom Metazoa; phylum Chordata; class Mammalia; order Rodentia; family Muridae; genus Acomys; species Acomys russatus. The sequence goes on from NC_067141.1 coordinate 23,735,421, forward strand.
GGCACTGCTGGACACTGTTCTGATGGCAGCCCCACTAACTGGGCTCCCTGCAGGACAAGGTCTCCAGCAGGCTCGATATGGAGATAGCACTGAGCCAGGACTGAATAGCCAATTTGGGGGCAGGTATCGCAGGTAGACCCATCTGGGGAAGCCAGAGCTCCTCCATAGTATTCCCACTTAACCCTCATCAAGAGGCAAGTGCAGACCATGGCAGCATAACAACATCTAACTCCACGCAGGGAGGAACTGGGGTTAGACATTTCAGTAGATGAGGGAAACCAACTAGGCAACACAGCATCCCGTAGCCTGGGATCTCAGTGGCCACCTGTGGTTGAATGCCATCTCACCCTTCCATGGCATAGGCTCCACCACAGATGAAGCCACTGCCACTGTCAGGGTTCTGGCTCTGGCCCTGACCCGAGTAGCCTGGGTAAATTTGAGGCTGTGCAGGAGTTATCTAGAAGGTATTTGAGAATGCTTAGCTATCACTGGAATACTTCAATGACACTCAGGTGCCTGGAGCATGGGGGCTCAAAGCCTATGAGCAAATCTGTCTGCTGCCCCCAATCTACTGGGTGGGTTAGTGATGAAAAGTTCCTTGGGGTCTCTGAGCACCCAACAGTGGCTAGTCAGGGATTTGGGATCCATACTATCGAGGGGCCACCTTGTACATCCCGTGACCCTAAAGGGCAAGCCCAACACGGAACCTCTGAGCACAGGCAACCCAGCTCCATGGTCACTCCCTCCACCCCTACAAAAAGCTGTTCTCTTCCTGTGTTCTCTAACCCAAGGGTGGCACTGTCATGGCTCATCTCTGGAAAATCTGCCACTGGGCACTATTGCACTTTTGACCTGCTAGGTGTCGGCCAAGGACCCTCACCTCACTCATTTAGGTGCAGACACTGGTGTGAATCACTGCACACACTGCTGGTGGCCCTTGCTGACTCACCTTTGCTGAGGCCTGTTGCCCATGGGTGGTAAATTAGGAGCCAGAGGCAAGGCCAGCTCAGAAAGCCTTGTGTGCAGCTGTGATGCCAGCTGGGTTGTCAGGCTAATGATGCACTTGAAAATTACACAAGGACATCATTTTGTGAAGTTACCTTATCTTTTAATAATTTGTGAAATGCATGTTTATAAATTAACTTAATTGGCTCAGAAGGAGAGAATCTGTAAGTGGCCATTGCTCAGTTGGCCCCCGTCACGCTCGCTAGGCTGGGAGTAAGGTGCAGCGCAGGGCTGTAACCACAGGAGTCAGGATTCCCTGGGGGACACCACAGGATGAAGAACGGGTACACCTTTGTCAAAAAACCTAATGTATGCCCACCTCCAAGCCTGATTTTCCCTACCACCTTGTCCTGTGGCTCTCAAGTGGCATGGGACAGGGCAGCCGTGAAGGCAGGCCAAGGACAATGGACTTGTGGGCAAGAGCAAGCCACTTCTGTAGCTAACTTTGAGCCTGTGAGGGAGGCATTCCATGGAGGAGCTCTTCCCTCACTACGGTCAGCCAGAACAAGCCACTAGGCTGACCTTCCAGCAAGCGGGAGGCTAAGGCAGGAAGGGTGTTGATGTTGGAGACAAGCCAGGTCTAAAAGTTCACAGCCACCCTTCCCCAACCAAACTCATTAATTCCTTGTGAAATACACATCTCTCCTGGATCAACATCCATAAGGCACAGCCCCAGAGCCAGAGGTGTTTTCTTCATTTCTTACTGTGTGAGTGTGCCTGCCTCCATGTAGATCTGTGCACTATATGCATACAGTGCCCAGAGGCGTTGGGTTCCCTAGAAGTTACAATGGTTTTTAGCCATGATGTGGGTTCTGTGATTGAACTTTCTTTGGAAGAGGAGCCAGTGCTCCTAATTGCTAAGCCATCTCTCAAGGGCCCCATGGGGGGGGGGGGGCTTTCCTAAGACCTTTCCACAGTAGCAAAATGTTCCCAGGGCCCCACAGTCAAACAGGTCCCACCCCCGACCCCAAACACACACAGGATTTCTGTGTAGCCTTGGCTGTCTTGGACTCGTTTTGTAGACCAGGCTGGCCTTGAACTCAGAGAGATTCCCTCTGCCTCTGCCTCCTATTAAGTACTGGGAATAAAGTTGTGTACCACCATGCTTGGTCCAGCCTGGGCAAACAGCTCCCTTTCTAAGAATGAGCTTTCACAGCCTCATCATCTATATGTGAAGTCTGCAGACTGAAGTCTTTGATCCAGCCATTCAGGAGTTCAGTCCAACAGAGTATGGACAACTGTGGGCAGTCAGGAAGGGCAGGTGGGCTGTCAAAAACATAGTGCTCACTTTGTGTTTCACAACTTTAATAGAATATTCTAACTATTCTGTACAAATTGAAAACACCATATTCCATTACAAATGTGTTATCGGGTAAGGCTGAGCACACTCTACATGGCTGGTCACCGTGGACACGGCTGCCCTGGCTGCCAGAGACCCCAACCACACACTCGGATACCCCACACACCAACTGGTCAGCAAACCCAGGTGTGGGCCTGGTATGCACAGTGCAAGCTGAAGCTGTGCTCTACAGGCCAGAGATTCCTAGTGAGGGAGGACTTTTGCACCCTGGCTACAACCAGGCACCCTCCAGCAGTGGCAATAACATATGGTCTGCATGGCACAGAACAGCTGGTGGCAGGAAGCAACAGGGCTTCCTCCACAGGCCTCACTCCACTTGATGTCACATCCTCCGAATCAAGTCAGCAATGTGGTCTCCTAAGTGGGAGGAGGACAGTGAAGTTCAAAGCCCCCCAAGCACGAGTGAATAAATAAGTACAAGGGTGAACCCGACAGCTCTGGCCTCAGAGGTGTGCGCCACAACCCACCCACCCCTAAAACCAAAACGCAAGAAAAAAAAAATGCTCTAAAGGCGAGCACAGCCTCCTCTACAGTGCTTGGGAGATGACTAGGGCACAGCAGTTGCTGCAGCAGCTTCCCACATAGTTCAGTAGCTGGAAACCATGGGACCTCTTCAGTAGGGGAGGGCTTCGTGCACAGAATCACCAGGCTCTGCCAAGCCCAGGCACAATCCCAGCCCAGCCCAGGCCACATGGTCTTCAGGGACTAAGGCTGCAGGTGCTACAACTAAATCTCCTATTCTCAACTGCAGCCCAGTCTCCACTGTACAAGTTAAGCAAAGTAAGAAGGGAAGGGGGAGAGGAATCATGCACTTGGAAATGGTTAGATGTCACAGCACTGTCAACAAAATTCTGCTTTGGCAGGGACTGAGGCCCCTGCCTGCAGCCTGGGGTCCTGACAGCCGTCCACAAGGCAGCCCCACAGGGTCGCTGTTTCTCACTGCTGCTTGCACTCCGCTGGTTGGCTGGGCTCTTTCTGCAAGGAGAATACATGATTTGAAGAAAATAAAACCAGTGCCACTCATCAAGCTGCCCCACCCCACAAGAACCATGATTCAATGAGTTTGTCCCTTCTTACCAAAAGATGGCTCCTGTAAACAATCTGTAAGAGCTGGCATGGAAACAAGCCAGCTCCCCAGAGAAGAGTCCCAGGAGCTTGCTTTCCTGTTCTAATGTAAAGTCTAACTGAGAATGTGCTAGGCAGAGATCTCCTAGGGCCACAGAAAAGAACTAGACACATAAAAGGCCTTGCTGCTGGTACAGATCACACCTGCCTCTGCCAACAACCTCCTCTCTCTCTCAGGGCAGCTCTTTCCTGGGTATTTATGCAGGAAAAGCTGGTTTTCCCAACTAATACTCAGATCCAACTCCAGTGGCTCATGGTGCAGGAGCAAATGGCCAGAGGCCATCCTCTATAAAGAGCCACATCCATCAGTTAACAAGCAGAAGTTTAGATCACACCTGTCTGAGGACCAAGGTGACTTCAATCTAACCTAACACACAAACCTGGTGCCTTTAAAACACATTCAGGACCTCAGAGCTTTGTATGGAGGCCAATGAAAGCCTGAGGACAGACAAGAAACTCAGTATCATTTCAGAGCTAAGACTCATCTCATCTGCTGCCCAGAGTCCCTGGGAGCTACAACTAAAAATCTCTGACTGTGGAGCCTAGTGGTATAACAAGTAATTCCAAGCTGAGGCAAAGAAATGCACGTTCAAGGCTCACCTCACCATGTTTCCAAGTAACAAGGGCTAGTGACCCAGCCAGGCAATGGAGCACTTGCCTGGCATGCCCAGAGTCCAGGGCTTGATCCTCAACATCACATCAAAAATCAATTATTTTTACACAAGGACTTACTATGTAGGTAGCCTTACCTGACCTTGAACTCACAGTCTCTCAAGTACCTGGGGTGGGGGGTAGAGGGCATGGCCACTTTTTTGTTTTGAGACAGGGTCTTACTATGGAATCCTGGCTATTCTGGAACTATGTAGACCATGGTGGCCTTGAACTCAGATCTGACTGCCTTTGCCTCTCAAGTGCTAGAATTAAAGGTGTACTCTTATTATGTGCACACGTGTTTTGGCTTTGCCTGCACACCATGTATGTTCCTAGTGTCAACAAAAGTCAGAAGAGGTGGTGATCAGATTGCTTGGAACTAGAGTTACAGACAGTTGTGAGCTGCCATGGGGATGCTGAGAACCAAAACTTTGGAAAAGCAGCCTATGCTCTTAAGATGAGCCTATCTCTCCAGTCCCAATAAAACAAATTTATTAAAAAGTGCTGGGCGTGGTGGTGCATGCCATGCCTGTAATCCCAGCACTTCAGAAGGCAGAGGCAGGCAAAATCTGAGTTCAAGGCCAGCCTGGCCTACAAAGTGAGACCAGACCAGCCAAGGCTACACAGAGAAACCCTGTCTTAAAAATAATGAACGCAACAAAACAATGCCCCCCCTCAAGAAAAACAAAAAACAAAAAGCAATTCTGACTGACTGGCTATGGGAGTCTAAGAAAAGCCTGCATTGTAGGAACATGTGGGATAACACCAGAAGCACCTTGAAACTTGAGACGTCACACTTCAAGGGCAAAAACACACAAAAGGGGGAACCTCGACTTGGTGTGACCTCTACATTTTTTCAATAAAAAAAAATTAATGTATGTGTGGGCCTGTGTGAGGGTTGGCATTAGATCCCCTATAACTGGAGTTACAGATGATTGTGAGCTACTGTGAGTGTGTTGGGAACTGAACCCCGGTCCTCTGCAAAAGCAGCCAGTGCCTTAACCACTAAACCATCTCTCTAGCCCCCAAATTCTAATCGTAATGAGAAGAAAACAGGGATATACTGAGCCCCCTCCAGGTTGGGGCTCTCATCTCTACCTGAGTCTCAGGGGCCTTATAAGTCAACAAAGGCCAGAGATGCTATGCTATTCTCAGTTGTCAGTCTGACCATTTCTAGAAGCTTATGCAAAGGATGTGGAAGAAGGAAGCTTTTGCTCTTTGCCTGCTTGCCCTCACTCTGCAGCGAGCCCATTCCTTCACTAGCATTAGAGTCTATTTCTTTGAGATTCTGACATATACACAAGACCACCTGAGGCATGCAGCCTTGTGTCTGAACAAGGATCCGATGTATGAACTCTGCATTGGGAGGCAGCCATTGTTAGTGCAGTTGAATCACAGACTGTGAGCCATTAGTAGATTCCACTTATAATGGAGAGATTCAGTCTATCAGCTGTTTCTCTAGAGAAGCCCAATACAGATGCCAATCAAGCAAGAGCTGTCAAGGTGGTCAACACAGAGGCTAAGGTCACTAACCTACTGACCTAGAGAACAACAAGGAAGTGGGGTGTCCCAAGCGAGTACAGCAGGGACAGGAAAAGAGGAAGGCAAGCGATGCACACAGGGGAAAGAGTGTGAGCTCTAGGGGTTGGGGTGAAACTGGGGTCTACCAGCACAGAGGGAAATAAAGGCACTGCAGGTGGGCAAGATGTAGGCACCTCCCCACCACTGCCTCAGAACACAGGCATCCTGCAATTTTTCCTGCTACTAAATAAAGTGGCATTTTGACCACAAGAATGTAACATTTCTGACTTCAATAAAACCAAAACCAAGGATGTAAAATCCAAAACAGAGACCACAGAAATTTAGGTGATGAAGCTGCCGAGGAACACAATCTACTAAGATGGCAGAAGAGGCCATCAGCAAGGCAGAGGAATGAGGCAGCAGTTTACCCAGGGATATCAAGCTCCGGATCCCATTTCTATCCTAGCTCCTGCTGGGGTAACAAGTTCTTAAAGGGGATTTTCCAAATGGGATACTTCTGGCTTTGTTCTGTGACACAGTCAGAAACTAAGCTGCAATTGAACTGTAGCATCTGCCACATCACATCTCTCAGTGACAATTTGGCCACTCAGTGCTCGCACTTAAAACCCACAAGTGAGCCAATACCTTGCCCACCACAGAACTACATAAGGTGGGGTTGTCAAGAGCACAGCAGACATGAGAAAGGTGGAGCTGAGGCCACTTACACTCCACTCTATCAGCTGCACTAGAGAGCAAGGCTCACGCCAAAGCTCATTGCAGGTGAACATAACTCCTCAGTTTGCTGCTATTATGGCCTTGATAAGAGGGATCCTTTAACATTGACAGTCAACTGTACATAATGCTAGAGTGAAGAAGGCCCCAGAGTGAGCCCACGAAAAGACAATAGGCCAAGGTTCTGTAGGACTGTGCTATCATTCTGGGCAATTCCTTCTAAACTGTTTTCTTCATATAAAAAAGGCAGGAGCCTATCCTTGGGAGGGGACTGTGAGTTCCTTGTGGTGTCTCCCACTCTGTCTTGCCTTTCTTCTCCTATGGCATTAGGTATGTACAAAAGCTGTGAGCACCCCACAGGAAAGGCCTCCCCTTGTTACTAGTTGCCTACAGGGAAATGAGGTGCCCCAATATGTCCTCAACTAGCTCTGTTATCTTCCAAACCAACCTTGGGGTCAGCCCACCTGACCTCATCTTTTCGGTTCACTCACTGGTCTGCACAATGCCTGGTACAGTGTATATAAACCTTCAGCAGACACCTAGACAAATCCAGTAACTACAGTCACACAATATATGAGCTTATTGCAGTGTAGCCAACATGGCTATGTGTCCAGGATAGCTCCTGTGGTCATTCTGTCAGCTATTGACTCCCAAAGTCTCTTGTTCTGTCACCAGTGACAATGCTCCCAAAATACAGCTCATTGCCCAGTTAGCAAAAACCACCAAGCCCTGAAAGCAGGAGCTAAGCCTCGCTGTTCTTCTGGTTTTACAAATGCCATTAGCTGTGGAGCCCTATACAAGTGCTGCTCACAAGGCCCGAGGCAGCCTTAGCTCCTATACAATGTGATGAACTGCACCCTCTGTGCCCCAGAAGTCAAAGCAATGCAACGAATCAAGTACAGACAGTATTTGAAGTTAGGTATGAACAGATTCCACCTTACCTAGAAACGCATGAATGATTAACACAAAAATTACACCTAAATGGGGAAAAAATTGAAAGGAACTGTCAGCATGAAAGAAAATGAAATGCACAAAATTATACAGGAGGCAACAGCCACATTCTCCTGATACCAAAGGCTTCCGGTAAGAGTAGAAGTCGCTTTAGCACAGCAGAGCTGCACGCCTTCCCAAGGTCAGAACCTCATTCCCACTTATGGCAAACAACTCCCAGACAACACTCTGTGCACTGTTGTGTGCAGATTCCAGTTACTCTTCACTTTGCAGAGTGCACATAAAGCCACAGAACCATCACATCTTGACCCAAGGACAGCAGGACCGCCCGTTAGACTGCCTGCAACAGTGCCTCTTCCACTGTGCCCCTTTGCCTACACTACTTCTGTAGCATCTCTCCACCCCTAGACAATGCAAAAAATGAGGTGTCTGCAGGGATTTTTACTAATCACATGATAACATAGATGAGAAACTCTTCAAAAAACAGGGACATGAGAGGAGACAGAAGGCTCTGCAGGGTGACAAAGGGAAAACAATAGGAAAAAGAAATGGTAGTAGAAGGATCCAATGGAGGCTAAGTGAGACAAGCACAGCACAGAGGCCAAGTTGCACCAAGTTGGAATGTGCACAAGACAAGCTGCCCTGGTCCCTGCCAACTGCACTCTGACCATGTGTCCATCCAGTGCCCAGAGGGCACAAACAGCCAAAACCCCAAGGCTCACCACTTAGTACAGTCTCCGTGACCCAAGAGTGACCCTTAGAGGACAGTGGCATTTGTGACTGTGACAGCAGCCCATCTCCCATTTTTCCTTCCAGGAACTTCCCAGTGTGTGCATGCATTCCAAGCACCACAGTAGCCACAGCACCACGTCACTGCAACGGCAGCTTTTAGCACACGCTCCACACAGGGAAAACAAGGACAACAGGCAGACATTAGCCAGTCAGAGACACAGTACAGGGACACCAGGCAGGGATCCACTCCAATAGACCCTACACACCATCAAACACAGAGCACGGCTATGCTAGAGTACCTCAGGGCACCCTGTCACCAGGTGTCATAGCACCCTAACTTAACTCCTGAGGCCAGGAAAAAAAAAAAAACAACCCCTGAACTTACAGGTAAAATTGGCAGAGTAGGTCCTGTCCTATCACCATCCTATGTGCATGCACATACAATACCTAGGACACTTCTGGTTCTCGGCTAGTATGAATATGAAATTCTAACCACAACCTTATGTTCTTTATTACAGCTCACAATCCACATCAGATGCTCTGTAGATGCACAAGGGTGCTTCTTGTTATAGCATTCCTTTAAGGAAGAGCTGGAAGCCACACATGCTCAAGTCTACAGAGAGCTGAGCAGCACCTAGTTGAATCTTACACCTAATGTTCTGGGCACATGAACTGTGGATTTTTCTGACATGTGTATTCTAAGCATCACTGCCTCGAAGTGGGGAACAGCTTCAAAAGCCCCATTGTACAGTATTGGTAGGCTCAGGAACCCCCAAATAACTAACCTTGGGGACAATATCAGCATCATCTTCATCTTCTCCCTCCTCATCACCTTCCAATTCCTGTATTAAAAGGAGACAAAAGTAAAGCGTGATGACTAGGGATGTGACCAAAGGGCAACACCTAAACACATAGAAAGTGACACACAGCTTACTCTGTACAACTAACACAAGCTAATTCTTATAAACAAAACCAGGACTAGAGACACTCTCAGTGCTTAGGAGCACACAGCCCTTGCAGAGGACTGAATTTAGTTCCTAGCACCTATGACATGTAGCTTATAGCTACCGCAAACACCTGCTTCAGACCTGATACGGCAGAGGAACCAGCACACAAGCATACATACATGCACAAATGTGCATGAATTAAAACAAAAACAAAACCTTTAAATCTTAAAAAAGTATTTATTTAAAAATGAAGAAAAGACAGGCGGTGGTGGCGTACACCTTTAATCCCAGCACTTAGGAGGCAGAGGCAGATCTCTCTGAGTTCGAAGCCAGCCTGGACTACAGAGTGAGTTCCAAGACAAACTCCAAGAGAAACTCTGTCTCTTGAAAAAACAAAACAAAACAAAACAAAAATGAAGCAAAGTGCTGGGTGTGGTGACGCACGCCTTTGATCCCAGCACTTGGGAGGCAGAGGCAGGTGGATCTCTGTGAGTTCTGAGACCAGCCAAAATGAGTCCAGGACAGTCAGGACTATAAGAAAAACCCCATCTCAGGGGGTGGGGAAACAAAACAGACTGATCCAGAAGCTCAGCTTCCTATGGTGTCTGCCTTTCTTTCTTTTTTGTTGTTGCTTTTTGTTTTGTTTTTGTTTTTTTGTTTTTCGAGACAGGGATTCTCTGTGTAGCCTTGGCTCTCCTGGACTCACTTTGTAGACCAGGCTGGCCTCGAACTGGCAGCGATCCACCTGCCTCTGCCTCTCGAGTGCTGGGATTAAAGGCGTGCGCCACCACGCCCGCCCGTGTCTGCCTTTCATAAGCAAATCATAGCAGAGCCCTGTATTAAGACCAGTCACTAATAATTACTCTCTGTATCTCTTTGTTTTCACAGACAACTGTCAAACACTTCAAAAAAAATTAGGCATTCCTTATTAAGTGGTTACTGAGATACATTTTTATAAACAATTACAGGGTCAAAATCTATGGGCACCAAAACAAAATGGTTCAAAACGGCAACTGAAACCAGAGCAAGGTCTTTTAACTTCCTAACTTCAAGTAGAGAAGTCAAAGCCACACAGTTGGGGTGACAACAATGCATGACTTCTTTCTTACCTCTTCTTCGCCCTCCTCGCCTTCTTCAAACTGCAAAGGGAACAGAAAAACAATTTAAATTTCCAGAACCATGGTGTAGCCCCAATACCAAGCTGATAAGCACCCTGCTTAGTGAAGCTTGGTGCTGCTGCTATAGAAGCAGTGCTGGTTCCATCCAGGTGTCCGTGAGGCACATGCTGTTGTTGCAGGCCCACAGAGTAGCACTGTGCTTATGACGGGTTTCACAGAACTGAAAGCTGCTCAAAACAAGAGTTAAGGATGGCAAAGGGTGACAAAGACTTGCCTGTTGGACATGCTGGGATTAGTTCCCTATTTTCAGATTACAAAAGGGGCAACTGGAGTCATTTGGGAAGGACTCTTAATTGAGAAAATGCCTCCATGAGATATGCCTATAGGCAAGCCAGTGGTACATTTTTCTTTATCAATGACTGAAGTGGGAAGGCCCAGCTTACTGTCATGTGCCACTCCTGTGCTGGTGACTGTGTGCTATAAGCACAAGGCTGAGCAAGTCAGTAAGGTCTCTGTATCAGTTCCTGCCTCTAGGTTCCTAACCTTAGTTCCCTGGATGACCGACTACAAGCTGTATAAGCAAACAAACTCTTTCCTCCCCAAATTGTTTTTGGTGATGGTGTTTCATCACAGCAACAAATACCCAAGTAAGACTAAGGCTAAACAAAGTTAATCAGTTTAACTGCATACAGGAATTTTCCCATGGGGGATGACAGACAACACGAACACAAGATTGGAGCCTTTATTAGGTCTCATTTTAAAATATTTATTTTAGAAACATTTATAAAATCTTGGTGTTTAGTCAAAACTACTGCCCAAACACAACCAGGGCCTTGTGTCAATTTCTCTGCCAAGTACATGTGTTGGTCAGGCAAATTCAAGTCCCAAACAAGAGCCAGTTCCTAAAGGCTGGTCACTCTAGTACTAGTGGTTACTGAATGGGCACATGAGAAAGCAGCTGATTTGCCACTTATAACCTTGAGACCACTCACATATTCCTTGAGACAATATGAAACCGCAACTTGGAAAAGCCAGAACCTACTGGCCTCTTGGAACCACAAACAGTGAGGTGGGACCCAGCCACAGAGCAGTGCCTTTCCCCCATCACATCCAAGCAGGTTTCTAAAAGGCAGGTCTTTTTGTTTTTAGGCTCAGAGGTTGAGAGCACTGTCTGTTCTTCCAAAAGTCCTGAGTTCAATTCCCAGCAAGCACATGTTGGCTCACAACCATCTATCAAGATATTTGGTGCCCTCCTCTGGCATGCAGGTGTATATGCGGGCAGAATACTGTGTAAATAAATAAATAAATCTTAAAAACAACAACAACAAAAACACAAGGGCTTCCCCATAGAGCTATAACTAGCCTTAAAACACTCAGTTCTATCTCAAGCTCCTGGGTGCCAGAATGACAGATGGACTGTATGGATCCAAGAGGGAAGTTACACCTGTACTAGCCCAGTGTCAAAGTTAAGATTCAAGCACAACGTTTCTTTCCTCAGGAGCCTATCCTTAGGAAAAATCCTCTAGTGGGGCCAAGGTGTCTGCCCCAAGTGGACCTCCCACGTGTAGAGTACACAGCAAGAAGGGCCAGCTGCTTCCCTCTCCAACAACCCTCTATTCTTCAGGTGTCCAGTAGTAAAATGTTTCTCACACTTCATCTAAGTGCCTGGTGAGGCTGCTGCAGCTAGCTCCTTAGTAATGGGGGCAGAAAGGACCATCCAGACCCTTACCTGCCATCTTTAAACACCATGTGTCAAGTATGAAGACCACTGAACTGGGGGCAAGCTTTTCAACATTTTAGTTAACTTCAACATCAGTTCCATGGTCACAGCAGCTACACGTCAGTTGCACATGGTTAGCCCTACTGCCACCATCTTGAGAATGGTGCCCGAGAATTGCTGTGTAACTAGGCTGTCCTAAAACCCATGCCTCTGCACTGTAGAAAACCACCTATGCTAAGCACTATCCACAGCCATCTCTGCCCAAGCAAGGCCTTGATGCTAACATCCACCAAGAGAGGTGTGAGAGGTGGGCCACTGGACCTGTCTGATCCTCTACTCTCCACCTTTGCTCCAACAGACTCAAGAGCTCTTCAAACAAAGGTAACAACTGACCTCTAAGGACTGTGATAACTTGGGGCAACCCAAGCCTTAGCCACCATGAGGACCTGTGCCAGGTCATATTAGTATGGCTTATTAAGTAATACCTGGAGCATATTTCACAGGGCAGGGTACTATTCTAAGACTGGCCAGTATGAATCTACTGCCAATAACTTGTCTGCTGTGGCCCAACTTCCATAAGGGCTTCCTCATACTGGAGTTTGCTCAAGTTCTCAGGCTTTCCACAGAACAGTTTGTCCCTCTGGGACTTAACACAAAGTTAAATGAGTCACCATCCTGGCTTCTCGGGTGACAGGACTGATAGCCTCATGGACCTTCTCTTAATACTGCTTCTAGAATTCTCCTACCCTTAGTCTATTGTTATAAACACAACACGGCTGTAGCTCTGGATCTGGATAAGGAAGCAATACACAAGCCCTGGGCTTTCCAGGCCACAGTTCAGAGTCTCTGAGCACCCACAAGAGTTAAGCACCCAGGTGACCACCCCCCTGCCCCACATACATTGTCATCATCCTCTATGGCCTCTCCAGTAAAGTAAAGGACAGCCCGTGGCACGATGCGCTCACGGAAAAAGTGCCCAATTTCAAAGTCAGAGGCTAAGGTGAACTCGGAATCTTCATCCTGAGAGGGAAAACCGATAGTTAGCTCATTTCAGTGGGATAAAGACTTGCTCAGCATCCCCCCTCCCCCTTGCAACCCTTGCTTCTGAATCATTTGCACTGCTGGGAAAGCTAATGTTCAAACTACACTAGGAAATAACATGAAAATAAAGCAACAAAGCAGATAGGCTATAGCTCTGCCACGTGTCCTACGTTTCAGAGCAGGGACATTTTGGTCTCTATCAAGGACTAAAGTGCAGGCACAAAACAAAACAACCCAAACATTTCTCCCCAGAACCAAGGTCTAATGACTTCACTTAACTATATAAACTAAAGGAGCTGGGTGTGGTGGTACACGCCTTTAATCCCAGCACTTGAGAGGTAGAGGCAGGCGTATTGTTGTGAGTTCGGGACAGCCTGATCTACAAAGCAAGTCCAGGACAGCCACGGTTACACAGAGAAACCCTGGCTCAAAAAACCAAAACCAAAACAAAACAAACAAGCCCCCAACCATACCGCCCCCCCAAAGAAACTAAAGGAGCAGAAATGGATCAGAGGGGTGCCTATTCAGAAAATAACTTGAGGGCTTTTGACAATACATCTTACCAGAGATTCTCCATCTCCAGAGGCTAGAAGAAGAAAAGACAACACACTTACAATGACAACCAACACTTTTTAACATTCATACTCAAGGAACTCAGCTGGCAGACAGCTCTGTCAGACCCCCAAGGAGGCACCATATGAACATTTTCATAAGCTCTATCTATTACCATTACTTTAGCTAGATAAGGCTGTGGGCTAAAAAGGCTGAGAGTTTGAAGAATGAGCAGAAGGTAGGTGACTCGGCACCATGTAGAGAATGACCCTGCATACTGCACAATGCTGAATGAATGGTGCATGCTTTTCTGCAATAGAGGCAAAAGAAGAGTGTGCAGTCTCCTGATGACCTTGCAGAGGGGGAGCAACTTCAGGGCAATCAGAGTGGTGCTGACACTCACCAGGCCAAATAGGAGATATGGGCTTCTTACCACCACACTCCATGAAGCCAAGCAACCATTACCCGAGAGATGATTTGGGCCTTAACTAGCAAAGTGCTGGGGTTAATCTAATCCTCTCTACTTGTATAAGCACCACCCAAGAGATCATGTAGGCAAGGTACAGGGTCTGAGGGTTGGACCCCTATCTCCTCACTAGCATGTACCCCAGCACATGCCTTCTAGACAAATTCTGTAGGTTGAAGGTCAGTGGGAGCTATGTTACGTAGTGTCTCCTTCACCCCCAAATCTATAACACACCCCGTGCCGCCATTCTTTTCTGTTCACAGAACTCATCATCACTTGATACTGCTATGGGCTTCCTAGCTAAAAGTATAGCTACTTCCTTATTTTCTCCTCTTCAACTTCCTGAAAGCATTCTTTACAGTTTATATTCATTTCCCAGTAAAGTGTGGGCTGGAAACTGAATGTCAAGTCTGCTTATCTATTAATTCCACTTTCACTCTGTTGCTTTAAGAATAGTTTTAGGGAGCCAGACATGGTGGTGCACTCCTTTAATCCCAGCACTCAGGAGGCAAATACAGGCCAGCCCGGTCTACAAAATAAATTCCAGAACAGCGAGGGCTACCCAGAAAAAAACCCTGTCTTGAAAAAACAAAAAACAAACAAAAGGAACAGTTTTAATTTACAAGCCTTCCCAAAGAAGCTGACTTTTCTCATTTTTTTTCCAAGACCGGGTATCAACTATGTAGCCCTGGCTGTTCTGGAACTCACTATGTAGACATCAAGTGCTTGCCTTGCCTTCGCTTGCCTTGAATTCAGAGATCCCTCTGTCTCTGCCTCCCAAATGCTGGGATTAAAAGCTGACTCTTGAAGGCAAGGACCCGCCACCTGCGCTCCACATAGCCAGTCTGGTCCACCATGTCAGTGTGTGCTCAAAAGGATAATTTCCTCACAGGAAACTTGAGCACTAAGCTTAGTGGTGTTCTTATTTACAAACTAACATATTTCTTATTTTCTGGGTTCAAAGTTAAATCAGAGAAAAAAGCCATTACAATAATAACTCCAAGTGTCGGACAGCGTGGTGGACAACAGCAGCAAGCTAAGACAAAGCAAAGCAAAGTGCCCAGATCCAGAAACAGACTTACCTAAGGCTCCCCAAACATTGGGTAACCTTGGCTGCAGAGATGGACATTTATGCCCAATGAAGGTCCCTTCATGGAAAAGGACAAGAAAATGCTGTCCTCTCATACTTATGTTGTAATACTGAGAATGGGTCTGGCCAAACAACTTCTCCTGACTACAGAATTATGGTGGCATCACCAAGATAGGACTCTCCAAATAGACTGTAGTCATTACTACTGGGATCCAGGTCTCATTTTCATTGTATAGCTCACAGAAAACTAACAAAAAGCTTCAATATTATGGTTTTGCTCCTGGCCTTTAAAAAATTATGTATCTTCCTACTTGTGTTTATCGCATAGACTTTCCAAATAAACTATGCTCCAACAAATTGTGCAAAACTAAGAAAAACTGATTTTATGAGAAAAAGAAGTTGAACAAGTGACGCAGAAGCTTTTCAAGTGTGACTAGCTTCAGCCAGGAAGGGTACTAGAGAGCCTCTGCTACCCGTCCCCTCCATATGCCCAGAAAAATGATCAGCATCTCCCGAACTGTACACATAACTTCTGAAAGCTAAGCAAAAATGAGGGGATGGGGCAACTTCCAACAACACACAGAGCTGCTTCTGCCCACCTTTCAGGGGACTGAAGAAGTTGAAGAAAGACTCATTGGGCACTTGCTTGGTGATGGTTCGCACGGTGCCCCGGCCCTTGTGCTTCTGCTTTTTCTTGATGGTTTTGACTGTGACATTTTTTCCTTTCTTCCAGTCTATTGTACACCTGCAGGGACAAGGCAGCTGTTATAGACGGACACTTGCCCCAAAAGAAATCCCTCTACTAATCCCAGGAAGGAAGCCCTATGGAACTTCTGACACCACTAATCTGCAAACCAAAAAAAAAAAACAACCCCAAAGCCAACCTGTATGGCAGCTTACAAGACTAGCCTGGTCTCATCATCCTTGGGTAACCAATGCTCAAAAGTCTTACAGCTCAGAAACGACAACAGCATTCTCCCACAACAGCCCATAAGGATTCTGAAATGTCTTCTGTGAGACCCTGTCAAGTACATATAATGCTCAAGAACTCACCTCATATTGCCTCTGAGCACACCTCAAGTTATCACTCATGTACCCCAACTCAGAAATGGACTAAGTGAACAGGACAGCAGGGCCACTGCCTCACCTCTGGCAGCAGCTCAATGATGTCTGCTTAGCCTTCTCCCACATGACAGACTGATCCTCACCCTTCATACTCCAAGCCTTTGAATAAAGTAGGATTTTAGTGAAGCCCCAAATCACTTACTGATATTAACAACACTGAGCTAGTAGTGTTAAGTATTTTACTTCAACAGTCAGTGAGACATACCCACAGGAGACAACTCTAAGCTGTATCTCTACTGAGTGGTCTAGAGACTAACACTGACATGCATCAGGTGGCAAATGTCAAGTTCTAAAGCTGCCAATGGGCTGTGACCTACACTGAACTTCACTATTCAACAAATACTTTTGCTCTTAAGAGTTTGGGGCTTAGCTGGGCACGATGGTAGCACAGCCTTTAACCCCAGCACTTGGGATGCAGAGGCAGGTGGATCTCTAAGTTCAGCCTAGTCTGCAGAACAAGAAAGTTTTAGGCAAGCCAGAATTATATAATGAGACCCTCTCCAAAACCAACCAAAAAATACTTCAGGGTGAGCTGAAGAAATGGTTCAAAAGACCAGTATTTACTTCCCAGCACCCACATCAAAGATGGCTCACAACCATCTTTAACTCCATCAGACGCTCCGAACTCTATGGGTGCTACATGTATGTGGTACCAATACACATGCAGACACAGCAACCATAACATTAAGTAAAAGTAAAAATAAAAATAAGTCTTTAAAAAACGAGGCTGAGGCCGGGCACAGTGGCGCACGCCTTTAATCCCACCACTTGGGAGGCAGAGGCAGGTGGATCACTGCGAGTTTGAGGCCAGCCTGGTCTACAAAGTAAGTCCAGGACAGCCAAGGCTACACAGAGAAACCCTGTCTCAATAAAATAAAATAAAATAAAATAAAAAAGGGGAGGGGGACTTGCTCTTGTGTGTCAAGGTCCTAGGTTCAATCTCCACTACCGCAAAAAAGAGAAAACAGGGCTACACAGAGAAACCATGGGGGGGGGGGGGGGGGGGGGGGACGAGAACACAAGTGAATGAGAATGAATGAATGAATTTCTGTATATAAGCACATATGTGTGTGTCTCTATATACATGCCCAGATCAGATGCCAGGCAGAAAAGGATATCAGGTATCTTCCCCTATCACTTCCATCTACTGTATTTTTCAGGCCATAACATGCACTTTTTCTCCCCAAAAGTGTGTGTGTGGGGGGGGGGGGGAATTAGGGTACATGTTATAGTCCGATTGCTGTTTTTACTGTTTTTGTTTTACTGCTCTAAAAACTGGGTGCATCTTGTAGTCCGAAAAATACAGTATTCTTGTGAAGCAGGGTTTTCCTGACCCCCAAGGCTTGTAATGTCTTTTTTGTTTGTTTGTTTTTTAAGACAGAGTCTCTCTGTGTAGCCTAGGCTGTCCAGGACTCACTTTGTAGACCAGACTGGCCTCGAACTCAGAGTTCCACCTGCCTCTGCCTCCCGAGTGCTGGGATTAAAGGTGTGCGCCACCATGCCCGGCTTGCAATGTCTTAACTAGGCTGGAAGTCCACAAGTCCCAGCAATCTTTCTGTCCCCTGCACCCTCAAAGCTGTAATTACAGACATGTGTAACTTGTCCTATTAATGCTAGGGTCTGAACTCAGATCTTCATGATTACACAGCCATCTCTCTAGCCCCTAAGGCTTTTTTTTTTTTTTTAATTTTAATTTATGTGCATTGGTGTGAGGGTGTCAGATCTTGGAGTTACAGACAATTGTGAATTGCCATGTGGGTGCTGGGAGTTGAACCCGGGTCCTTTCGAAGAACAGGCAGTGCTCTTAACCACTGAGCCATCTCTCCAGCCCCCCCTAAGGCTTTTTTAAAACCTCATTTTCACTTTCTTTTTCTTTGTTGTACATACATCTTGCTGCACAGCCTGGCCTGGCCTTGAACTCATGCACCCCTACACCTGACTCTGTTCATTTTAAAATCCAAAACCATTATTGCTTTTGTTTCAGAAAGACATGTTCTTACCCATCACAGTCCACAATTTCAGGACCTTCAAATGAAAACGGGTCGGCCTTGTCTGGCTCTGACTTCATCTTGTATGTTTTCGTTAGGACAGGATTGGTGAAGAAGTCGTTGGGTTCAAAGTGAAACTCTAGCACAAAAGACTGAAGCAAAGATACAGAATAAGAACTACCTAACATCTACAAAAAGAGCTTAAGGAAACATCTCACAACATCTCTCATGGGCATAATTCCAACTAAAATCAACACTGGCAGCCCCACCCTATTCTAGTCCCTCTCTGTATGAAATCTGAATCAGATTCTATGTCTTGAAGTGAAAATAGGATCCTCCAGAGGTGGTAGATAGAGATGACAGAATCAACTGCTCCCTTAAAGCTGCTTAGTACTTAAGAGAGCACATAGGGCTGGGCAGTGGTGGCGCATGCCTTTAATCCCAGCACTCAGGAGGCAGAGGCAAGCAGATCGCTGCGAGTTTGAGGCCAGCTTAGTCTACAAATGGAATCCAGGATAGCCAAGGCTACACATAGAAACCCTGTCTTGAAAAACAAAAAACAAAACAAACAAAAAAGAGAGCACACAGGAAAACAATTCTTGCAGAAAAATAGGTACGTCAAGTCCAGATGGCTGCAAGGGGAAAAAGAAAAGCAAAAACAAAAGAAAACAACCAAACAATTAATTCACAAATATGCAATCAAAAAATAAGCAAGCAAAATGGAATAGTGATGCATTCCCTTAATCCTAGTATTTGGGAGGCAGAAACAGCAGATCTTAGTTCAAGACTAGGCTAGCCAGAACAGCCTGGGCTACATGCTACACAGAGAAACCCTTTCTCAAAAAACAAAAAACAAAAGCAAAGAAAAGGAAGGAAGAAAGAACAAAACAAGCAAGATGTGCTCTTTCTGAGGCAAATGTACTCCAAAAGCCAAACATACCAGAAAAACAAAAACAAAAAACAAAAAAAGGATTTGTTTATTAATTTATTTATTTATACAGTATCATGCCTCATCTGTGCCTGCACACCAGAATCACATTATAGAGGATTATGAGCCACCATGTGGTTGCTGGGACTTGAACTCAGGACCTTTGGAAAAGCAGATGGTGCTCTTAACCTCTGAGGCATCTCTCCAGCCCTGTTTTTTTTTTTTGTTGTTGTTTGTTGTTTTGGAAACAGTTCACTCTAGCCTAGCTGATCTTATGCTCACAACAACCCTCTTGCCTCCGCAGGAAGTGAGGCTCCAACTAACATGCAGAGGAAGACAAGATTGGCTGAGAATGGAAGAAAACAGGCCTCAGAAACCAAACATGCTTTTAATAAGAAAGGGGAAACAAACAAACAAACAAACAAACAAACTGATCCACTGTGAAGTGAGCTCATGCTTTTATATTCTCAGCACCTGGAAGGCTGAGGCAGAAGAGTGCCACGATTTTCAGGCCTGCCTGAAAGGTAGCATATGCCTATAATCCTAGAACATGGGCAGCAAACCCAAGAGTGGGCCACAAATTTGAAGACAGCTTAGTCTATATTCTGGTTAGCCCAGGCTACACAGTGAGACTGTATCTCACAATAATAAAAATAATTCATATGAAGGCAAAAATACAACAACCAAATCTGGATGAACTGAAAGTAAAAAACCATGACAATCTCAAAGCTGTCTGCTAAGGAAAGGTAGAGATCAGGAAGCGTATGCAAAGCTTTGGGTAGGAAGGAATTTCTGTGGCCATGTAAGAGGACAGCCCCTGACCAAGAGAGGCAGTAAGCACGCTGAGCTCCCAGTATCCACAGCCCCATCTTCAGAGCGACAGCCAAATGTTCACTTTTAAGAAGCAAGGAGGAGGCCGGGCGTGGTGGCGCACGCCTTTAATCCCAGCACTTGGGAGGCAGAGGCAGGTGGATCACTGAGTTTGAGGCCAGTCTGGTCTACAAAGTGAGTCTAGGACAGCCAGAGCTATCACAGAGAAATCTTGTCTCAAAAAACCAAAAAAAAAAAAAAAAAGCAAGGAGAGATGGGTTCCCCTCTCAAGATCCCTTGTCTGTCCCCTCATAGAGTATGTGTCTCCAAGACCTGAAACTGAAAGCCACCAGCCAGCCAGTCAGTCATGTGTCACTGGAAATCCTGTAGCACTGGAATGGAACCCGCAAGCCACAGCAAAGCTGACAGGTTACGAACAGTGCTCCTGAGTAGAGGGTAAGGCGCAGCAAGCACCAGCCCTGCAACATCCTATGTTAAGCTCATCTTCCCAGAGGCCAGACCACCTCCCATGTTTGAAGCTGTTTCATGGTAGTTTTCAGTCACATCTATATTGGTTATATTAGGCTAAACCCAGGCAGGTTTCTTTACTTGGTATCTGGATTTCTCCACCAGTGTTGTTCATGTTTGTGTATGCTCTTCCCATTCTTTTAAGAAAGGGTCTCAGTGTGCTGTGATTCACGCTGGTCCTGACTCCTATACTCAAATAATCCACCTCCCTCCTGGGATTACAAGTTCATGCCGCCACATCCTGCTACCTCCCATGTGACACTTATGAAAAGTATGGTGTGTTGACCACCTCCACCAAACAAGAAAACCCAGCAACTAAATTAAGAGTCTGACCAAACCATAACCACAGCCTAGCAGTCAAGGTTGGTTCAACTTGGCACTAGCCCAAATCCAGCTGGCTGATGCTCAGCCTTTGCACGAAACACGGTCTGTGTTACTGGCCAAATGCCCAGCTCACATTGCCAACTGTGGCACCAAGAGATGTCTGATGAGGCATGCTCAGGGCTACCCAACTTCTTTTGCACCTCAGTCAATGAGTAAGGAGCTTGGTCAGTACTCACCATAGGCTGTCCAGGGTCTGAAAACTTCACTTTAATATCCTGAAGGTGTTTCAAGATCGGTTCATCATATTCCTAGCAAATAGAGAAAGAATCCTGAAAAATGGCCCATACTCATGGCAGTCACAGTTGCACGTATCCCAGATGCTGGGTACTTGTCCCTACTGGGATTTTGTCTTTGTCCAGTAGTAACTTCTGGAAAGCAATGTAGATCTGTTCAGTATATATCTCTGTGCCACAAATCAGCTGCCACCTGCCTCTTGAGTGGCACCACAGCTACCACCAATGCTGGCTGTAGGAGAAGTTCCATGCTCTCCTGCTACCACTTGACATCACAGTTGGTACAATGCCACCAATCAAGACTTCTGGCTCCCAATGTATAAGACGACAAAACAAAAGGCTTGACATCAGAGGAAATGGCAAGTTAGCTGATGGTCTTCCTTCATAGCACTCACCAGAGACAATAACTATCCAAGTCTACATATGCCACTTCTGTGAGATTACAGAATATGTCAAAGCCTCCCATACAAGAACCAACAACTCCCGTGGCTCTAAGCTTTCATAATGACTATTGCTTAGACCTGTGCTGTGAAGAGCTCACTTGAGAAAAAGCTAAAGGAATGTCTCACAATGGCACACTAGTGACAGTTTACATTGTTAATTTCTTCATCCAGAGTTTGGCACTGAGTCCCAGAATTTAAGGTTCTAAAGTTCTAAGAACTAAGTCCACTTCAAAATTTTAAGGTTTTTTTTGACATGACAGAATAAAAATAAACAATAACACCACCTATTAAGTAGTTAAAGGGGGAAAACAAATCCACAGTTCTGAAAACAGGCCACACCAAAAGCAGTCACATCTCTGACACTGGCAGAGGGTCCATGAAGCACTACACCAACCATACCGCCCATGCTGTGCACCTGAACTGAATGGCCAGCAGCCTGTCATGTATCTGCTGGTACATCAAATGGGATGTGTGCACATCAGATGAGAACCAATATGGACGTGTGAGAATAAACATATGCACATACATCCCATTAAAGCACCACACTCTGAAGGCTGGGTGTAGTGGTACACGCCTTTAATCCCAGCACTTGAGAGGCAGTGGCAGGCAGATGTTGTGAATTCGAGGCCAGCCTGATCTACAAAGTGAGTCCAGGACAGCCAAGGCTACATAGAAAAACCCTGTCTTGAAAAACCAAAACCAAAACCAAAACTAGAAAAATGCACCACACTCTCTATCACGCTCTCTTCAAAGGCAAAGCAATGTAACCAACAAGCCCTATGCCCCGTCCCTCATATGTACCAGAGCTACCAGAAAGCTGGCAAGACCACATGTACAATAGAGTGACATCTAGCACTTAAACACCACCACCATTGGAAACTCCAAACTACAACTTACTTTTACCCAAAGCATTTCTCCCCACTTAGCAGTGTGGACATCATCAAGGAGCACAGGAGAAAACAAACTTTCCCCATCACTCTGACTCACTGCCTCTAATTTCTACATACCTCCCATCCCATAAAGCCAAAGACTATGAGCCAGCTTTCCTCTGCCCCCCAGCATGGGGTTTTCAGTTGCTGGGGTACACATGGATCATGTAAGGAGATTCTGAAAACATGTCTCCCCAAGCTCCCTGCTTTCACAGGAAGAACCTGTGAACACGAACAAAGTCTTGGAGTGCAGTGCTGGATTCTGCAGGTGGTGTAGTAAACTGCCTCTCAAGCTCTGGCATTGACAGAATTATCAGCTTTGTATAAGAACTGCAAAGGAGGGCTGGAGAGATGGCTCAGAGGTTAAGAGCACTGTCTGCTCACAACCATCTACAATGAGATCTGGTACCCTCTTCTTGGCCTGCAGGTATTACATGCAGGCAGAACACTGTATACATAATAGATAGATACAGCTAAAAAAGAACTGCAAAGGACAATGTGGCTCCCTCCAGCACCCTGGGTATCAGGGTTGTTGTCCAAGTGCCAGTCCCCAGAAGGAGACTTTTCATCTGCATTAAAGGACCTCCCAGCATGCAGGTAAGCAGTAATGTGAGCACCACAAACCAGTCTGTCAACATAATGCAGAAGCTGTGCATCACCACTGTCTCCACCCACCCACCAGGCAGAAGCCCCTCACCTGCACCAGCTCACTAAGCATGTCCACGTTTCTGAAGATGGTAAACCAGAACTCAGGGATGCCTTTGGGGTTTAGCTCTTCCACTGTTGCTGCTTCTTTCTCAGCTATGACTGCTTTATTCTTCATATCTCCCTTTAAAACAGATTCAAAACACAAAAGTCATTGAAAACAAAGACTTAACATAGCTCAAGGACTTACGGTAAGACATTATTTCAGGGGCTATCACACAATTTCATTTTCCTTTGTGTGAGTATCTCCAAACCATGGAGTTGGAAAAGACACTCATGGCACTGTGTCCTTATGTAATTCACAGTGAAATGTCCCATCAAGGGGAGAAAAGGAAAAGGGCATATTGCCACCAGACTTGTAAAAGAATGCTCAGTCTGGCTTGGTGAACTTCCCGTCATCATAAAGACTGAATACCACAGCAGCTTCCAGCAGCACACACGTTGTGCCACATTCATTACCATTAAGGTGAAGAAAACCCCAATTCAGACCAGGTATGGTAATCCACATCTGTTACCACAGCACTTGAAAGGCAGAGGCATGGAGACTGCCATAATTTTGAGGGTAGCCTTGTCTACATAGCAAGTTCTAGGCCAGCCAAGGCTATATGAGATCTTGTCTCCAAAAAAGGAAAGAAGAAGAAAGGGGGGAGGGGGGTAAGGCGATAGCAGCAAGAAAGAAAGGAAGGAAAGAAAAAGAAATGAATAACACAGCTTCAGGAAGAAGGCAGGGGCAAGTTAAAAAAAATTTGAACTAAATGATTTCTGAATGCTTGCTACAATAGCCTGGTATGATGGAACACTTTTCAGACATCTTTAAACCATCAAAACAGGCTTTTCCTGGGTCACAAGGAACAAATTAATCCAAAACCACAGCTTCAACATCTAAGAGAGCAACACTGGCCAGGTGTGGTGGCATATGCCATCTCTGTGGGTTAAGCCAGCCTGGTCTACACAGTGAGTTCCATGTCAGCCAAGGTTACATGAGACCCTGTCTCCAAAACAAAAACAGAAACAAAACAAACAACAACAACAATAACAAAACAGCATGACATGTAACCACAAAAATTAAACATTTCAAAAAGATCCCTGAAAGATAACTCTTCTGAATCAAAAGTATCTGTTATCTAAACACATAATCAGGCTGACAGGGGTTTGGGTGTGATTCAGCGGCCTTTTGTTTACGAGCCTCTGGGTTATATCCCTAGTACCTCAAACAAACTAACAAACCAGGATACAAGTTAAAGTTAACCTTGTATCATGCTGAAACTCCCCATGGCATTTGAACAAGACAGTCAGAAAATAGATACAGGACGTCATGATGCTGCACACTCACCTGCTGACCTAGAGACAGAGTAAAGCTGAGCAGCCTGAAGTCTCCAGATGGCCCCTGACATGTACCTACCTTCCCACTGAGGAGGAAGACGGGTGCAGTTCCCACCCATGCTTACCTCCACCTTGGACTCTAACTGGTGTTACAGTTAGCTTTGTTCTAGAGATAGGGTCTCACTATGTAGACCAGGCTGGCCTGGAACTCAAGAATTCTATCTGCTTGCCTCTCATGCTGGAGTAAGAATCATCTTCTACCATGCCTCAAACACTACAACCAATTTTTGCCTGCCTGACCTGTATTTCAGTTTGGTGCTGCACAGACCACTGAGAAGGGGCCACACTTGTCATGATAACTGACAAACTACCTCAAATACTAGAGTCATCATGTATCACCATGGACCCACGCACCCATGGAAAGAAGGGAACCACCGTGGGCCTGCTCCACTGAGCTTCGTGGACAGGAACCATGAGTGGAAGAACAAGGCCTTGACTTCATCTCCCAATACCACAAAAATAACTTGGATTAAACACGTCAAACAGAAACTTACAGCCAGCTTGTCATCTTCCTCATTCTCACTGTGCCACGCTGACTCTGCATCTGTGGGCTCCACATCACCAGTGATAAATTCTCTTCTCTACATAAAAAGCCAAGAGTCCATCAGCATATCAGGCTCTCTACAAACTTAGAAGCTAAGATGTTTACACAGGCCTCTGAAAAGGCAGTAAAAGTCCCTGGGTGGTACTATGTCTCACCCCACAGCAGTGACTATAGGAGGCAAGCATATTAATGGCACGCACCTTGTCAAACAGAGGCTGGTACAGGGCTGCATACTTCCTCTCCAAGTCATGAACTTCCTCATAGAACTTAGCTTCTATATGCGCACACCTCACCTGGAGCTGCTTTAGAGCGTTAATTCTCCTTTTGACAGCTTTGGGTAAACTACAAGAGAACAGAAAAGAAAACATGTAGTGCCAGCAAACAACTATCACATACAATAAGCACCCTGACTAGAAAGAGCCACTAAAACCCTACATGCAAACAAGCCAACAGGAAAGAACGGACTGCTTGCTGGGCAAGGTAGTGCAAGCCTTAATTCCAGAATAGGCAGGTGTATCTCTGTGAGCTCGAGGCCACCCTGGGCTACTGTCTACTCAACAGGATAGCCAGGGATAAATAGAAAGACTGGTGGGGGGGGGGGGCAACAGACTGAGAGAGGAAATTGAAAAGATACAAACTGACAGATGTGAAAATAAGACTCAATCCCATAACAAATCAAAAGCAGAAATGGGAGATCAGTTTGTAAAATTGTTCTTTTGCCCCAACCAAACTGGTGATAAAAAACAGAGTAAAGGAAGCTGGGAACACTTGTAATCCCAGCCTGTGGGAGGCTATAGAGTAAGAGGAGCAGAAGTTGAAGGCTATTCTGGGCTACAGAGAGACTAAGGAGGAAAGTATAGGTCACAGGTAGAACACCAATCTAACAACACA
Organism: Acomys russatus; assembly: GCF_903995435.1. NCBI lineage: Eukaryota > Metazoa > Chordata > Mammalia > Rodentia > Muridae > Acomys > Acomys russatus. The sequence goes on from NC_067141.1 coordinate 23,761,323, forward strand.
GATAGCCTTTGGTCCAATCCCCACAGCGCGCGCGCACGCACGCACACACACACACACACACACACGCACACACAAAGTGGTGAGCTGGGCATTGTGTTCTGCATCTATAATCTTAACACTTCAGAAGTCGATGTAGAAGATCAGGTGTTCAAGCCTAGCCTTGGCTACTCACTGAATTCAGGGCCAGCCAAAGCCACAAGAAATTTTATCTCTCAACGACAAAAAACCAAGCCAAACCAAACACCACCACAAAGGCTGAGGCTGGATAGATGGCTCAACAGGTGTAAGTATTTGCTACTCTTACAAAAGCTCTGAGTTAGAGCTCCAGCTTTAGGGAGATCTGATGCCTCTGGCCTCCACGGACATCTGTACTCAAATATGCACGCACAAACATACACACTCAAAATTTAAAACAAACAAAAACCCACCAAAGAGATGGCTCAGTGGTTGAAGGCACTTGCTACCAAGCCTAATGACCTAAGAAGTTAGATCACTAACAATCACAAGTTGGAAGGAGAAAACCAATGCCTTCAAACTGTCCTCTGGCATCTACATGTACAGCACAATAGGATAAAACAATAAAGAGAAAAAGCAAAAATTTCCACACAAGGAACAGACACAGGCAAGCTGACAAGCACTCACGCATGTGGGCCCTCCTGCTGCTGGCTGCTTCTAGACACCCACATAGAATCCTCTCTAATTACACCAGCTAAGAGTTCCTTTGCCTCTGTTTCAGAGTTTGTTTCTTCATTTTGTTTGTATGAGTACTCCTAAAATTAAGAGAAAAAAACCATGCAGGAGGTGGTAGTGCATGCCTTTAGTCCCAGCACCCAGGTGGCACAGGCAGGCAGGCCTTTAAGTTCTGATGCCAGCCTGGTCTACAGAGCAAGTTCCAGAGCTAGTATCCAGGGCTACAGAGAGAAACCCTGTCTTGAAAAAACCAAAAAATGAAAGAAAAAAAAATTTAACCTATAAAGTTGTTTAAATTAAAATCCATGCTGGGCAAGGTGGTGCATGCCTTTAATCACAGCACTTGAGAGGCAGAGGCAGGTGGATCGCTATGAGTTTGAGGCTAGCCCGGTCTACAAAGTGAGTCCAGGACAGCCAAGATAACAGAGAAACCCTATCTCAAAAAACCAAAATAATTAAATAAATAAAACCCAAAAAATAATGTTACCAGGTGAAAACTTGTTCACAGCAAATTTGAATGCAGGGCCACATAAGCAGCCAGTGCTGGCCCAAGCTCCACTCAAGAGCTTGGACTCTCACAAGCTATCATTACCCTGTGCTGCTGTCCCAGTGAACTACCACTCCTTTTCCACACTTGCAAAAACCAGACAGCATTCTCAACTCCCTCACTACATCCTACCTCCTTCTCCTACTACCTACACACACACACACACACACACACACACAGAACAAAGACAAACTGTACCCACTGAGGAGTAAACCTAGAAAGGCCTCTAAATGGATGCAAGGAAATGTGCAGTATCTCCTCCTGTTATAACAGCTAAGCCTTGCCCAACTGGGTATGGAGCCTGAGGTGGCTCATCTCTTTCAGAAGGCAGACATGGAGGCCCTGAGAAGCACTACCCAGACTGGGGATCTCATTTCTACTGAACAACACAGCAGGAGACACAAGTCTCCTGGCAACGGTAAGGGTGTAGGTGCCAGCCAGCCAGCACTCTACCAGCACTGGCTTATTACTTGAGTCTTCTACCAGCCACATGGTGGCACTGTGTACCACCAAGCAGACAAGATGAGCTGCTCCTGAGGACTGAAAACCACACTTGTTCCTACTCTGAGGCAAGTTGTTTGCTCTATCTCTTGACTCACGTTTCTATGTAGCTAGAAGGAGTGTGAGAGACGTTGTCGAGACGTTCCTGCAAAGCTGCCAGCACTTGTGGGTTCTGCATCACCTGGTCTGTGAGTTTTTCTATGAAGAAATGAGACCACAGTTATTTAGCAGCCAAGAACCCAAATACCAACATGGATCTCAGGCTTGTCACCCCAGCTACTCAAGAGGCTGCAAGGGAATGCCACGCCAAGACCTCATCTCAAAATAAAAAGACACAAGAGAGCTGGGCTGTAACTTAACAGTACAGTACTCACCTAGCACATGAAACCCTGGGCTCGATCCTTATTACCACAAATGCGTACTAGAAATACATTCCCAGCCAGGCTTGGTAATGCATGCCTGTAATGCCAGCACTTGGGGAAGCAGCCAGGTGGATCTCTGTGAGTTTAAGGCCAGCCTGATCTACAAAGTGAGCCCAAGACAACCATGGCTACACAGAGAAACCCTATCCCAGAAAACAAACAAAAAAAGTAGTATACATTCCTTAGTGCTTTTTAGCCCAATATTCAGTGTAAAAAAAAGGCACAGATAAGGAGGAAGAAACTCCACTGCCTCAGACCACATTTACTTTAAAAATAGAACCCCAATACACGTCTACTTAGCTTTGCTACTGATTCCTAAATATGGCAAAGTACTTATTTAGAGACGTGTATCTTAAAAGCAGAAGCAGGTGGATCTGAGTTTAAGGCCAACCTGGTTTACAAAGCAAGTTCTAAGACAGCTAGGGCTGCTACATAGAGAAACCCCATCTCAAAAACCAAAACAAACTAAAAGTATCTTGTTAGTCACCCCAGTTGGTGATAGTCAGAGGCTCCTGCCTACAGCCACCTACACCCTAAGCCCCTAAGATGACCAACTTCCAACTTTCAGGGGTCTGACTCTGATTACACCTTGCTCCTCAGTCCCATTGGTGTTTGGAAGCCAGAGAGATAGAAACAAGATAAGCTTTGAAAATGAAACAGCATCCACCCACTTCTCAGTCCCCAGCCTGCCCTCCTCCTGAAAAGCCCTTTGCCCCCAAAAAACCCACCTCCTGCAAAAAGTACTCTGACCTCTTTACAGCTCCTTCTGACAGCTCATAAGCCTTTGTTGTGGTACTTGTAACACTGAGTTATTTAGAACTTGTTCCCCAAATAAAAAGAGGAACTTGAGACCTGGAACTTGAGACTCTCCTGTAGAGGAATTTTAATTTAAAACATGGCTGCTCTGGCAAGAGATCACATCCAAAGACCTTCTAGGTCTGTGTGATCCATCTGGAATACAAACACAAACACACCTTTCATCTTGGAGACAGAGGCAAGCAGATCTGAGTTCAAGCCAGCCTGGTACAGAGCAAGTATCAGGTAAAATAAAGATTAGGTGCAGGCGTAGTGGTACATGCCTTTAAGCCCAATGAAGGTTGAGTGGCAGGAAACGTGATGAATCAGAGAGACATGACAGAATAGGATATGCCCAACTGTCATGAGAAGAGAGGAAAAAAGGGAAGCTACTTAAAGGGGGAGGGAGAGAGGGAGAGGGAGGAGTGGAGTGGAGGAGAGGGGAAGAGAGCGAGAGACAGACAGGGAGGGGAGAGGAACAGAAAGGGGGTGGGGAGCAGTTTTACCGGGAGAGGTTGAATGAGAGAACAAGCTAGACACAGGTGAAGACAGAAATAGCCAGAAAATGAGAAGGAGCCAGACAATTAGAAGATTGCTGGAATTAGTTTGATGCCAAGCAGAGCAATTCTGGGCCAAGAGAAAAGCCAGACTGAATATGTTAGTTGGGAGAGGAGTTTGAGCCAGAACAGCTGAGTTGAACCAGCAGCCCAGATCTCAGTAAGAATAAGAAAGGGTGAGCTTTTTTTTTTTAAGAGACAGGCTTTCTCTGTGTAGCCTTGGTTGATGTGGACTCTCTTTGTAGACCAGGCTGGCCTCGAACTCAGAGAGCCGCCTACCTCTTCCTCCCAAGTGCTGGGAAAGGGTGAACTTATTAAGTAGTAAGTCACAGAGGTTGAAAACATTCTAGGCCTAGGTTAGATTGTACAGAGGCTAGAAGCTTCCAGGACTAAGTTAGTAGACAGAGGCAGTAAGCCTCCAAGATGACAACTGAAACAGGTGAATAAAAGTTCCTTTTATACCCTCCTGCTTGGACTCCCAAGTGCTGGGATTATATCATAGTCTGTACAGCCAGCTCAGTGACAGATTAAGATTTTCTTTCATTTTATCATTATTGTGTTTATGTATTCAATCAGATGTGCAATGTACAACAGCACCTGTAAATTTACATACACAGAGATAAATCTAGGTTTTGCTTTTTTTTTCCTCTCTCTCTCAGAGCTGAGGACTGAACCCAGGGCCTTGTGGTTGCTAGGCAAGAGCTCTACCACTGAGCTAAATCCCTAACCCCTTAGGTTTTGTTTTTAAAAAGATTTATTTATTATGTATACAGTGTTCTGCTTGCACACCAGAGCCAGAAGGGGACACCAGATCTCATTATAGATGGTTGTGAGCCACCATGTGGTTGCTGGGAATTGAACTCAGGGCCTTTCGAAGAGCAGATGGTGCTCTTAACCTATGAGCCATCTCTCCAGCCCCCTAGGTTTTGCTTTAAAATAAGTAGAAATAGAAAGTTGAGAGCGCAAGTCTGGTTAACATTCTGATGCCCAGGTTATATGCAAGCCAGTGAATGAGGGTATGTTCTCTTTTGTGGTGTCTGAAACTTTTTTTTTTAAAGAGCAGGATTTCTCAGTCTAACAGTCCTAGCTGTCCTAGGACTCAACTTTGTAAACCAGGCTGTCCTTGAGCTCACAGAGATGCCCCTGCCACTACCTTGTGAGTGTTGGCATTAAAGGCATGTACCACCACCGCCCAGCTTCAAATCAGAATTCCTAATCACTAAATAAAGTGGTGATTTTTCTCTTAGACAGAAATTCATCATTGCTACTGTAATTATTGTAATAAGTGGTTCTGGAGAAGAGACCCCCGCCCCCCTCCCCCAGTCACATATGGAAACCCTCCAATCACTGCTTCATCCACTATACTGACCTGTATTACTGGCATTTTTAGTAGCTTCCACAGTATCTGCAGGGCCTCCATCTGAAAGACTAAAACAAGTTTACAAAGTATTATAAACACAGTTCTAAATATAGCATCAAGTGGCATTTTAAGTATTTGTCCAATGTATTAGGGATGTATGCAGCAAGTGACTCCAGGTCAGGTGAGGACAACACCAATTAGGCATGGTGGAACATGCCTTTTATCCCAGCACTTGGGAGGCAGAGCAGGTGTATGTTCAAGGCCAGCCTCTCTACACAGTGAGTTCCAGAACAGAGAGAGCTACATAATGAGACCCTGTCTCCCAAGGAGGCAGGGAGACAACAAACAAACAAAGACAACACTGATATGCAGTGTTATTTAAGGGAGACTTCCTCCCATCTAAAAGATCACATTTACCCACTTCCCTTTCTTCTCACACCCAACCCATAGGTTGCAACCCTGCCAAAGCATCTTAATTTTCCCTTTTTGCCTTGAGACAGGGTCTAATTCAGTAGCTGCGGCTTCCTGGTGTTTGGATGACAAATATGAACCTACACACTTCACCTCATTTTTGTCTCGGAAAATTAAAAAAACCAACCAAACAAACAAACAAGCAAGCAAACACATATGTGTGCCATCTGTGGTGGTACACACCTTCAATCCCAGCACTTGGGAACAGAGGCAGGTGGATTTTTGGCAGTTCTAGGCCAGTCAGGGCTACACATTGTGATCCTGTCTTAAAAACAAAAATTCTTGTTTATACTTATGGCCATATGTGGGTATGAAGAATGTCAGTGGAGGCCGGAAGAAGACATTAGATCCCCAGAATTGGAGTTTGTAAACTGCCTAATGTGGGTGATGGGAACCAAACTCAAGATCTCTGCAAGACTGCTTTCTTGTTTGTTTCTCTGTGTAGCCTTGACTGTCCTTGACTTGCTTTGTAGACCAGGCTGGCCTTGAACTCAGAGATCCACCTGCCTCTGCCTCCCCAAGTGCTAGGATTACAGGCATGTGCCATAGCTCGAGGGTGCGGTACACATTCTTTTTTTTTTTTTTTTTTTTTTTTTTTAGTTTTTCGAATCAGGGTTTCTCTGTGTAGACTTGGCTGTCCTGGACTTGCTTTGTAGAACAGGCTGGCCTTGCACTCACAGTGATCTGCCTGCCTTTGCCTCCCGAGTGCTGGGATTAAAGGCATGCGCCACCATGCCCAGCTTTTCTTTTTTTGGGGGGAGGGGGTGGTTTTACACCTTCTTAACCATCTCTCTAGCCTCCTAATTTTTATTTTAACAGTAAATCCCTTGATTGTAGCACTTAAACCACACCATTCAAACAACTAGCTACCATCTGGTCAGCAGTGCACAAAAGTGGCCTTGTACAGTAAATGCAATGGTCACAGTGCTCTGCCAACCATGCAGCATCACCAAAACAGGCCTAACAGCTACCAAAGAGCTATGTATTCCTTCCAGTTCTACAAGGCCATCCAGGGCCTTTATCTCTGTGACATGAAAGCAGAGGGAGCTATGGGGAAATGAAGGGCAAATGTGAGCAAAATTAATGACACATGTACAAAATGTCATGATGAAATCTACTGTTTATATGCCAACTAAAAAATTAAAGCACACTGACCTTGGACATCTCAATAAAAATATTTTCCCTGATCCCTGGTAACTATGTCAGGCTAATGACATGACTTAACCAAAGGTGAGGAAAAGGAGTTAAAGGCCAGGGAGCACAGAAACTTCTACACACAAGGTCTCCAAATATCAGTATCTGAGATAGTTGGTGTCTGATATCAATTTCTTTGCAAGCAAAAGGGAAAAAAAGGGCCATTACCATTTGAAGTTTAAATGACTTAACTTTGAGGCCGGGCAGTGGTGGTGCACACCTTTAATCCCAGCCTTTGAGAGGCAGAGGCAGATAAACCTTTGTGAGTTTGAGACCAGCCTGGTCTACAGAGTGACTTCCAGGACAACCAGGGCTATACAGAGAAATCCTGTCTTAAGCAAACAAAACAACAATAACAACAAAAACAAAAACAAATAAACAAACCCAACCAACTATTTAACTTTAACTTCTAGTTTCTGAAATACAGTGGGCTCTAGTTCCCTACCTAAACTTTGAAGTCCAATAAATAAAGCTCATTGTGGCTTACCTGTTTTCTGCCATCTGAACGCCTTTGTCCCCTACAAATAAGAAAGTTTGCAGTTACATTCATACACAAAAAATAATGTATTACTTTTTTAACATCATCGAATGATGGCACTATATCAGACATGGTAATTGAGACCTTGCAAGTAAAGGAAATGGAAATGTCCCAGATGTGGACTGAAGTTATGTGAGCCTACGCGTGTCTAACCTCATAGACAGGTACACTTAGGATCTAGGTTTCACTGGAGATGGTGGCACATGCCTTTAATCTCAACCACTGGGAGGCAGAAGCAAGCAGATCATTGTGAGTTTGAGTCCAGCCTGGGCTATATAGAAAGTTCTTGGCCAAATAGGTGTACATAGTGAGACCATGTCAACAAATAAAACTAAAATGAAATAAATCTAGGCTTCATTATCTGCATGCTTTACTTTAAAAACTTTTATTTTTAAAGGCAGGATTTCGCACTTGGGAGGCAGAGGCAGGCGGATTGCTGTGAGTTCAAGGCCAGCCTGGTCTACAAAGTGAGTGTAGGACAGCCAAGGCTACATAGAGAAACTCTGTCTCAAAAAACCAAAAAGGTAGGATTTCATATATCCCAGATTGGCCTCCAACTGGCTATGGAGTTGATGATCCTGAATTTCTGACCCTCAGCCTCCATATCTCTAGTACTAAGGTGACAAGTATACACCATCATGTTGGGTTTATGGAGTGCTGGTATCAAACCCAGGGCGGTTTCATGTATGCTACATGTGAGCTAGATCCAAGGCATTCTTACTGACATTACAGTGATCAGACTTCACGGTAAGAAAACAGAATCCCAATCTGTCTTCTCTCTGCAATAAACCTAACAGATCAATACAGCAAAAGCATGTTTGAACTGTCTCTCAGATACAGAGTAACTCTAATCTATCTGCCCTTATCTTTCATGCCACCTGCACTGTAAAAACACTGTAAAGATACTCAATGTTACCACTGTGTAAGAATGGTTGATCTCAAGGTGGCCTCCTTACTTCAAAGGTGTGATGACTGAGGCACCATACAAAGCCCCTCACATCCGCTAAGTACATACTGCGAGACTTTCTAAAAGCTGTGCTGGTGATGGGGGCTCAGAGCACTAGCTGCTCTTCTAAAGGCCCTGAATTCAATTTCCAGCAACCACATGGTAGTTCACAACCATCTATAATGAGATCTGGTACCCTCTTCTGGCATGCAGGCATACATACAAGCAAAACACTGTATAATATATGAAAAATAAGGTTGTGATGGTCCTGGAAAACAGGAGACTTGGGAAAAACACTTTTGGCAAGAGTGATATGCAAGTGTTTCACAGTTAAATCAGCTCAATCTTCTATTATATTTTTATTGTTTCAAAATAAAATGTGTGCAGGTGGCTCATACCTTTAATCCAAGGGTTTGGTAGGCATAGCTAAGTGTCTACATATTGAGGTTCAGACCAGCCAGGTAGACAGTGAAACCCGGTCTCAAAACAAACTTAAACTGCACAAAAACACGTCACGTGATGCTGTATTAGGGTTTCCACTGCTGTGACAAGCACTACGACCAAAATGCAAGCTGGGGAGGAGAGTTTATTCTGCTTACACATCCACATCAACGTTCTCACCAAAGGAAGTCGGGACAGGAACTCAAGCAGAGCAGGAATCTGGAGGCAGGAACTGATGCAAAGGCCATGGTGGGTGCTGCTTACTGGCTTGCTCAGCCTTCTTTCTAGAACTCAGGATCACCAGCCCAGGGATGATGCCACCTACAATGGGCTGGGATCACTAATTGAGAAAATGCCTTACAACTGGATCTCATGGAAGCCATTTCCTCAACTGGGGCTCCTTACTCTCTGATGACTCTAGCTTTTGTCACTTTTACACACACACACACACACACACACACACAGACACACACACACACACACACACACACACACACACACAAAACAGCTAGTACTTGTTTTTTTTGTTTTTTCGAGACAGGGTTTCTCCATGTAGCCTTGACTGTCCTGGACTCCGAAGACCAGGCTGGCCTCGAACTCACAGCGATCCGCTTGCCTCTGCCTCCCAAGTTGTGGGATTAAAGGCGTGTGCCATCACCACTCAACTGTCTTTTTTTTCTTTTTTTTAAGATTTATTTATTTATTGTTTATACAGTGTTCTGCCTGCATGTACACCTGCACCCCAGAAGAGGGCACCAGATCTCATTATAGATGGTTGTGAGGCACCATGTGGTTGCTAGGAATTGAACTCAGGACCTTGAAGAGCAGATGGTGCTCTTAACCTCTGAGCCATCTCTCCAGCCCAATTATTGTCTTTTTAAAACTAAATTATTTTATGGGGGGAAAAGAGTAAGGCAACAACAGTACTGCAGATGACCAAAACCGCAGCAGCACAGCAGCTTTCCATTCCCAGCTTCATCTCCAAAAAAAACTTCCACAGACCCTAGAATCTTCTTTGGAGTCCAAACTCACTGGCCACAGGATCTACATTCCTACATCCACCCTAAAAAGCTCACCATTCTCAATGCCAGCAAACATCATTGTCCAGATGGCCAATACCAAGGCTTTTCTACCATACACTTCTGATTTGTGGTCTCCATGAAAACCTTAGTCAAATGTGGCTTCCCATCCCTTGCCATTCTTAATTTAGATGGCAAGCTTTCTAGATTAAAGAATGAGCAATCAATATTGCTGGACTGGTTACACACTGACACTCTTTATACTTTGGCTACATAATTACAGTACCCCATTACCTACTTATGACTAACAGCACCTTCTCTAGACTACACTCCCAGCTCACCTCCCTTTCCCAGCTGTACAGCATTCCTCAGTATCTGGGCCTTGACATCAAAAACACAGACATCATACCCACCTGAAGCATTGTGAAGCTCAACTGCCTCACTATAGTGGCACAGCAAGCCTGAGCATCTGTATGACACATGTATACACACTGAACTGCCCTATGAGTCTATCTCCTGAACACTGTGACCACAGCAAAGTGCCAGCACATGCTCCAGCACCATCTATTATTGTGTTTACCAAACACTGAAAGTCATAAGAAGCTATCAATTTGCTGGTGTGAGAAAAATATCCATTTTGTTTTAAAGGTTGAAATGACAGGTTTAATGCTGGTTTTATGAAGCCATAGTACAAAGCCTTGCCAGGCAAACTACTTTTAAAAGGCATCGAAAGGCAGACATAATGATGCACAGCTGTAACCCCAAGACTTGGAAAGTATGGTTATGCTGGCTACATGGCAAGTTAGAGGCCAGCCCGGGCTACAGAAGTACCTGTCTTAAAACAAAAAACCTAGCAATCAAGTTAGATTATGACAGACACCAGGGGGTCCTAAATTAACAGAATACAGAGGTTTAGGTTTCTTTCCAGGGCCAACATCTTGCTTTTATTTCAGCAAGACAGCGCAACAGCCCTATTACAGATTCTCTCATTCTCTCCCATCTCCCCTTTTTAAATTTTTTTTGGGGGGGGGCTCCAAACACCCAAAAACATTTCAGAGGGAAAACTTTTTAAACTTTTTAAAAAAAAGATTTATTTATTATGTATACAGTACTCTGCCTACATGTACACCTGCAGGCCAGAAGAGAGCATCAGGTCACACTATAGATGGTTGTGAGCCACATGTGGTTGCTGGGAACTGAACTCAGGATCTCTGGAAGAGCAGTCTCAGTGCAGGTGTATATGCAGGCAGAGCACTGTATACATTAAAAAAAAAAAAAAAAAAAAAAAAAGAGCAGCCAGTGCTCTTAACCTAAACTGGTATTTCTGAAAAACAAAGAAAGGCATATACTATGGAATGCATCACACTTCACAAAATGTACACTTTTATATACTAATCTGTCTTCATAAAGTCAAAAGTCCTCAAAGTCTTAACACAAGATAAGCAAATAATTAGTGTTAAATCAGCCTGCAGAGATGGGTCAGGTTTGCCACCCACCAAGCCTGAGTTTGATTATTGGATCTTATATGGTAAGAGAAAAAAAAAAAAAAAAAAAAACAAAAACAGACTCCCAGAAATTGTCCTCTGACCTCCATATCCAGCACATATGCACGTATGCGCATGCACATAAAGAACTTCTAAAGCAGAGTAACTTGGTTCACAGGCTGACCCAGCCTACAGGAGTACTGACTTGCAGCAACTTAGGGCCATGTCAAAGGGGCAAAGTGAGTGAGGCTAGACACTGGACAAAGCGCATCACTACTCCTAGTATCCTAAGAGCACATGGAAATAATTTAAACCCCTCAGGGGAGATGATTCAAGATTCCCAGATGAGCTGGAGATGCAGCTCAGTAGCAAACCACTGCCCAGCAAGCAGAATGCTTGGGTCCATTCTTAAAAGAGTTACTAGTCAACATTCATTAATCTTTTAAATTTCTGAGCTGTTTAAAACAAAAGAGATAATTGCTATGAGTTCGATACCAGCCTTCAATACACTATAAAACCATGCCTGTCTTAAACACTAGGTAGCTCCCTGCCCCTAACTATAAGGGGTAGAGGGTATCTGATCCTAAACACACACCAGAAGTCTTTACCTTATGTTTAAACTAGTTTATACTTAACTTCTATTAATTTAATATATATGGTCTTTCTTCATCTTTTAGCCTTTATTACAAAATTTAACTAAACCAGGTTGGTGGCTCTTCTATAATCTCAGCACACTGGAGACTGAAGCCATGGAGTCAGAATATTAACGCCAGCCTCAAGACAGGAGTACCTCTCTCAGAAAAACACAAAGCAAACCACAGGAAGTCAGATGTAGTAGTACACACCCGCAGGACCCTGAAGGAGTGAGATTGCAGTCAGGTTGGGCTACACAGTGAGACTGTCCTAAACAACCCAGGCATGCATCAGGCCTGGCTTTGACTGCAGGACTGAATAAATGGAGTGGTGACTGATCAATCAGATACACAGCAAGTTCCAGGCCAGCTGGAGACTTGTCTTTAAAAGAAACAGGAGGCACCCTCCCAAGTGCTGCGAGAGGCAGATATTGAAGTAATACAGCTGCACACAAAGATCCACAGCCAGCAACCTTTGCTGCAGGTTTAGAAAGATAACAAGGCCTTGACTTTAACTATGACACAACAGATGTTCTGTTTGAAAGAAAACTAAGGCCAGGCATGGTGGCACACCCCTTTAATCCCAGCACTCAGGAGGCAGAGGCAGGCAGATCGCTGTGAGTTCGAGGACAGCCTGGTCTACAAAGCGAATCTAGGACAGCCAAGGCAGCAGAGAGAAACCCTGTCTCGAAAAACCAAAAAACAAAGAAATAACAAAATCCTTAAGAAAACAATCCCCTCACATAACAGTTGACAATGTTTACGGGGGGGGGGGGGGAGGAGATATGATGTGTGCCTCTGTGCTCTCCCACTTTCCACCTTATTTCCTGGAGACAAAGAGTCTCACTAAACTTGAAGCTAGCCTGGATAGGCCACACCTGCTTGGGTCCAAACTGAGGTTCTCAGAGTTGTGCAGCAAGTGCTCTCACCCACTGAATCATCTCCCCAGTCCTAATAATAAAATACTTTTAATTCTTCATTACATATTGTATGTTGGGGGGGTTGCTTGTGCCATACACATGGAGGTCAGAGGACAATTTGCAGGAGTTAGTTCTCTCCTTTTACCATGTGGAGCCAGGGAATACGTTCAGGTTATCAGGTTTGGCAGCAGGCATCTCTGCCAGCTGAGCCATCTTGTTAATCCGTAACATTTTAAGCAATCAGATATACATTAGATTGGTCACTGCAGGTGTTAAGTTGTACTTTTCTGCATTTCTGTTTGCTTTTGAAATTTCTCATCAGTGTTTAGCACCAATGAAGAGAAACTCTCAGAGCTGGGCGTGGTGGCGCATGTCTTTAATCCTAGCACTGGGGAGGCAGAGGCAGAGGCAGGTGGATCACTGTGAGTGTGAGGCCAGCCTGGTCTATAAAGCATGTCTAGGACAGCCAAGGCTACATAGAGAGACCTTGTCTCTGGGGGGTGGGAGGGAGGAGAGAGGGAGAGAGAACGGGAAAGAAACAAACTTTCAGGAGGGCAGAGCATACCCACTGATTCAATGCAGAGTTCAGGGCTCAGCGCAGGACTTGGCATGAAACAGGTAGCCAGAAATCACAACCCAGGTAATCCCTGCATGTAGTAAATACCTGTAAATACCATGGTAATGAATCTCCTTTGCACACTTTGGCCTATCCTACACAATTTTGGAAGACACGGGATAAAGACATTTCCTTAGTCACACTTGCTTACAATATCTACTGAAATACCTCCAGCAGAAAACAGGTTATCTCAGCAGAGATTTCTAGAGGCCAAACCATCAGGCTTCAGGAAGAAAGGAAAAACAGTTTTTTTCCTTCCTCTAGCAAAAACACTCCTTTGGTAGAAGAGGTACCTCTGCAGCACTTGGAAAAGTCATGAGACTACAAGGGCAGTTTTCCTTTCTTTCTTTTTTTTTTTTTTTTTAAATTTATTTTTGTTTTTCTATATAACAAGAGCCCTGGCTGTCCTGGACTCGCTCTGTAGACCAGGCTGTCCTTGAACCCACAGAGATTCAACTGCCTCTGCCTCCTGAGTGCTGGGATTAAAGGCGTGCACCTCCACACCTGGCAAGGGCAGCTTTTCTTAATCTGGCACTGGCTATCTCTTCATCTTGTTAAGAAGCATTTCTTTCCCCATATTTGAAATTATACCTCCCAAGACCCCAGTGTCTCAAAAGTATCTGCCCCCATTTGACTCTTACCTGTTCCCACTGCAGGAAGGGCAAGGCCACACTATTTGCTTTACACTGGAGGCCCTAGAGATACACTGGAAATCTTGCCTGAATATGCCACAAAGCTACTCTGAAGTAACTAAGTATGACTTAAATAATAAATATCTTTGTACATAAAGCTCAGAGCTAATCTCACCTCACAAAACTGACTTTCCTGGGCACAGGATAGAAGCACACTCAGTTACAAAGGCTGACAGAACAAACAACATAGAAAAAGGAATTTAAGGCTGCGCAGCAAGCATCAAAAGGTAAAATTCACAAAGCTAGCTTCTGTAGTCTTCACACTACAAAAATACAATGCTCCTTCTGTTACTGTAAAATTCAATAGGAAACCAAAAGCAGCTCAGCGTCCTCTACGGCAGGCAGGGGAGATGTGAGTGCTCCATGAGAACAAGCCTGCACTCCGCCAACTCCATCTTCAAATGCCTAAAAGTCCAATCCAAGACTCTACTATTTCCCCATCAAAACAGGGCTCCCAGCCTGAGATCAGTAACAAGTCTTCCAGCTGTGTTTTAAGAAGCCTCCACCCGAGACCACTAACAGGGAGTCCCAGGAAAAGGCTGCGGGTAGAAGAGGAAGTCCCTGTGGTTCTGAAGCAAACTGACATCAGCTTCAATTCTTAATGCCTAAAATGCACTTTATCTTTCTTGTTGTAGTGCTGGCTGGTCTTTAGCTTCCTGCTTCTACCTCCCAAGTGCTAGAAAACAGACATAAGGCAGCACACCCACTTACACTTCCTTTCAAACAAACAAAAAACATTGCCCTCATCGGCTAGTGGTCCCAACAGCCATACTACCTCCTTTTCAAAACAGGTCACCTGGGCCTGGATCCAAGCACCAAAAGCATTCACCTATCTAGCTACTTCACAAAGAGAGTAAGTAGCCCTTAGACCTTCACAGATTTAAACTACTTTCTTAAAATTCTAACTTATTTATATATATTGGTGTTTTCCCCTCTTGTCTGTGCATCCCTTGTAGAGGCCAAAAGAGGGTATTGGAACCCTGGGACTGGAATTATAGACCATAAGGAGCCACCCTGAATACTAGGACTCAAACCTAGGACCTCTGCAAAAGCACCCAATGCTCTTAACCACTGAGCCATCTCTCCCGCCCCTAAATTACTCTCTTGCCCAGAGTTTTTCTTTCAAAACAAAAATTTTACGTACTGGCCATTTTTGTAAATATTAAGACAATACAAACTCCTATTCAGGCCTTATACTACACAGCATAAAGATAGCTAGAAGGGACTTAGTACATGCTCACCAACAAGAGACAATGGGGTCGGGGGTGATGGTGGTGGTGGGGGGGGAGGGGAAAGAGACTGATTTTAAAGTCTGAGATCCAGAAACAGCTGAAATTATAGGTGTGTACTGCCACACCTATCTTAGTTGGGACATTTTAAGATTCAGGCACAAAGTTAGACTAAAGTAATGAACTACCTCATCCCTAAGAAATGCATCTCTGCATAAGTATTATTTATTGCCCACCGGTAAATTCTATATTCTCAACTATACCAATCCAAACGGCCAGCTCATAAGCCATAATGGCATGATTTCTGCGAAGACCCCTCAAGATTTGCATCTTCCCCAGAATTGTGAAGGTTATTAATCCAGAAAATAATAAAACTGGCTACTATTTTCACCAGTTACTTGATATTAATTTTGAAAAACAGTTTAGTAGGATTTAAAGCTAATACATCAAAAATTAAGTTATGAGATTGTAAAACAATATTGGCCATCCAGGGAAAGAAAGACCCACAACTGAGTTTTACAGCCATTTACTTTAAAACAAAGGCATTAAAATAATGCAGCTGACAAGTGAACCATTCCTATTTAATTCTGAACTATAGCCTAAATCTATTACTGTCCTCTTTTCTCTGAATCCCACTGTTCATCTAAACGGTATTTATCTAATTATAAATAAATAAAAACTAAGACCGAGCCAGGTTGAAATCTATCTGAATTTAAGTCCAAGCTACCATCACCAAGCTACCAACAGGGCATTAATTTGCAATACAGGCTGTACACTCCTATGCCAAAAATTCTGAACACTCCGAAATCCATTTCTTTTCGAGCTTTACGCCACGCTTTGGACTTCCAGACTAGGGATGTTCATCTGCCAAACCTACAAATATTCCACAAATTGAACCGATTGTGAACCCAGGCGTTTCTTGTTAAGTCATACTCAGCCTGTTGCACTGCTGTGAATGGAGTTAAGACTCATCAGGAGCTCAAAGAGCCCCTGGTGTGTAGTAAGCAGAGCTTAGTCACCGAGAGGAGGCAGCTACTATGACAGGAAGGCGGCAGTAAGTTAAAAGCATGTAACTTTTAGGACCAAGAACTTCAACTTGGGCCTTTTTTGGCTGGGAAACCGTATATGCAGGAAGATACCGCAGAAATTCCTCCAAGAGGCAGCAAAGAGTTGGGAGAAAGCTCAGGCTGACGTGCCCCAAGAATACTCCTGGGAAGAGAGGTCCTGCTGGCGACCCTGAACCCGTTAGGAGCCCACGGGTCTGAAAGCTCAGTGTGTGTGTCACTAAGCTGGCTCCGCCTCCACCGCACGCTCGGAGAGTGAGGTCGAGCCAGGGCGCTGTGCGGAGACCATGCAAAGCCCGGAAGGGCGAGGCGGCGGCCCCGTAGACCCCTTCCTTCCCAGGCGCGGCTTAAAGACAAGGCGCACCGGGGCCCATCTCGCTAAGGAGGCCTTGCCCCCTCCGAGAACCGCCTGCGAGGCTTCGCGTGCGCTCTTAGGCGGCGGGAACAAAGCGCGCTGACCTTCAGCCGGGGGCGGGGCGGCGCGGAGGAGGGACGGGCCCGCCATCCGCCGCCACCCGCCACCCGGACCGCTGACCGGGCCACCGCCTGCCTCTGCCGGCCGCCATGACGCGTCGGCCCGCCCGCGCCGCCCACTCCCGCCTCCGCTTCCTCCGCCCCAGTCCCTGTCCAGCCGCCCGCCGCGCCGTTACCCGCCGGCACCGCACCTCGCGCCTCCTGCGGCAGTGGCGCCCGTGCTAAGCTCGCTCCGGGGCTGCGCCGCCGTGGCCGCCAACAAGACCACCGGCCATTGGCCGCGTCGCCAGTCTCCGCCCTCTGCGAGTAAAACGGGCTGCGAATCAACAGTAGAGCTGTAAATCAACTGCGTCCAGGCGCTGGGAGAGGCGGCATCCAATCGGAATCCGTTGAGGTGCACGGCATCGAGCTCAAGCCCGCGAGCTCTATGTAAATAGAGTAGTGACGCATATGGCGGCGCATGCGCAGTTCCGTGCCTCTTTAAAGGGGCTGCTAGGGGCGAATGGAGAGCTTTCTTGTTTCTTGAACCTCCTGCAATCTCTAGGATATGTGCCTCCGGCCCCTGTCGGCAGCGCTCTCCCCAGATTACTTGCAACCCCGGGCCTGGAGAAAGCACCATCTACTTTGGGCCCTTAGTCTACAGTGTCTGCCTGGCCTGGGGCTACCCTGCTGATAGAAAACTTCAACACACCTGTAACTGGCTGGTTTTGTGCGTCAACTTGACACAAACTTGAGTTTCCTGAAAGGAGGGAGCCTTAATAGGGAAAATTCCTCCGTAAGATCCAGGTGTAAGGCATTTTCTTAATTAGTGGTCAACAGGGGAGAGCCCAGCTCATAGTAGGTACTGTCAGGACTGATGGCCCTGTCTTGTGTAAGAAAACAGATTGAACAAGCCAGAAAGCAGCACCCCTCCAAGACCTATGCATCAGCTCTAAGGTCCAGCCCTGCTGGAGTTCCTGTCTTGACCTCCCCCAAAGACAGGCTATGATCTGGAAGTGTAAGCAGAATAAACCCATTCTTCTCCAAACTTGCTTTTTGGTCATGGTGCTTTCGTAGAAGCAATAGAAACCCTGAGACAACACCTGATAGATAAAGTGCCTGCAGATAATGTGTGTTACCCTAACAAAGTCCATGGAAAAGCTAAGTGTGGTGGGCATCAGTCCCAGCACTTGTGAGGTAAGAGGCACAGGTGAGAGGATGAGCAGTTTTGTCACTTTCAACTATGTAGCAAGCTGAGGGCCAACCTGAACAACATGAGACAATACTCAAAGTGATTACTGGAGGCCAGAAAGTTTATAGCACTGTTTTCCTGGATTACCTCTCTCCTTAAATTAAAACAATGTACTATATAGTTTTATTTACAAAATTAAGAAAAGTAAATAAGGTCATATGGTTTTTTTTTTACTTAATTTTTATTTGGGGGAGTGAGATATGGTTAAAGCAGAGAAGCATAGAAAATAGTTTGGCAGCCAGGGCCTCCATTAGGTTTGGGCTGTGCACACACTCCTCTTCTAATAATGCCCCACACACTTCAATCTTAAAAAAGAAAAAAAAAAAAAAAAGACTATGGCAGGTCTCTGGGTTCAAGGCTAGCCTGGTGGGCCTGTCACAAAGTATTTCTGATCTGTACTATTACTTCCCTTTTGCTACTTCACAATCTGTGTGTACCTTTATTTCAATTCCTTGAATGAAGTGCTCAGACTCAAACAACTGGTAACAAGTTTAATAAAGATAATTCATTATTTATTATTTTTGAGACAAGGTCTCACTATGTAGCCCTGGCTGTCCTGGAACTCACTATATATATCAGACAGGCCGTGAACTCACAAAGATCTGCCTGCTTCCGCCTCCTAGGTACTGGGATTAGAGGTGTGCATCACTATACCTAGATTAATAAAACTATTTGAATATAGGCTGAAGCTTCCGGGTTAAGAGAGGTACTCAGAGCAGGGCAGTGGAGGCCCATGCCTTTAATTCCAGCAGTTGGGAGGCAGAGGCAGGTGAATCTCTGTGAGTTCAAAGCCTGTCTGTCTTATCTACATAGTGAGTTCCAGGACAATAAGGGCTACATTGTGAGACCCTGGCTCAAAAATAATAAACAATAAAATATCTTTATTTCAGGAAGGCCAGAGTTTGTTACACAAAGAAACCCTGTCTCAAAAAAGAAAAAGAAAAAAAAAATAGGACTGGTCCTCAGAAGCTGTGTGTGTGCTTGGGAGGGGGTCCCTAACCATGACACTATTTAAATTGTAAAACTTACTAAAAAGTTTAAATTTAACTGTTTGTTAATTTTAGTGTAGTTTTGCCTGCCCTGGAACTTTCTCTGTAGAGCAGAAGCCGGCCTTGAACTCAGAGATCCCACCTGTCTCTGCCTACCAAGTGCTGGGATCAAAAGCATGTGTCACCATCTCTCAGCTTAAACTTAGTATTTAACTGTTGCTGTAAATGACATCCTCTCAGCAATCTTAGCCACAGGGTCACCTCAACAGCAGCCCTTAAAGTAGGTCCGCAGCCTGCCCTCATGTCGTGAATATGGACTGTCTTTCATCCAAGACTGTTTCTCTTGCTCAATGCCTGCATTTAAATCCAAAGCATGCACCGTTTCTCTCTGCTTAATAAGCTTGCTAACTCTGCTTCACTATGACTTGTCCTGAAATTCTTTATTACACCACAGTCGAGGATCCAGTTTTACAGAGTGGAGTTATCTGAGGAGGAAGGAAATTCATCCGACTACTGGTAGCAGTGCTGAGCTATGTCTCTTTACTGCTGCTGACAAGGGTAGCAGAGAGGTATTCTCTCTATACAGCCTGGGGCTGGAGTAAGGAGTGGGATACCAGCCCAGCCTCTCCATGTCCCTTTATTTAAAAAAAAAAAAAAAATCCAATTTGAATAGCATTAAGGTTCCCAGGCAGGGATGAATAAATTGTTTTCATTTCTTAGAACTGAGATGACTCTGGTTAAGGGCACTGGCTGCCCCTCCAGAGGACCTGGGTTTAGTTGCCAGCACAACTCCCTGCATGGCAGCTCATAACTGTTTGTAACTCCAGTTCCAAAATATCTGACACTCTCACACAGATATACATGCAGGCAAAGCACCAATGCACACGAAATAAAAATAAATAATAAATAATTAATTAGTCCTTTTGTCTGGTGAAGGTTGCTTTGGAAACAATTTCAGTCTGGTATTTTTAGCAAATGACTCCTGCTCTGTACTGTTTATAACAGGAAAAAGTTTAAAACCACCTGGAGGCTCCAGATGGAGGAGTTGACAAGTGTTGTTGTCTTCTGTAGTTTTTCACCTGGCAAACACAATTTAGAGAAAGGGTTCAAATTAACTCACAATACAAGGTATACTCAGTCTGTCATGATGGGGAAGTCAAGGTGACAGGAGCTTGAACCAGTTGGGCACATTAAGTCTACAGTCACAAACAGCAGTGCTGGTGTTGAGTCCACTTTCCATTTCATACAGTCCAGGACTCAACCACTCACCCCAGGGAATGGTCCTACCCACAATTAAGAGGGGTCTTCCCATGTCAATTATCCTAATGCATCTCCCAAGTGATTCCAGGTTCTTGCATTGGCAAGGCTGCCCATGACAGCTGGTCACAAACTTCAACAGTATGCAGATTGTGTCCCACTCAGTAAGCTCTGCTATTCATGGGGCATTCCTCTTCCTTCACCACCAGGCTTTGCTTTTTGGGGGGCTAAGTGGGGGGGGGTGTAGAGAAGCAAGCACAGAAAAAAGAAACTAGAAGAGGGGCTAGAGAGGTGCCTCAGTGGTTAAAAGCCCTGTCTACTCTTCCAAAGGACCCAGGTTCAATTCCCAGCATCCACATGGTAGCTCACGACTGTAACTTCAGTTCCAGGGATTCTGACACTTTCATACCAATGCAAATAGAATAAAATTAAATAAATAGTTTTAAAAATAGAAACTAGAAGGGACTCCAGGGTTTTCAAATTAAACTCACATCTAACTTATAGTCTCAAGCCTACTTTCTGTCATGGCATCTACCCCACCTGGGGCTTAGTGTGGGTGGCATCAAGGTGGGAGCCCAATAGGAGCCGGGCATGGTGGTTGCATGCCTTTAATACCAGCCCTCAGGAGGCAGAAGCAGGAGAATCGCTGTGAGTTCGAGGCCAGCCGGGTCTACAAAGTGAGTTCAGGCTACACAGAGAAACCCTGCCTCGAAAAACCAAAAAACAAAACAAATGAAAGAAAGAAAGAAAAAGAAAAGAATGCTGTACTGCATGGGGCTGGAGAGATGGCTCAGCAGTTAAGAACACTGGCTGCATGCACCCTATGAGCATATACATGGGGAGGAGGTCCTCCTCAGTCACAGTCATAGGGGAGGGGAGTAAGGGGAAAATGGGAGGGAGGGAGGATACAAGGGATGTAATATGAATAAACTAGATTTTAAAAATGGAAAAAAGAAATAAACACAATAATTTTCTTTAAACAAACAAAACAAAACAAAAAACAACAACAAACAAACCACTGGCTGCTCTTCCAGAGGTCCTGAGTTCAATTCCCAGCAACGACATGATAGCTCACAACCATCTGTAATAGAATCTGAATCCCTCTTCTGAAGTGACAGAGCACTCATATACATAAATAAATCTTAAAAAAAAAAAAAAAAAAAAAAAAAAAAAAGACTGTGCAGGCCAGCCTCTCTAGTCTAGGATAGCTAGGGCTACACAGAGAAATCCTGTCTTGAAAAACAAAATAAAAAAGGAAAAAAAGCTGTACTGCTTTCCTGAATTGCTACAACCACGTAGCTCAAGGTGGGTGGCTCACTATCTAGAAGTGCACTTTGAAGACAAGACCGAAATGAGCACGTGGCTCCGGCAGGGTTTGCGGTAGGGCTTCTCTCCTTGAATCCTGCACCCACAGTATTATTTGCCATACTGTGATCCCAACTGCTGCCTGCACATGCCCTTCCAAATCCTAGGCCCACCCTCATCATTTCATCCTGATAGGATTACACCTCTGGGGCCATCTCCAGATGTTCTGTAGTTATCCCAGATGTCTGGTTATGCAGATGCTATCAAGGGGCTCTCACTGGCTCCTGTCCACCATCACTGGTACAATGGTCTGTTAGGAAATTAAGTCACAGGCTAGGTATGGTGGTGGCTCGTGCCGGAAATCCTGTATCTCAGGAGGCCCAGGCAAGAGAATCGCCACAAGTTCCAGGCAAGCTGAGGCTACACGGTGAGTCCCGGCCCCGCTTCAGCTACAGGGTGAGGATCTGCCAGGGAACAAATTAACACAATTAGATAGCAATTTCCCTTGCCTATAGGAAGACTGTTTAGCTCCTTCTTAGTGGCCTGGAACTTAACAAAGATCCTAAAGGTGTGTGCCACCATGCATGGCTTTGAGCAGGTTCTTTACTCTTTACAGTGTTTTGTTAGTGGACACGGTGATTGTACGTAAGTTAGGGTGGAAAGTGACCTTTCTATGTATGTTCACTGTGGAGCAATCTGAACAACACATCTGCTGCCCCAGACATGTTTGGGGAACACCCGACAATCCTCTCTACTAGCTATTTTGAATATTTTTATTTTTAGTCGTAGGCGTGTGCCTGTGTGAGGGTTTGCGCACCTGTGTGCCGATGCCCATGGAGGTCAGAAACGTTGGATCCCCCGGAGCTAGAGCTAACAGGTTGTGAGCCACCTGAAGTGGGCGCTGGGTACTAACCCAGGTCCTCTGGAGGAACAAAGTATGCTCTTAGCTGCTGAGCCATCTCTCCAGTCCTACTAGCTATGCTGAAATACTGGTTTTCCCCAGCCTCAAGTTACGCTACTGAGTTGTTTTCCACACACTAGCTGGCCCTTTGCAATACTGCTTCTGAGATCTGCTTGTTAAATAAAACACTAGTTCACACTTCTTTTTCTGCTACAGAGAGCAGGGGTGGCGAATGGTTGTCTGTCTGTTTCCTGTGGCTGCTGTGAGGAAGTATCACAGACAAGGAGCTTGCAGTACCAGAAACTCATTCTCACGGCTGTGTAGAACCAGGTTTGGGGGCAGGATCTGGCACTCCCTGGAAGCCTCTTCTCTGTATTCCTGCATCTTATTTCTCTGAATGTATGAGTGCCTGTGTCTCCTTCCAGCAATACCAGTTGTAACAGACTTACCACCCCACACACATGCACTTTCCCCACAATCTTGCATGGCCAGAGTATGAGGTCAGTGCTGAAGGCAGACACTGGCAGTAAGCTTAGTTACTGTATCATGTTCTGTATCACATTGCACAGGCAGGGCTGCCCTGTCACTGCCACCTCTGCAGCTTGGATTTGAAAATATCACTTGGGAAATCAGACATGTGGGACCTTTAAAATGTTGCTACTTTCTTCCTTAGCATAATGCCCTGGAGACCAAGCTGGCAGCTTTGTGTCACTAGGTTGTCCCTTGTTCCTTTGTGGGCAGTCTACTGATGCAGGAGAGAGAGAGAGCATTTAAGGCCCAAGATGCCCTGCTGCCCCAGTCTGCCAGCTTGCCTATCCATACTGCCTGGAGGAACCATGTTGGTGGCTCCGTCCTGCTCTGTCCCACTCACAGCGCACTGCTGTTCTTTTCCTTCTTGGGTTTCACCTCTTAACACGAGAGTCTTGGCTGCTGCCACCAACGCTCCATTTGCTTTGCCTCAGATTACAGCTGGGGCGCAGCTCAGGGGTCTTACCTGTGTGTGTAATAACTGTAGATGCCAACAGCAAAGCTGCTGAGGCCCGTTCATCCCGCAGCTTAGATACATGGTGAACTACTTCTTAGAGGCTGACTGACGTGCGGTTTTGTAGCCTCCCCAGCTCCCACCCTCTCTGGGAACCTGTTTCATCTCATGGTAACATGGATGGGTAGACCTGAAATGCTTCTAAATGGAAGCCAATGGAGGGATTATGCTGTCCTGTGAGGCTCCGTCCCAGAAAGCCATCCAGTGCCTTCTCTCTCAGGAAGTGCACCCATGGAGAGACATCTCCCAGGCTAGAGATACAGCTGTATGCCCTGGGAGACCACAGTGATACAAGGTGCACACCTCAGATGATTCCCATCTGATTATGACTGTTCGAGAGACCTTGCATGGCTTCCTGCAGTCTCATGTTATTACACTCCACAACACATGCCTATGGTACCCCAGGCTGGCACAGGTATCTCCAGGACAGTTCTCAACAAAGTCTGTCACAGGGACAGAGTGGCAGTGTGTTTACAGTAGACACCAGCACACTTGCCACATGGGCTCTATGGCATCTGGAATCCACGCCTGGCCCTGGTCTCTCTGGAGCCAGCCTTTACAGGTACCAGGGAGCTTCTAGCTGTTCAGGCACGTTCAGCGTGAGTGCTGGTTCTTAGCAGGGTGAGCAAACAGGCAGGGGCAGATGGAGAGGAAGCACACTTAAGGTTGGACCTAGAGATCCCCTATCTTACAAGCCAGCAGTGCTGACCTGGGCTTGCTGTCACAACAGTAGTTCCAGGCAGCTTGCCAGAGCCCCACCCCCACATGGCAACTGTCCTGCTGCCACTCTGTCAGTTGCTCTGGGAAACCTGCAGTGTGTGTTAATTGGAGCCAGAGAGCCAACTGAGCGGCTTTTGTCTGGGGCTCAGGGAGATCCCCTAGGCTGAGTCTGCCTTTTTCCTACTCCAATACCACAAAATGTGCCAACACAGCAGAGATTAGCCCAACGCGCCAATGTGAGGGAAATTCCTCAGGCAGGCTGGCTGAAGGGCTCAAGTGACTAGGAGGCCTAAGTTGCAAGCTGCTGACCAGGCGCCCGTAGGCCAGCTCTCCGAGTGCTGAGAGGGCAGACCAAGCCTCACTGTTCATTAGAATTTATTATGAGTGTCCCGGAGCCGCTACCACTCAGCCTGATTCAGGTGTGAGGACAGCTGTAAACATGATCAGGGCACATGGCCTGAGCAGGTGTGGTGTCAGTCCATGGCAGCCAGGTTGGCAGCTGCACCCTACGGGGCTGCTGCGGCATCACTGGAGGCTGCCGTTCTGCACCATCTGCAGATACTCTTTGTACAGTTTCTCCTGGGCTTCAAAGAGCTTCTTCAGCTTCTTGGCCTGCCCCTTGCTCAGCTCTTTGCCTTCAGTGTCGTGGGTAGGCAGACCCTGCAAGAACCACACAAACACCATCATTTCCTCTGCCTTCCGTCCTCATCACTGCTGACAGGAAACCCTTGGCTATATTTGTTTATCTGGTATGTTTCTGACATAGGGAATAGACACCAAGATAGAAGCTGTCTGTGTGGTGGTGGCACAGGCCTTCAATCCTCGCATTCTGGAGGCAAAGGCAGATCTCTGAGTTTGAGGCCAGCTTGGTCTACAGAGCTAATTTCAGGACAGCCAGGGCTCTAAAGAGAAACCCTGTGTTGAAAGGGAAAAAAAAAAAAAAAAAAAGAAAAAAAAAAAAAAGACCGGGGCTGGCTTCAAGCTTGAGATCCTCCTGCCTCTATCTCCAAAGTGCTGGGATCACAGGTGTGTGTCACCACACCTCTCTATGGCTGTTTGGTCACCACCCTCAGTCCAGTGCTAATCTGGCAATGGGTTCCTAGTGGCTGAGACTAAAGTCTGAAGTACTCAGAGGTAGTCAGGCAGAGTTATGTAGTGATGAATCCAAGAGCCCGCAGAGAGACACCTAAGGGACAAAAGACACATCTAGGGAGGAAGCAAGGCTATGGCCTTGCACTTTGGGCAGTTGGAGGAGCCCTGCAGAACTTGCAGGTTCCTTTTGCTGTCACCTTAAACTGGGCCTGCAGTCATAGCCTCTGGTGCCAGGGCCAGAGCTCACCACATAACTGGCAGAGACAGCTAGCTTAGCCTTTGCTCTGATAGGAGCTAGATGGTCCCAGCTGCCCTCACAGGAGACCCACTGGCCTGAGGGCGAAAGTCCCTGGACTCCAGCTTGGAGGATACAGGCCACCAAAGTCTGAAGAATGAGGAGTTGTCTTACATTTTCATCAAACTTGGAATACTTGTTGATTTCTGACAGGAACATCTCACTGGGTGGAGTCTTCATCTTGGCCATCTTTGCTGCCTGGAACACACAACAACACACAACACACACACACACACACAAACACATATGTCACAGCCAAAGCAGTACACAGGCCCACCCACCACCACGCTGCCCACTCTACCTCCTCTACCACATGGCCCCCACACCCTTAAACTCAACATAAGCCGAGGAGAAGGACTGGGAAGGAAACCAAAAGCAGGGAGCCAAAGGCCACATAAGCATCCACTCTAGAGGTCTGGGGGGGGGGGGGGCTACAGCAATCCTCAGGTGGCAGGACTGTGGAGCTGCTGGCACTGGGGACCCACCAAGGGCAACCTGTCTTCTGCTGATGCCAGGACACCATCTGAGGGGTGGAGGCAGAGGCCAGCTCCCTCTGGGAGGCTCTGCAGGGTACCTTGTCCAAGCCCAAAGAAGGCACAGAGAACTGTGAGGCAGGGGCCAGAGTGTGATTTTTTTTGCCCAGGAGACCCCGCACCCCAAACAAACAAGTGAAATGGTTACTTCTTGCTCCTGTTTCTTCTTGGCCGCCTCCTCTTTCTTCCTTCTCTTCTCTTCTTCAGCCTAGGGAAGCAGCACATGCCTGAGATGTGTTCTTGAGCCGCCCTGTTGTTGTGTCATGTTCAACCATAATCCTGAATGTCAGCTCTCAAACTCCCAACTATCAACTTTGCTCCTTTCTTGAAGGTCCCTGGGAGAGCTGCCCCGAGCCTCTTCTCCAAGCTCGTGTCCATCTGACTTGGAGCCACCCCAAGGTACATTCACTGCATCCAGGGTTAGGACAGTGAGCCTGCCTGCCTTTCTTCTGAAACAATGTCTTGCTGTGTAGCTCAGGTTAGTTTGCAACTCATAGTAATCCCCCTGCCTCAGCCTCCTGGGTACTAAGGTTACAGATACACATCATTACACTTACTAGGACAACATATTTCTGTTCTTTCTCCCATTTGAGAACCAAGTCTTCACATGCAGGGGCCCTCCCCATCACAGAATGAAGGCAGGGACAGGGGCACTTAGAGGGCAAGCAGACAGAATGAGTAGAGCAAATGGCAGCACCCAGGACACTTGGCACCTGTGATACCAAGGGCACACACATGCTTCCTAAATGACGAGCTTCACTTTAGCTAAACAAGTAACTTGTTCCAGACAGTATTGTCCTTCCTGCCATGGCTGCCACTGAAGGGCAGCATACACTCACACAGACTTGGACATAAAGAAGAATAAAAATCAATCTTTAAAAAGGAATGGGGGCTGGAAGATAGCTCAGTAGCGAACAGTTCTTCCAGAAGACCCAAGTATGATTCCTAGCACCAATGTCACGACCCACTGTCCATTTCTGGCCTCTACAGGCACCTGTACACCTGTGACATATATGCATACATATAACTAGAAATATGTTTTTAAGGGGTGGGCATGTATAACCAAGAGAAACCAGAAGGAGCTGAGCAACACCAGTAGCCATGAGAAAAGCTGCACCAAGGGCTAAGCCACCCTGCCTACTGCCACCTCCCCCCCCCAATAAATATTCACACCACACTAAAATAAGTAAATAATTAAATAAATAGATAAAAGTTTTTAAAAAGCCAACAACGACAACAGGTCACCTGAAATGGGAATGGTGGTATACCCCTATGAGAGGAGAAAGCAGGAGGATCAGGAGTTCAAAGCCAGCCTTGGCTACATCTTGAGCCTGGGATACATGAGATGAGACCCTGTTTTTCAACAAAACAAAATAGAATAAAAGGCTGACTGCACCACCGTCCCCTTTATATTTTGTGGAGGCAAGATCACACTATGTAGCCTTGGCTAGACTGGAATAAACTATGTAAACCCAGCTGGTCTCAAACTCACAGAGATAACCAGCCTCTGCAGCAGAGTGCTGGGATTAAAAGAATGTACCACCACACCCAGCCAAACAGTCCCTTTTCTGAAGAGGTTACTTATCCAGTTAACTTTCCTTCATGATCTTTTTGGGGGCAGGGTGGTTTTGAGACGGGGTTTTAGGCCTGGCTGGTCTGAAACTCACTCTGTAGGCCAGGCTGGCCTCAGAAGGAAATGAACAGCATGCTCAGGTCAGCCATCACTGTCCATCACCTTCAGTTAAGCACAGATGGCCTCGGACAAGCTCTTCGCTCCTACCCTGTACGGACTCCTTGAATATTACAGAGCTAGATGTTCTTTTTCTGTGTAGCCAAAGGCTCCACAAAGTTAGAAAACTTTGCCTCCTCCACCACCATCACCTACCCAAAAATCCATTCTTAAAACAACATAAAAATCCAACAACAGTCTTAGTGTTTTCATTTTCAGCAAACTCAAGCTCCATCCCTTTGACTTTTACTAACCCTTTTCTTTTCTTCCTTCTCTTTCAGTAAGGTGTCTCTGTCCACCAACTTCACCACTGTTGGCAGTCCTGAAAGCAGAAAGCCAGTGAGACACAGAGACTGTCGACTTTCCCACCTGTCAGGCTGCCAGGCTCTAACCCTGAGCCTGTTCATTGAGGTCCCAAAAACCACTCCTGCATGGGGATCTGGGAGACCCTGCCCTCTGGCTCACACAGACAAAACCAATGCCAGGTAAAAAAAACTGGTAAAAAGATAACAAAACAGGGCTGGGTTGCAGATCAGGGGTAGAATGCTTGCCTCGCACTGTTGGAGGCCCTGGAATTTCATTCCAGCACAACAAAAACACAAAACCAAGGTAAAATAGGAAGGCTTTGCCTATATAGAGTCATCAAATTAAACTCATCATTTTAGCAGGTATATTGGGTCACACCTGCAATCCCAGCACTTGGGAGGTTGAGGCAGGAGGACTGCCATGAGTTCAAGCTTAGCCTGGGCTATGTAGTATGACACTGTCTCAAAAACAATATTAAGAACAGTGCACTTTCCACTGTCTTTTTCCTTCTTATCAAGAAAAAAGAGGTTGGATGTGGTGGCGCACGTCTTTGTTCCCAGCACTCAGGAGGCAGTTGAAGGTGGATCTCTGTGAGTTCAAGGCCAGCCTGGTCTCCAAAGTGAGTCCAGGACAGCCAGGACTACAAGAGAAACCCTGTCTTGAAAAACCAAAAATAAATAAATAAATTTTAAAGAGAGAGAGACTTCTAATGTACTGAGTAATGCCTCAGAAGGAAATAAACAGCATGCTCAAGTCGGCCATCACTGTCCATCACCTTCACTTAAGCACAGACGACCTCGGACAAGCTCTTCGCTCCTACCCTGTATGGACTCTTTGAATATTACAAAGCTGGATGTTATTTTTCTTTGTAGCCAAAGGCTCCACAAAGTTAGAAAACATGCTGTGAGACCGGGGTACAGGCAACTTGTCTTCCCCAAG
The DNA here is from genome assembly GCF_903995435.1 of Acomys russatus. Lineage (NCBI taxonomy): Eukaryota > Metazoa > Chordata > Mammalia > Rodentia > Muridae > Acomys > Acomys russatus. The sequence goes on from NC_067141.1 coordinate 23,790,254, forward strand.
ACTGTGAGGAAAGGCAGGTCAGCTGCAAGTAGTAAACGAGCAACGGTTGCCCAGGTCCCTGGTGGAAAGGAACCTGTCACCATGAGTGATGAGCTAAGCCTCCTGGATGAGATGGGAGTGAGGGAGCAGGGCACATCTGAGAAGACACCTACTCTGCTTCAGCCACACTTGAATGTGCTGGTGCCCTTGGACCCCTAGCCTACTGCTGTGCCATATTCCCTCTTAGCATCCTGCTCACCACCCACAGACACCTGCTGCTTGTCCTGTCCAGGGGGAGCAGCTCAAGGAATCACCCACCTTCGTGGTCTTCAAGCCGCACCCCAAGCTCAGGCAGGATGTCATCCCGGAGGGCATCACTGAGCTGCAGAACCTCAACGACTGTAAGACAAGAAAGAACAGCTCCCTGAGACCGCAGAAGGCCCCCAAAACCCGTGCTTCCTCTAGTGCTTCCTTCAGTGCTGGCAAATGGGTACTGGCTGCCAGATCTGGAGAGAAGACAGGAAGCCTGGAGGCTGCCAGTGCCACCACTGCCACACAAGTCCAATGTGGAGCACAAGCCACAGCCACCCTCATGGTGAGCCCAGAGGGTCTAATGAGGACAGCCGCTGTTCTAGCTCTGCAGAGCAGTGCTGGAAACCAGGACCTGTCTGACAACATTCTGTAGACTGCTCCCAGAGAGGCTGAGCAGGAAGAAGTCAGGCTGTCCAGAGCCTGTTATGGCCAAACTTCATCCCATGATGACAAGGTTCCATTACCACCCAAAGCTATGGTTATCACCAGCCTGGCTCAGCACTGAGGCCATGTCCCCTGATGCTTGTCTCCAGGTAAATGCTACACTTATTCATGGACTCTCCCCTGAGTCACCCTGATGTCCTGAAGGGCTCTTCCCTCCTCTAACCCTGACCCTTCACACACTTGCCACTGGCCCACCTCAGCACTCTTGTGCATGTGTCTGAGGGCTAAGAGGTCCTTGGTTGCTCAGTAAGAAGACTCCGCTCCCCGACCCTCTCCAGCTCTGCCCCCTGCCAAATCAGAACGTAGCTGGAGTGAAAGGTATCCAGGGTTCAAATTGGGTCTGGTGGCTAGGGTGGCCCTCTAGCTGCTGCTTGTCTCACTTGGAGACGCCAGTCTAGTCTAACCCCCAGGTGCAGATATGGAGGGGTCACAGACATGGAAAGGAACCTGCACCCAACCTCAGAGATGACACTGGATCGCTCAATAGGGAACTTGGTGAGCCTGGTCAGACCTGGCCCGCCACCACAAGAAGTGACTGCCCCAAGGCTGAGCCAGAACACACAGGAGAGACTGAGGGCAAAAGAGCAGGAGACAGAGAAGCTGGGCAGACGGAGTAGGTGGGAATCAAAGGACTGTGGGTGTGGCCAGTCACTGAAGCCTTCAATATTCCTAACCTCTGAGTTTGGTTTCTCTGTTGGTGCTAGGACTTTCAATGACCAGCTGCATCATCCTTCTAGGTGGTGAGTAAAAGGATAGATACTGGAAGGCCAAGAACTCAAGGAAGGGACTGGATTTTGTAAGGCCAGCACCATGGTCCGTAGCAGACACACACAGATTCCCTCGTTCCTCAGGCTGAGACTCCAAGTCCCCTTGCACTTAGGAACCGAGAGTCCTACAGGCTTTGATCCTAGGTGATTCTTCTGGCCACAACAGCTCTGCCTTTTCCTGAAGGAAATGTACCCAAGGGTGTCAGGCTAGTCCCTCTATGGCCACAACCTCATGGCACTGAAGGACATGTGAAATGAGACAGCATAGGTCAGTCAGGCTGCCAGTCCTGTTTGCAGGATCTTCCTTAAGAGGCAAACTCTGCTTAGAAATAAGAACATCTGCAGTCTGTGGGCTCCTTTCCAAGTTGGCCTTAGTTAGCCTCCATCACTACCACCAAAACTTGTAAGCAAATAAATAAAACTTTAAAAATGACAAGAAGGCTGGGTGGTGGTGCACGCTTTAATTCCAGCACTCAGGAGGCAGAGGCAGATGGATCTCTGAGTTTGAGGCCAGCCTGGTCTATAGAGGGAGTTCTAGGACAGTCAAGGCTACACAGTGAAACACTGCCTTAAAACAAAAACAACAACAACAAAAAAACCCAAAAAACCAAAAAGCAAAGGCTGGAACAAGACAATTCTCTCTCCTCCTCTCCCTCTCCCAACAGAGAAAACGCTCAGTGGGAAAAAGTACTTGCGGCACAAGCATGAGGAAGGACTAATATTTGAATCCCAGCACCCACGGAGGAAGCCAGGTGTGGTTCTGTGAGCTTACAATCACAGCACTGGAGAGAGGGAAGCAGGTGGCTCCCTGGTGCTTGCTGGCTGGCCAGCCAGGCTGAGTCAGTGAACCCCAAGTCCCAGCGAGAGACTCTGTCTCAGAAGGTGATGGTTCCTGAGGAACAACACTCAAATTTCACCTCTGGCCTCCACACACACGTGGAAAAGGCACATGCAACAGCAGCAGCAGCAGCAACACTGTGTGACAGTGAAGGCTGCACTCTGCAGAGAGGGGAGAGGTGGAGCTGCACAAGGCGTCCTGCACTGAATGCTGAGAGTTGATCTGAAGATCGCTTTTGCTATATTTATCCACCTCAATAAATTATATGCCTGCCTGAGCCTAGCCCCGTACTGGCAGAGGCCTGGTACTGTCACCTACATGACTCACAGAGGATACAGCCCAGGCTGTTGGGGTCCCCAGTGCCATGGAAGCTCAGGTCTGAAACTGGCTGCTGAGCCTGGGAGCAGGAGGGAAGCCTACTGGAGGACTGGGCAGGAGAGGCTCTCTGAGTTGGAAGCTGCCCTTGCCATGGCCAGTAGCACTCCTGCTGAGAAGCAAGCCACTTCGTAACCAGTGTGGCACCTAGTAAGGCAAAGAACCCTTCCCTGAACAAGGTTCCATGATAGAGTGCCTACTGGGGGCACCTGGGCTAATAGCAGATGATTCTCCAGAACCACCTGGCAGAAAGGGTGGTGTGGTTTTTGGCACCCCATGTAATGCTCTATCTCTCAAAGCATACAACTCCTGAGGATGAAGGGATGGGTGTGCATAGGCAGCCTGGCATCACCATGCACCAGGCAGAGCAGTGATATGACTCCAGCTCTGGCCCCAGCAGGAGTTTCTCCGAGCATCCTGAGACTGCGGCAGGATAAGCTACTCTCCAGTGTCTCAAGCTTGGGTCACTAGTAACAGAAAGGAGACCCAGTGCAAACCAAAGGGCAAGAGGATGCTGGCTGTGCACAGGGCCCTCTATCTTGCCTCTATCAGAACATAGAGCTATGCACATACCTGGCACTCAGGCCCAAGGAAAAGTTCCGCTTGACATGTTCTAAGTCAAAAGAAACCCTGGCCCAGTACAATGTTGCACTGAGGGGCCACTGGAGTAAAGCAGGTCCAGCTAGGCATGAGGCTATACACCCACAGACCAATGACAGCTATCATAGGTAACCTAGTAGAGGGTGAGGAGCAAGGGTGAGGTAGCCAGCATGGGGCCTTACCTTTTTTCTCTCGAGCAATCTTTCGCACGCCTTCTCTGAATTCTGACAATACTTGTAGGTAGGGCATGACCGTAGACTCGAGCTGTTGGAAAGAGTGGGTTTGAGTCATAAGAGCCACTGCTGTATTTGTAACTGAATACCTGACAACTCCGTGGAGATGCTACAAGATACATGCTGCCATACCCTATGTCCTGAAGCCCACAAGTTCTTGTCATGCCAGGTAGTATGAGAGTGACATGTGCTGGAGTGGAGCTAGACCCTATCTCCAGCCTTCTTGGACAGTTTAAAGAAGCTAGCCACCATACTGCGCACCTTGGCTCCTAGTACCTAATAAAGGTAATATGGGCCGGGGAGCAAAAATCATCTTTGGGCTTCCAGTAGGATACAATTCAGCAGACACTATGTCCATTGCAGACATGATGTGTTTTCCTCAACATAGACACAGTTGCCAGAAACCTGTCTTTACCATTTCTAATGGGCTGCCAGGAAGCACTGACCATTTGCGGTCACATGTGGGCCTGCTGAGGGCTAGTCACTACCTACAATGACACTGAGGATAAAGCCCAGGGACCTAGAGCCACACTGGACAAGACAAGACCCAAACAGAAGTCTGAATCTAGAACTATCTTACAGTGTGTTTATCTCCAGGACCAGAAAGGTCTGGGGCTTCTGAACAGGGTCTCCTGGTGTGCCAATTACACAGTAGCTGCAGAGCCAAGATAAGGAGGTGGGAGAAGCACGGCTAGAAGGCAAGAGAGCCTGAAGTCTGAGCTAACTAGGACTGGCCTCCACCAGACAGACAAGGGAAACTATCTCATTGCAGCAGAGGCTTTGGACTTCCGGAGTGAACCAGACCCTATCTCCAAACCCTTGGACAGCTTAAATAGGCTAGTCACACCATACAGTCAACCTTGGCTTCTAGTGCTCAAAGGAGGCCTCTTGCTCTATAGAGGGCAGGATCTGTCTCCAAGAGTTCTGGGGCTGTTTCCTGCTGCCTGGCTTCTACCTGGGCACAAAAGGCTTAGGATCAGGTCTGCCTCTCTAGCTCACACAGAACTTTTAAACTTGGGAGGCAGCCCCTGAACTTCACAACAGGAGCTGTGTGTAGGACAGAGGGTGCTCGCGGGCTTACCACATTCAGCTGTGGCTACTACTTCCTACAAGCCAACTACAAGGGGCTAATGAGATACCTGGAGACACAGGATATATCTTAAGATGCCTCCCCAAGACCACAGTGCTGCTGATGACTAAAGACAACTTTCAAGTTCAAAGACAGAATGACTATCACCTATGAGTTATGTCTTTTTTTTTCCCCAAAGAAAAGAGGGAAGGTTGGAGAGATGGTCCAACACTTAGACAGAATGACTATCACCTATGAGTTTTGTCTTTTTTTTCCCCCAAAGAGGGAAGGTTGGAGAGATGGTTCAACACTTCATGGCTTTGTAAAGAATTCAAATTCAGTTTCTAGCATTGCTATCAGGTGACTCACAACCACCTGGAACTGCAGCCCCAGGGAATCTGATGCCTTCCTCTGAGGGCACCAGCATTCTATGCAAATACCCAACCCCAGAAACACACAAGTAAAAACAAAATGTTAAAAAGAAAGAGCTGGGTATGGTGGCACACACCCTTAATCCCAGCACTCTGGAGAGGCAGGTGGATCTCTGTGAGTTCCAGGACAGATAGGGTTACACAGAGAAACCCTGTCTCAAAGCAAATAAACAAAAACAAAATGAAAGAAACAAAGAGTAAGAAAAGAAGGAAGGAAGGAAGGAAGGAAGAAGGAATGAAGGAAGCTGGCCGTGTTTTAGTTAAGAGGGCAGAGGAGCCATGAGTGAATTTCTAAAGTGCCCAGCAGTGTTCCCATCAGGGAAGGCCTAGAAGCCCCCATAGCAACAGCTCACACTGCGGCCTCTTTCTTTACGGGAGGAGTGGGCTCAGAGTTGACAGCCCTGTGTGGAGGAGGGGCCTCTTGGGTTGCTCCTTGGTAGAAAGCAGCTCTGACACAGCTTTGTCTTTCCATTTGTACTGAGCTACTGTTTGCATTTGCATAGCAGATGCTCCATCTAAATATTTATATACACTTTCTTAATTTTGTAATTAAAGAGTGCTCTTTGCAGGAGGGTGGAGGGGAATTTTCAAAGAGTTGTCCTCATGTTGCAGAGAAACATAACTGACACGTGTGCCCATCAGCCCACTAGACCTGCAAATGCTGAAGCCAGCTGTGGACCATGGGTCTGTTCTAACAGGGCTTCTTTGTATCCTCAGACATACACAGATACTCTATGGAAACACGGTTTTCCATTTTCTTGGTACTTGCTGCTGGAACAGGGCATCAGGCTGTGTGGTGGACTCTGGGATGGTATAAACCTAGACCTGGCTTGGCACAGGGTTCTGCCCAGCTCTGCGGGGCAAAGACGAATAGTAGGAATTCCGCTAGGATAGTCTGTGGTAATAAGAACACAGGACCTTTAGGAAAGCGTGCACTGATTATAGATAGCATCCACACTCTACACTCTTATTATGGTGGTTTAAAAAAGAATGGCCCCGACAGACTCATGTGTTTGAATGCTTGGCCCACAGGGAGTGGCACTATTAGGAGGTGTGGCCTTGTTGGACGAACTATGTCACTGTGGGGGCCGGCTTTGAGGTCTCCTACAATCAAGCTATGCCCAGTGTGGCTCACAGTCTCCTTCTGCATCTGTGGATCAAGGTATGGAGCTTTCAGCTCCTTCTCCAGCACCATGTCTCCTTGCATGTTGCTGTGTGGAGACCATTATCATGATGATAATGGACTAAGCCTCTGAACTGAAAGCCAGCCCCAATTAACTGTTTTCCTTATAAGAGCCGCTATGGTCATCTCTCTTCACAGCATTAGAAACCTTAACTAAGACACTCAGATTGAAATATCTAGAGGAAAAACAAATTGTGTATTTGTATTGAACATGTACCACCAGTCCCCAAACTACACAATATAACAATATGCACAGCACTTATAACCTGGGGACCTGAATTTGATCCCTAACACCTATATAAAAAAGCCAGGTGATGGGACATGCTTATGATCCCAATGCTGGGGGTGCAGAGACAGGTGAATCCTGGAGACTGATGGCTACCCTTAATTAGTAAGTCCCAGGTCAGTGAGAGACCTTGTCTTAAAAATCAAGGCAGGTGGCTTCTGAGGCTGATTCCTGACCTCTACACACGCACACGCATGCACACACACACACACGCACACGCACACGCACACGCATGCACGCACGCACGCAAGCAGGCATGAACACATACAGAGGAACTACTGTGAAAAGGGATAGGTGGCCTCAAGGCATGCAGACGGTGGCATGAGCAAGGTGACAGCAGCTGGCCAGTTGAGGATTCTTTTGGTGTGTTCTACTTACATTCAGGTTGGTTCCAGGCCCACCAACTGGGAAACCCAGTGAGGTCTCCTCCTCTATGGCTCCAAAGATCTGAGGAAAGAAACAGGTAACTCTCAAAATGTGTATAGGATTAATAGGATAGAGAGAGAGCTGAGGTGTCATCCATGGCCAGTAGCTAAAGAACTGTCCTGACACCGGTTGTGGTGGCGCATGCCTTTATTCCCAGTGCTTGGGAGGCAGAGAAAGGTGGATCTCTGTGAGTTCGAGGCCAGCCTGCTCTACAAAGCAAGTCCAAGACAGCCATGGCTATTACACAGAGAAACACTGTCTTGGAGGAAAAAAAGAAAAAAAAAAAAAAAAAGAACTGCTCTGACTTCTCTGGGGACCTGCAGCCAGGTTGGCCCCACAATTGGTTAGAGAGAGGCAGGAAGGAGCCACATCAAACCCTGTAGCCCTATCTCAAAGTGTCTGCATCCATCCACACTGCACCCTGGCTCTGAGACCCTCTTCCAGCTAGAAGCCATTGGAGGCTGATAACAAGGACAGGTAAGGCAAGTAAAGTCCCATCGGCCCAGGCAGCTGGTGTGCTGCCTTAGGACATGGTGGCCTGGAGCCAGAAACACTCTGCAGAGATGTGCTCAAAGCATCAGTGTCTTGTCATTGGCTTTTGCTTTTCAAACTCCAAGACAGAGGCAGAGCAGAGACCAACAGCTGTGACTACAGGTGGCTCTGAGGCTTTAACCACAATTCAGGGAGGCCTCAGACCAGGATGGTGTCGGGCAGCATGCAGCGCTTCCAGTATCACTCAGAAGCTAAGTCCCCATGATGGGCCTGTCGCCAGGCTCACCTTCAGCATGTGGGTGAGGTACAAGGCAATGTTCTCCAATAGAGCCCGGTTGGGCCTCCTCCTTTCAGCCTTCCTGGCTGCCATGTAGAGGTTGCACTGACTGACCAAAGCCCGCATCTCTTCCATGACAGTGCGGGTGTCAATGTTATCACACAGGGCTTCGTGAACTGCTGTCTTCTTGTCATAGAAGCTGAGCAAGAAAGAGGAACGGAAGCAACAGTCAGGCCTGATGCTCCACCACAGAAGTTCTCCAGAGTCCAACAACCAGAGTCACTGCCATCAGCAGGCACTGCACTTCTGACATGTGACAGGGCCTGGCCAGCTATCCAGGACAAGCCTTGATGGCGAGACCCTCAGCCAGCCCAGAACACACACACACACAAGCATGCACCCCCACACCACCAAGGAGAAGGCACCACCTTACTTCTTATTGAGTTCCACTTCTTCGGCTTCCCACTTTTCAAACTGGCCAGTGATGTCTACAGGGCCTCGGAGAATGTCTTTCACGTTTAAGAAAAACTCCTGAAGTTATGAAAGTCAGGTTAGTAGCATTTGGACAAGCTTTTACCTAGAGACACTTGATGTCCTACTGACGTGATGTTACTTGAGGGGAGATCTGTCAGCACAATGCACACAGTTCCAAAAGACACAGAACCCTTCTTCCTCTAGACAGAAATGTGACCTACTCCCTGGGTCGGAAGCCTGAGTTAGAATGAAATGTGAACACGGCCTTTACTTTGCAACTATCAGTTTCAGAAAGTGGCACTAAATGGCCATCACTATGCCCTCCAGAAGACACATATTACCCACAATGCCCTCCAGCTCTGGAAAGAACTGGGCACTCACGTTCATGAACTTTTCATACTGAAGTGCAGACTCCATAGTGTTGCTGGAATAGTCCAAGGTGTCTTTCCAAGAGTGCATGAGGAAAGCCAGCCGCAGCTGCCGTGCTAGAGAGCAGACACATGGCAGTCGTTAATCCCAAGCAGCTGCTGGTACCTACCTATGTCATGGGTTTCTGCAAGAGCTGTGCTTACCTGAGTGCTTCTTCAAGGCATCTTTAATGGTGATGAAGTTTTTCAGTGACTTGGACATCTTGCAGCCGGCTATTGTCAGGTGGCCCGTGTGCAAGAAGTACCTGACCCAGCAGTCATTTTCAAAGTAGGCCTGAGTACAAAGAGAAGGGAGGAAGACCTCAAGAGGGGCTGCACACTCAATACATGGTATCTTCTGCATGCACCATGCATGAGGTAGGCACCACCTTTCTTAAGTGGAGCACCTGGGGCTTGGAAGGAATGTGCTAGAAACCTGTCAGCAAGACACTGCTGGTTTGAATCTAAGCTTGACTGCTAGCGAAGGCCAAGCTGTTATCACTGGGATTCAGACAAAATGATTAGGGTTCAAATCTCCCTCGGCTCTAGACATGGATGTCAAGTTCATCAGGAGGCTCTTCCCAAGGGTGCTGCTGATGTCTCTCCAGCAGAGCAGGAAGGACAGCACACTCCCTTTCGAGAAAGGCAACCTGTCTTTACCTACCTCCGACTGCGCCAGCTCGTTGTCATGGTGGGGAAAGCGAAGGTCAAACCCTCCACCATGAATGTCCATTGAGGCTCCCAGGAGCGTGCCTGCCATGGCGGAACACTCTATGTGCCATCCTGGACGACCCTGTGGAAACACAGAGGGCCCTGCTGACCATTTCAAATCTGTCCAGGCCTTTACTACCTAAACAAATGACCCTCAAGCCTCTGAACGTCACTGCAACGGCTCAAAATCTTCACAGGGGCAAACTAAGGGAAAATCTGTTTATACAGTTCAAAATCAGTCTCTGTGCTGTGGCTGAACTAAAGCCTGGGGTTTATTTCTAGATCCCCAAGCACTCAGCAAGTGACTAATAGTCACATCCACCCAAGTCAAGGATGTCACACAGTCATCGGAACTCCAGCTCCAAGAGCATCAACTTACATGCATAAAAACCCAGAGCAGAAGCCTTCCTGGCAGCCACTCTGACTGCACCCCACTAACAGACCAGGAAACTGAGCCCCGAGAAGAGAGGCTGCTTACTCAGAGACCCAGCCCCCACAGGCCCACAGCTCCTCACTGCTCCAGAACCAGGTACTGGTCCCAGTAGCACTGGCCATCCTTTCCCAGCACCCACCAACAGAGTTATGATAGCAGGCTGTGACACCACCTCTTCTCACTGCCCCTGCTCCCAACAGCAGCTCACTCACCTTTCCCCAGGGGCAAGGCCAGGATGGCTCTCCTGGCTTGGAGGCCTTCCACAGGGCAAAGTCGTTGGGAGAGCGTTTCTCACTGAGGCGGTCAGCGGAGATGCTCAGGTCACCTGTAAATGGTTAAGGGAATCAGGCAAAGTCATTTAGTAGCAGGTGCCTACTGGAGTATCAGCACCTCGCTTCTGGGTGCCCAAGTCAACCTTTCTTGTAAGGTAACTAACTTGTGACAGACATGCGTACCAATCACTGCCTACCAGCTCTTAAGCCGGATTCTGAGGCACAGTCTCAGCAACTGTGGGGTCCTAGAGACACACCTGCCTCTTCAGCTGCAAGCTCCATGTCTGTAGGAGAGGTCACTGCACTCTGGGCTGAAACTAAGGTGTGTTGCTCACTGGAGCACAGCTTGGGGAACCTGGTCCATGCATGTGGGAACCCAGGGTCAACAGCACACACAGCTGCCAGCATGCTGCTTTCCAGAGGTGCCAAGGTGTGGCTGAGCTGCTGTGCATCACTTTATGGAATCTGAGGTCAGTGGTGACATCCTCTCTTGATTCACAAAGCATCTGGTAAAATGGCTGAGAAAGAGCAGGTTGCCTGCGAGGTGTGCTTCCTGCCTGGTTCTCTGAGACCTCTCAGGGGTGGTGGAGGGACCCACTGGCCAGAGGCACTTGGACAGCAGCACACAGGTGTGAGATGGCTGCAGACCGAAGAAGATGGCACTATCTCCTAGTCCATGAAGGACCTACAGATAGAGCTGCTGTGGAGATGGAGACCTGGCTCCCCACACTGAGGATCAAGTCTACGTTACGTAAGTGCTAACGCCTTCTCAGGCTCAGGCCCTGGCTACAAGGGTCTACCCAATCTTTACATCCATGGAGCCCTGTGGAAAGCTCTGGAAAAGGAAGGACACTTGCTTGTCTAAGAGGCTAACTCAGGATCTGAGTGCAGTTCCATCTTTCAGAAGCTAAGTGCCCAGGCTTGATGTCCCCGAGCTGTGGTGGGAGGGAGGCACCGACAGGGTACCCTGAAACACCAGCTCCAGATGTGGGACATGCACTGAATGCAGAACCCGTGTGCAGGACTCCTGCCATCAACTCCTGGCCCAGAGACAAGCACTGTTACATGCTGATGTGCTCGTCTGCAGAATGAAAATAATTTTTTCACAAGTGTGGGCCTTTGTCTGTAGGTGGAGGAGAAGCCCCCTCCCTCCTGGTAAGCTTTGTGCTGGGAAATAGACGGGTGTTCCCTCTGCTGGCAACCGTCCACAAGACCCTAAAGTGTATCAAAAGGCTAGTTCCTAGCAGAGACAAGGTTCAAAGCAAACCACACAGTCTTTAGGCCAAAAGGTGTGTTAAAGGCTGGCTCTTTGAAGAAACACATAACAAAGCTGCCCTGGAGACAATCCCCGAGGTGTTCCCTTGGTTAAAAACCCAGAGGGTGGGGAGGCTCTTTCCCCTGTTTCTCTCTCTTTCGCTCCCTATCACTGTCTTTCTTTTATTAAGAGTGGATAGAACAATAGTTTAGTAAATTAAAATTTAGCTCTTTATTGTCTTTATTTTAACCAGCAGCTCGACTATCTGGCCTTTTCTCAAATGCGAGGCTCCCTTCCCCCCACTGGAAGGGAGGGTGCAAACCCTGGCTCTCAATCTAGCTAAGTTGCACAGCCACCCTGTGCTCCCTCTAGCTGGGGAATCTGACTGGAAAGCTCCCTCCCTGCCAAAGAGGCCTTCCACAGCCGGCTGCTCAAAGGCGGAGGAAAACTCCACGTCTAGGCTGAAGAAAACTCTGTGAACATTCTCAACCCAGCCTCCTGGGAAAAGGAACCCAGAAGAAGAAATGCACATACATGGGGCACCTAGGACAGACCTCAGTCTGGCTTTAGTTCCTACCTGCTAATCTTCTGTCAGCAAGAAGCATCCAGAACCACAGCTCTCGAGGTACACAAATGTTCTTTCAGCTACCCCCTTTCTCACAATCTAGGCTAGCAGCCAGGTTTTCTGTGCTAAAATCATTCACTAACTGCCTTTACTTTCCCCCATCTTCTCTCTTTCCACGCACTGCTCCTCCTCTGCTAGTTTTCTGCCTGACTGCCCGGCTCGTTTCTTTCTCTCTGCTTACTCACAGCTACACGTGCTTGATGGTCAGCGATACACCTGCTTCTTGTAGCCCAAGGGTCTCCTTTTCCTTTGAAGGACTCAGGAGTAGAAACCTCAGGTAGCTTGCCAGTCTCCCAGGCCTGCAGTGTGGAGGCTTTGCATAACTGCATCTTGGTCAGACAATGGGAGGACTGTTTGGGACTAGTTCAGACTTCTTTCTGCACTTGATCTGTGGTCTGGGGGCTTAAAGGGAAACACCCCAGAGACTGGAGAGATGGCTCACTGAGAGGACCTGCTCTTTGACAGGCATGCAAATGTTGCATAGACATACATGCAAGCAACTAGTACATACATTAAAAACAAACTTTTTTTTTTTTTTTTAAAGACAGAGTTTCTCTGTGTAGCCATGGCTGTCCTGGACTCACTCTCTAAACCAGGCTGGCCTCGATCTCATAGTGCTCTGCCTGTCTCTGCCTCCCTAGTGCTGGGATTAAAGACATGTGCGCCACCACGCCCAGTTTAAAAACAAAATTTAAAAGAGGAAAGATGTTATTCGATTCCTTCAACCATGTCTGTTAGCATATTCAAAACTTTTGCTCTGCTGTTAACCGGTGCCTACACAACTTCTTTGATTCTGCATAATCTGCAAGTCTGGCTTTAGGAATGTGTCAGTGTGTGGCCCTGGAGCTCCCTCAGCTTTGTCACTGTGGAGTCACCTCTGTAACACCAAACCCCACACCTATCCACCACTGGGCCCAAGATCAATGTTAAACTGGCTTAGAGTCTCTCTTGCCAAGGTTTTTGTGCTATTTTGTTGAGCCTTTTAACTCTGGAATTTCCTTAGACTAGAGCCCTGAAGCTGTTTTTTTTTTTTTTTTTTTCTATACAAAGCCTACATTTTTAAGGCTAGACTGACTTCTAGAAACAAGGGGGTCAGTAGGAGATGTGTCTGACATGAGAGTAACTCCTCATCTTAAGCACAGGGTGCTTTCCTATCCTTGGGTTTTGTGAGCCTGTCCTTAGCTTCACCATGGGATGAACACTTCTCAAACATGCTTTCATGATTCTGCCCGATCCAGGAAAACCCTGACACCTGTGTTTAAAATACTTAGAACAAGATCACCAAACACACATCACTGCACACACATTTAAGCCACACACCCTGTCACAGGCTTTGGGGCCTCTGTGTCAGGTACCCCATCAGAACGGCTTAGGGCCAGGCCCCTGTTGCGGCAGCTGAAGGCCCAGGAACACTATGTCAGGACAGCACAGGGCTGACTTCTCTGTTTCTTAAGCAATGTTGTTCTGAACAGAAAACTCCTGGCATTCCTTTAGGGGAAGCAGCCTGCTCTCCATGTGCCTGTGCGGTGTACATGGGCACCCACCATGACCAAGAAGAGGTAGAGACGGTGCAGGCCATGAGCGAGGAAGAGGACCTTAGCTTTACTTCCACGTGCACTTGGTGAGCTCTTACCTTCCCCTTCCTGAAGAGCTTTCTGATCCCCAACAGCCTCGGGCACCAGCTTCCCATAGGAGTGCTTTTCACTAGCAGCAAACTTGGCTGTGTCAAAGTAGACAGACCCATTTGAAGCATAGCTGGAAACAAGAGGAAAAGGGGTCTCAGCCACACACCATAACACCAGAGAGAAAGCACAAAGGGCTGTGAAGTGCCAAGGGCGGAGGCCACCAAACCTCTGCTCTCTGCAGCTGGCCACAAGCCACAGCTTCATGGGCTGAGCAGGAGCAATAGGAATGCCTCCTGAGGCAGAGGTGGCTGGCCTCGGTGCCAGGCAGGATGTCCTGCTTGGTGTACTACAGCCACTCAATTACATCCCCAGTTGATGGCACAACCCCATGTGACCCACCTTCTCCTCTCTGCCTGCATTCATTCTACTTTGTGATCCTGTCATGGCTCTCCTTGTGTCTCTACTATATTTTAGCACTTAAAAATGTCCTCTCTGATCCAGCTTGCCACTGGGCTGGACCAGTGTCTCCTGGTGACCTCCAACCATATGTTATGTGGGGTAAGGTAGCACTGCCACTTCGGAGGCAGTGGCAGCAGGCACTGGGCTGAGTCCTCTCTTCTCCAGCTTGTGCAGCCAGCAAGCAGAGAGGTGACTTGAGACCAGGTTCAGCGATGCAGTCAGCAGGTGCCTAGAGCTGCCTGCAACACCAGGATCCCCTCCAAACTCCTTTGAGACTCCTCTGAAAAGGCTAACTTTAGCGACACAGGAAAGTTTCCACTTGTCAGACATGCTAGAGCGGTAATCGTGAACGGGGCGGTGCCTCCACTAAAATCTCAGCCAGGCAACAGCACACACACTCGTAAGGTATCCGAGTGGTACTGATGTCCAAGCTTACTATCATGCTGCCCTGGCCCCAATGGCCTATGCTCATCACTGTCCAGCTTCCAAGCAGATATTGGGCCAGGTCTTCCTGACAGCATCCAAGGGAAGCCACTGGGCCACTAGAATTCTCATTGCTCAGATCACCTGATGTCCCCAACACTGGCTGGCTCAATGGGAAAACAAGACACATGGTAGACAGAAAGACTTGGTCCTTCCCTGTCTGGAACCTACAGGGAGAGGAGGCTGAGGACACTTGAGCATTGGCCTCTGGGCACTCATGAAGACTGTGACAGCACTTCAAAAGAATGGCTGTTGGAAGCTGGCTTGTGACCAGCTCTGCCTCTCCAACTTGTTTCCTGACTCACTAGCAAAGTGGCATTTTCCCAATTAAATGCCTGTGACAACGGCGTACTGCATACGCAAGAAGCAAAGACTTCATCCTTAACATAACCCAAGTCTTGCAGGAGAGCTCGAGCAAAGTGCAAGTTAGGTCAGGTGCTGGGCTGGGGGATGAGAAGAGGCAGTCCCTGAACCCAGACTCTCTCTCCTCATGGAGCAGTGTGGTCTGGCAGGGAAGGGGAGGTATGTCATGCTCACCCATAACCATTGTCCACAATCTTTTGGACGAAGCTCACGATTTCTGGCACATATTCGCTGACGCGGGTCAGGACATCAGGAGCCAGAACCTGTGGGGACAGAGTCTCAGCACTTTCTCCTGACCAGTCTAAAACGTCAGCCTCTGCTGAGCTCAGTCCCTGAAAAGCACATGACTGTTGGAACTGACTGCACAGGTAATGTCATCCCTGCTACCTGGGAGACTGTGGCAAGAGGATCACAAGTTCGAGGCCCACAGAGACAGCTCATCGAAACCCTATTTCAAAACAAAAGGTAAAGGCTGGAAAAATGTTTCACCAGGAGAGACACATGGTAGATGAGAGATCTGTTCCTTCTCTGTCTGGGACCTGTAGGAGTCGGTGGCCTGAGCACAGGCCTCTGCACAGTCATGAAGACTGTGACGGACTCGTTCTGCCTTTGGGGAGTCCTCCATCCCAGCTGCTCCCCATTGGTTTGCTTCTTTTATTCTCTCTCTCTATTTCTTTCTTTCCTTCCTTTTTTTTATTTTTTATTTTTTATTTTTTTATTCTTTAAAGACAGGGTCTTTCACCTTACCTCTGCCTTCCAAGTGCTGGAATTAAAAGGTATTTATTTTTGATACAGAATCGTACTACACAGTTCAAACTGACTATGAACTTGAGACCCTCCTGTCTCTATCTCCTGTGTGCTGGGAATACAGGAGAGTGTTGCCACAGCTGGCTTCCACCTTGGGTTTCTTTTCTAGGCAGTCCTAAGTGCCAGCCGCAGGAAAAATATGCATGAAACACTAAAACAAGGAGAGGAAGCAGTTCCTTGCCCCTCATTCAAGTTCAAGGCTTGCTCGGGCACTCATTGAGCTTGCAAAATAAAGACATCGTAGATCCCAGGCTTTGGGGCTTTACCAAAATCAGAACTCAGAAAGCAGGACTTGCCCTGAGAAAGCAAAGGTCAGGCAACCCAAGACACTCACATTCAAGGCTTCCATGTCTTTGTGGAACTCTTCTTCCCAGAACTTGGGCAGTTTGGAGAAGATAGAATTGTCTGTGACCTCGCAGCCACCTGTAGAATCCAGCCAGTCAGAGAGCAAGTCCTTTGCTTCCTCCAGCAATACCTAAGAGAAAGGATACCCACAAATGGGCTAGGTTTCACTCAAGCAAAAAGAGGAAGCCAGCAGGTGCCAACCAGTGCCCTGAGGCCAAAACCAGCCCTGCAGGGCGGCATCCGTGAGTTGCCATCTCCAGCTGTTGGTAAGAATCATGCTCCAACTGCACTTGTGCTGGGTGAGAAAGTGTCCTCATCCTCCCAGGAGCGATGTCTTGAGCATGGTACGTTCAGCAGTGTAGGGCTGTGGAGGCCATAGAGGCAGCCTGCACTCCATCATAGGAGCACAAAGCAAAGGGCAAAGGGTAGATGGGGTAACATGCAGATGACCTGGCAGAGCAAGGGCACCGGGGAGGACAGAGGGCCTGACACACCGACAGGAAAGGATGCAGGGAACCGTGCAGGCTGGTGCTGCTGTCAGTGTTCCTGGAAGTAGCAAGGCAAAGCTCTTCAGGGTGCTCACATTCTTCCTCATATGAAGGGGCAGGGGATACAGAAAAGGCAAAAGGAAGCTGGGCATGGAGACTCATGCCTTTAGTCCAAGCACTTGGGAGGCTGAGGCTAGCCCAGGCTACACAGCAAGATCCTGTCTCAAAAATACATACATACAAACATACGGAAGGGAGATACGCCTTTAATCCTAGCACTTGGGAGGCAGAGGCAGAGTCTTTCTGTAAGGCTGAGACCAGCCTAGTCATCCATAGTGAGTTCTAAGACAGCCAGAACTACATAAACAGACCGTATCTCAAAACAAACAAACAAATAAACACACAAAGAAAGAAAGAAAGAACAAAGTAAGTAGCATGAATTTACAGATGAGTACTGAGTGTCTACAAGTGTCCTGTCTAGAAAAAACATAACCTTCAGATGGTAAGCAACAGCAAGCCAGAAGATGACATGGAGATAGCTCAGGCAAGTGTGAAACTTTGACATGAAGTCTACTAGCCAGTACACAATCCAGAGGACAGGGCAGGGCAGCTAGGTGACTTGAAGTCACCTAAAATGGAATGCAACCAGAAGAGCAGAGCAGAGCTGGGCACATGCATACCTGGTCATCTTAAGAGACAGCAGGAAGCCACAAGGGTGTCTTTGGAAGGAGCTAGGCAGCAGAAACAGGAAGACGATTTACAGGACAGCATCCTGTCCTCAGTTACTGCTGACACTGGGAGCTGGCAGCCAGCAAGGCGACCTTAGGGGCTCGGACAAAAGTGTACCCAAGTAGTACACCCTGTACACTACCTCTAAGACCCCACTGGACCCCTCTGTAACACGTACTGTTCTAAACAGTCAACAGCTGGACTTCTCACTAAGAACTCTCCAACGGTGCTTCTCAAAGCTGCCAAAGAGAGAAGATTCAGAGGCTAGTCACACCCATGGCCTGTCCTCTGGAGTGGTACTGGCCAAGAGGTGTGACTAATAGGAACTGTTTTGTCCAGGAGAAAGCTGGCTCCATAGGCACCCCATGCCAGGAAAGTGGGTGCCATTAAAATCTAGTCCATTCAAAGGTCCTGGCACCAAAGCCATCGTGTACCCTGAGGCCTACATTGTCAATGTTTTGGGCCGGGAAGGCAGGCCACAGAGCCCAGCCAGCAACCACAAGCAGGGGGACTAGGGGACACCGGAATCCTGCACCTTTTTTTAATGATTTATTTTTACTCATGTGTATTCATATGTGCCTGCCATGTGAGTGTAGGTATAAACAGGGGCTAAAAGAGGACACCAGATCCCCTGAACCTGGAGTTACAAGTCACTGTGAACCACTGTGTGAGTGCTGAGAACCAAACTTGCTCTTAACCACTGGACCATCTCTCAAGCCCAGAAACCTGCACTGAACAGCTACACGTTTCCTGCCTGTACATCAGCACCAGTGGATGGTCAGAAGTGCTGGGCAGAGGACAGAGGTCAGGAAAGTGAATCTGACCTCAGTGAGAAGAGCCTGGGGTATAAGAGGGCAGACAGCTGGGACACATAACAGAAGCTTTAAAAACAAAAGACTGCAGCATGCCCTTGGGAGCTGCGAGGGGGGCTCTGTGTTCTGACCACCAGGACTGCCTGGAAAGGGGGCGGAGTCACCTACTTCAGGCCAGTCAGTGACAACACACAGCATTCTTCCAAAAGTGACCATTCTGATGTGTTGCTGGGTGACAGTACCCACTTGGCACTGCTTCCAAAGTGAGCTTGGAAAGGGCAGGTGTGGGCTACTGGACTACCTCCAGGGAAGGAAGCCCATGAGGCAGCAACCACACAGAGGCCAAAAGAAGCTAAGACACTGGGCCTCACACCTGTAATCCCAGCACTTGGGAAACTAGGGAGCATATAGAGGCTAGCCTGGGCTACACTGAGTTTAAGGTAGCCTGGCCAAGATCACTCAGTAGACAGGAAATGGGAGGCTGGGTTTCAACAGCTGCCCCAGAAACTGGCCACTGAGTGAGGCACAGAGGTAGGCTGGACCTCAAGTCCATGCAGGCCGTCCACAGCAAGAACCAGTGGGTCTGGGCACTTCTAGGGACTAAGTCGCTTTCAACATGACAGGAGATGGCATACCACCCTTCAACTTGAAACCCCTAACCAGATGGCCTCCAAATGCATAAATATGGAAGTGATAAAGACTAGAGTTTAGTTCCAATGCCAGTGGTGAGGACAGCAGGGAGTGCAGAGGTGCTGTGACACCCGGACAGCGGGCATGAGACAGGAACAAAAGCACAGGCTCTTCTTAGCTCTAGAAGGAATGTGAGGTCATGACAGCAGCCAGGAGAGCAGAGCTCAGCAGAGGATGTGTGAGTTGACAGCACAGGGATGCACTGTGGGCAGGCAGCAATATGACAGACGACTGGTTGGACTTGCCAGGGCCAATTCCCAAAGGACCAGTCACCATGCTTTACCTCTAGGAACCCCACCAGGCTCTCATGGTTGATACTAAGAGAGATAAGCTTGTGTTGTCTGTGGGACAGAAAGCAGAGGGGTCTTTCTGAAGTAGAGGCAAGGCCTGCCTGCCGGACCGCCCTGGGCTTCATGTTCCTCAGAAGCCCAGACTCAATGCTGGCACTGTGTGAGGTGGGGTCAGTAGGCGTTTAGGTCACTGACCTTTGATGAACTGATTAATGTGCTCTGTATAAGGGCCAGAGGTGAGCTTCCCCACATATGCTCTCTCTTTCCATTCTGCCCGACAGTGGATAATGGAGAATCCCTTGATCCAGAACTTTTAGGCTCCGGAACTATAAGGAATAGATTTCTGTACTTACCAAGCCTCAATGACCTATGACACTGACTTCAGGAAAGCTACTTAAGCAATGAAGAACCCGCCAGTGCTTCATCAGAGCAAAGAATACCCAGAAGCAACAGCCAACCCTGGCCAGCTCCAGCTTGTTCCAGATAAGCAGGGAAACTGAGGACCACTTGTGAGGGTCACAGTGCATGCAGTCGGTCAGGTCAGCATGTATCAAAGAAGAGGCCCCAGGGCTGCCTCTCAGCACTGATAGGCTGTCAAGTAGAGGAGGTGGAGCCTAGCAGAAGGAAGTCAGGTTAGGAAGGCTGCCCCTTCTCATCTCTGCTTTCCATAGTCACCCTCCTGCCATGCTCTGTGGTCTCACCCCAGGCCCAAAGCATCCCTGAAGCTGAGGCAACAGGACATTTCTCCTTGTAAGTTGTTCCCTCAGGAATGTGTCACAATAACACAAAATAACACATAAAACAAACCTTGAAAGAAAGGAAGGAACCAAAGGAAGAAAGGAAGGGAGGGGGAATGAAGGAGGGAGGGAGGGAGGGGAGAAGGAAGGAAGGAAACCCACCCACTGTGAGCCTGTGAAATGGCTCAGCTGAGAAGAGCACTTGCTACCAAGGTTGGCAACCTAAGGTCAATCATTAGGGCCCAGACAGAGGAAGGAGAGAAGCAACTCCTGACTTCCTTGTTCACATGGTGGCATGTGCACTCACCCAGACAAGTGTATAAAAATATAATTTACGAGATCACTCAATGAATCAGTAGAGCAGTGGGTGCTTAGAAGGAGGCTGGCCCCACAGGCACAGGACCCTGATGGTGGTGCTGTCTGGGAAGGAGGTGGAGCTTTGCCAGCGGAAGTACATAAGTAGGGGTGGGCGTTGAGTTTCCAGTTTGCTCTCACAGCTTCCTGCTCTGGCTGCCTGCTGCCAGTGCCTCCTCCATTATTGTGGACCCCTTCTGGAGCCATAAGCCACTCCCTAGAAGCATCCCCCAAACCCCCTTCTCCTTAAGCTGCCTTTGTTTATGGTGCTTTACCACAGGAACAGAAACATATTTGCTACAAATGGCAATGAACAGTTGGAGATCAACGTGTTTAAAATGTTCTTTTTTTTAAAGATTTATTTATTTATTATGTATACAGTGCTCTGCTTGCATGTACCCCTGAAAGCCAGAAGAGGGCACGATATCACATTACAGATGGTCATGAGCCACCATGTGGTTGCTGGGAATTGAACTCAGGACCTTTGGAAGAGCAGGCGGTGCTCTTAACCACTGAGCCATCTCTCCAGCCCCAATTTAAAATGTTCTTTAAAGTAGCTCCAAAACAGTCACGAGAAGGTGTTTGACAACATATGCCATCAATAAGCTACAAATTAAAACACAGCAGAACCAGGCACAGTAGCACACGCCTTTAAACCCAGTGTTCGAGAGAGAGAGACTGGTGAATCTCTGAGTTTGAAGCCTGCTTGGTCTACATGGGTTCCAGGCCAGCCAGGGTTAACAGAAAGACCCTGTCTCAAAATAAAATACGCACAGTACAGGGGCTGGAGAGCTCACTCGGAGGTTAAGAGCATTTGCTGCTCAACCCTGACAACTCAAATTTGGATCCCAGCACCCAAAATGGGCGGCTCATAACCGCCTGTAACTGCAGAGCCAAAGGATTTGAGTCCTTCTGATCTCTGCACACACATCAAACAAATAAATAAACCCAACCCAATTGCCAAGGCCCCAAACCTGTGATGGTGCCAGAGTATTCTGGACTCTGTTGATGACACAGCAGTGGGGACTCCTTCAAGGCCAATGAAGTAGAAAATTGTGCAGAGACTTCAGAAGATGGTTGGCAGATGGGCATGGTGGTGCATGCCTTTAATCCCAGCACTCAGGGAAGCAAAGGCAGAGGCAGTGAGAGCGCTGCCAGTTTGAAGCCAGCATGGAATACAAAGTTGAGTCCAAGACTCCAAGGCTACACAGACAACCCCTGTCTTTGGGTAGGATGGGGTGGGGGGAGGAGGGGCAAGAGCTGGGCCTGGTGGTGCACACTTTTAATCCCAGGCAGAGGCATGTGGATCTCTGTGAGTTTGAGGCCAGCCTGGTCTACAGAGGGAGTCCAAGACAGCCAAGACTACCCAGAGAAACCCTGTCTCAGGAAGAAAAAAAAGAGAGAGAGAGAGAGAGAGTTGGCAGCTTTTTAAGAAATAAGCATTCGTTTGCCATATGATCGGGCAATTGCACATTGTTATTTACCCAAAAGAGCTGAAATCTTATATCCACACAAAGCCCACACACAGCTGTCTGTCTACCAAAGCTTTACTCCCAACTGCCAGACCTGGAAGCAAGATACCCTTCAAAGAGACAAATGGCTACCTCTAGACAATGGAATATGGAATATTAGTCAGTGCTAAAAAAACAAAAAACAAAGCATGAACTGTCAGGCTATGGAGAGGCATGGAGTAAACTTAAAAACAAGCATTTCTACAAGCAGTGGTACTGTGAAATAATTACAGACACCTGTCTCTGGTTCCTTTACATAGAGTCTCCAAATTATTTGGCATTTCCTAGTTATAGGAGCATCTTTTGTTCCACTGAGGGGACAGCCTTGAAATGGGGTCTGCTTATCAATAGAGTTCCAGCTGCCAAGGGAAGGGAGAGGAGGGAGGCCAGGCTGATCACCAGTGACCTGTGACAGACTAATCAAACATACATGCATCATGAAGGCTCACAGAACCCAAAGCAAGTGGGCTGTGGTGGTCACATGTGTAATCCCAGCATTTGGGAAGCTGGGGCAGAAGGACGATCAGTTTGAAGCCAGACTAGACTTTGAAAAGACCCTATCTCAACAAACAAACAACACAAAATACCAAAGGACACGGTTGGGAAGCTCTGAATAGCTGAAGCTCAGGGCCTGCAAGAGTGACCTGGCTGGTAAGCTCGGGGCCTGCAAGGGTGACCTGGCTGGTAAGCTCGGGGCCTGCAAGGGTGACCTGGCTGGTAAGCTCGGGGCCTGCAAGGGTGACCTGGCTGGTAAGCTCGGGGCCTGCAAGGGTGACCTGGCTGGTAAGCTCGGGGCCTGCAAGGGTGACCTGGCTGGTAAGCTCGGGGCCTGCAAGGGTGACCTGGCTGGTAAGCTTGGGGCCTGCAAGAGCTGGCTGGGACTAATAAATCAGTAATGTACCTCAGTTGTTTCCTAGAGATCTGTGTGCGTTCCTGGCAAGCTGACTGAGGCTGAGGAGTACTATGTGGATCCTGGATGTCACAAGCTAGGTGACAGCTTGCTATTAATGATTGGCAGCTGAAGTTGTGAAGCCTTCGCCTCACAGACTCTGAGGCTGTCTTCACTGAGCGAGGCACCCAGCAAGTGTCTCTGGAGGACTGGTGGTGATATGCATACAGAGGTGAGGAGTGGGAATCTCTCACATTTTGGCGCAAAATAAGAATGTTCTTCCCCGTATTCAGATCTAGCCAATGGACAGTGCATTCTCCACAGTTGTGTGGAGAGTGGGGACTGACTCTTACATGAACTCTGGTGCCTCATATTTGACCACTTCCCCTTGGTGGGGAGGCCTGGTGGCACTCAGAGGAAGGGGAAGCAGGCTACCAGGATGAGGCCTTATCGACCATGATCATATGGTGGGGGAGGAGGTCCTGTTCTGTCACAGACCTAGAGGAGGGAAATAGAGTGAAAGAGGGAGCGAGGGGGAAATGGAAAGATACAAGTGAGGGAACAACAATGGAGATGTAACCTGAATAAATTATTTAAATTAAAAAAAAGAGGGGCTAGAGAGATGGCTCAGAGGTTCAGAACACTGGCTGCTCTTCCAAAGGTCCTGAGTTCAATTCCCAGCAACTACATGGTGGCTCACAACCATCTATTCCTTCTAATGCCCTATTCTGGGATGTAGATAGAACACTCATACATAACATAAATAAATAAAATATTTTTAAAAATTGTTCTTCTAGCTGGGTGTGATGGCACACACCTTCCCAGAACTGGAGAGGCAGAGGCAGGCGAATCTCTGTGAGTTCAAGGGAAGCCTGGTCTACAAAGCAAGTCTAGGACAGCCAGGGCTACAGAGAAACCCTGTCTCAAAAAAACAAAAAACAAACAAACAAACAAAAAACGTTCTTCTATTTCAAACAGAGGCCAGTCTGGAAAGGCACCTTCTGTGCAACTGCAACTCAGTCACATCTGGGAAAGAAAGGCTTGTCTACAGAGACACATGAAGATCAGCGGTGGCAGGAGCATAGGGGAAGAGATGAGCAGACACAGCCTTTTAGTCTGTAATGATGGATCCAGGTCCTTACCCGCAGGACACACAGCATATGTGGCAACACATGTAATCCCAACAGTTAGGAAGTTCACCATCAAACCAAACCACCACATGGCAGAGCAGGCTGGCTGTAAGACAGTAACAAAGACAGGACTCTGTAGGGCGCGAATGATGGGGCAGCTGTGTAGGGAGCAGGAGATACATATAACCTCTCTCTCTCTCTTTTTTTTTAAAATGTGACTCAGGTTCTATTTTAAGAAATACCTTTTTGTTTGTTGGTTTGTTTGGGTTAAGGTCTCACTTTGTAGACAAGGCTGGCCTTGAACTCTCCACCTGCGAGGTCTAAAGGCATGGTGAAAATAAGATTTTTAAGAGCCAAATATTCAGCCAGCCGCAGTGGCACACACCTGTAATCCCAGTACTCAGGGAAGCAGAGGCAGGCAGATCTCTGTGAGTTTGAGACCAGCCTGGTCTACAAAGCGAGTTCAGGACAGCCAAGGCTACACAGAGAAACCCTGTCTTGCGGGGGGAGGAGAGGAGAACCATATAATCAAGCCTAGTAGCACAGACCTACAATCTGCAATCTGAAAGCTGAGGCATCAAGACAGCATTCAAGGGTAGTTGAATAACACAAGGACACTCATCCCCCATCCCAAAAAAGAGGAGAAAAGGCTGGTGACCAGTAGCATAGTGCTCTTACGTGGCCCCAGCATGAAAGGGAGGGAAGGGAGGGAAGGGAGGGAAGGAGGGAAGGGAGGGAAGAAAGGATGGAGGGAAGAAAGGATGGAGGGAAGGGAAGAAGGTGGTTTGGTTAGAACAGGAGACACAAATGATCCAGCATCCCAGAGGACCTCCCTCTCAGCTGACTTTAAACCGCTGTGTCAACAGGCTAAGTGTCAAAAGAACTACCACAGGCACACGGAATGCCAACAACACAGCGAGGGACAGGATGCCAACAACACAGCGAGGGACAGGAGGCACAGCATAAAGAACCCTGTGCCAGTGACTAGGGAGTGCAGAATCCTCTCCAGCACAAGTCCCCAACCGACACCCGAAGTCATCGTCCTGCTCAGATGCAACAGGACACACGCACTCCTAACATCTTGTTAGATGCTAGTTTAGTTAATTACAGAAATAAGCTTTATTTAGTGTCTTGTATATGTTTTCAAGGTTAAGCAGATAGTACATAGCTGAAACAAGCACTGTTGCTCTATAGATAGATCTGATTATGCACTGTATAATGGTAGATAAATAGGTGGTCTTCAAACATTTCAGAAGATTACAGAGCACTGTATTTAAAAGATGTTTGAATAGGGGGCTGGAGAGACGGCTCAGAGGAAAAGAGCACTGCCTGCTCTTCCAGAGGACCTGGGTTCAATTCTCAGCGCCCACATGGCAGCTCACACCTGTCTGTGACTTCATGATCTGACACCCTCACACAGACATACATGTAGGCAAAACACCTATGTACATAAAAAATGAAAAAAAAATATTTTAAGATGTTTGAATTTAAAAAAAAAAAAAAAAAAAAAGACTTTTCTGACAGAGAGACACACCTCTGGCAGCACCTCTCATCTACTTCAAAGAAGATGATGAGCATCAAAGAAACAAAAATGGCAAGATAGCCACTGGAGAAAAAAATTGTCCTTCAACAGCTGATAGCAGGCTGTTTGTCCAAAGTGTGAACAACCAAGACACTGGGAAATTGTCTAACTTTGCAGAGACTAAGTGGCCAGTCCTTCAAAACCCCTGCTTCACAGAAAAGTCTGTCAGAGATTCTAGGCCCTTAGGCTCAAGATTGGATGCCCCAGTGATACGGTGAAGTCTCTGGTGACTGCCCGGCAGTCAGCTGTTTCTGTCATTTCTATCGTTCTGGAAGCTGTTGGCTCTATGCTTCCTAGATAGTTAAGTAATCTTATTGCCTTCTAAAGTCTCTGATGGGGTTGAAGACTAGAGAGTCATAGTCCTATTACAATAAAGTTTAAAAAGATGTTTTAAGGTCTAGATACATATTTTTAGGTTGATAGATATAAGAAAGTGATTTAGATCTAGAACTTTGGACTTCCCAGGATAGGATAGATAATGGAGTCCCTTTTCCAAAGATGCCAAACACAAATGAACTAGACATTGTGAGATTTCAGTTCGGGCTATAGCTCATCCAACACTGATAATTATCTCATGCAGGGTGTGGTCTCTGCCAGCTGGTACTGGCCTGCCTCATGCAGCATGGAGAAGGGCATGATCTAAGAATCTGAGAGAGATAAATAGAAGAGCTTGGAGAAAGAAAGTGTGCCTTGTGGTGGTGGCATGTGGCGTGTAGCAGTTTACAGGCTGACAGTGTGGTGGACAGAGAGAAATGATGCAACACAGAGACTCAGAGGAGGCCGCTTGATGCGCTTGCTGTTAATAGAGATTGGTATTGCTCCAAAAGAACCCAACTGCCTGTAAACAGCCAGGAGAAGTAAAGGATCTGCACCCCTTCTCCCTACTAACGTTCTTTCTCATACCTAGAGTTAGGGGGTTGGAGAAGGGAGGTAGAGGCAGTAAATACCCCAAATAAAATAGTTTAAAAACAAGTGTTAACAGCTGCCTGAATGAATCTCACCCGAATAGCAACTAAGCTGATGTGAAAAGTACAATCCGGGGCTGGAGAGATGGCTCAGTGGTTAAGAGCACTGCCTGCTCTACCAAAGGACCCTAGTTCAATTCTCAGCACCCATATGGCAGCTCACAGCTATCTATAACTCCAAGACCTGACACCCCTACACCAACACATGCACATAAATTAAAATTAAATAAAATATTAAAAAAGAAAGAAAGAAATGTACAATCCATTTGGGAATGAGAGACAGACTCTAAAAAGGCGAGAAAGGTTATCAAAAGCTGTCCCAAGCACATGCTATCAGAGCCAGCGAACAAGGCTGGGAGTGATGGTGCACGCCTTTAATCCCAGCATTCCTTTAAGCGCAGCACTTGGAAGACAGAGATAGGTGGATCTCTTGAGTTTGAGGCCAGCAAAAGTCTAAAAGTGAGTTTCAGGACAGCCTCAGCTACATGGTGAGAACCTGTCTCCAAGAAACAAACAAACAAAACAAAAAGCGCATTTAAAGCAGAGAATGAGCTCCACCTATTAAGGAGTAAGACAAATCAGAGCAGAGCAAACCTGAAGAATGAATGAAGGCTGGGCTGGAGAGATGGCTCAGTGGGTAAAAGCACTCACTGCTCTGCCAGAGGACCCAGAGTCGGTTCCCAGCTCACAACTGCCTGTAAATCCAGCTCCAGGAGAGCCAATACCCTCTTCCGACCTCCACAGACTCCCAACATGCATGTGGTGCTTATAAACTCACCCAGGCACACACACATATGCATACAAAAAAAAAAAAAAAAAAAAAAAAAAAAAATCCCAAAGGAATGAAGGAAAGAGGCAACACAACACGGGCAAGGGTTGATGATGCAGACAGATCTAATCAACAGACCCAGCCGACTGCTCTGAAATATTCCACATGCCACAGGACACCACCAAAATTCACTTCCTCTCAGACTGGCAGCAGGTGCTCCTGCTGGGCCAGACAGTGCCACTGACAGAGTCCTCCCAGGAGACATGAGGAGATGTCCTGGCTCTGTAGCCCAGAAAAGGAGGACACCCTGCCTAAGGGAAGGCAGAGACCGCACTCAGCCACTCATGCAGCAGTGGGCAGGACTTCCAGAAGAGTTCTAAAACTTTACAACCTTTGAGAGAAAACGAAGCAGAATAGTGGGGCAAATTTCTTGAGACAAAAATAGGAAGAAAGGGCTGGGAACAGTGCAGTAGGCCTGCAATTCTAGCACTTGGGATGTGAGGCATGACGTCGTGAGCTCCAGGGTGCAGAGCTATCGGGACTAGCTTGGGATACGTCGTGAGTGCCCAATTCAAACAACAAATAAGAATGGGGATAAATCTGGAGGAAAATAAGGCTCTCTGTTCACTGAAAGGCAGTGTCAGGAAGGCTGTAAGACAGGAATGCTAGCACCGCAGATAAGTAACAAGCTTCAGTGATTACAAACCAGTCAGAAAAAAGGCAACAACCCCAGGGGAAGGGGCAGGATAGGCGTCCAAATCGCCACACACCACAAGGTAGCACAACTGTATCAGGAGGCTTTGGGGGAGTTACAGGTGATACCTTCCAAACACTCACTTGACTGAATCATAGGAAAGGAGGGGGTGCCAGTGATCCAGGTGAAGGTGCAAACGCTGGGTGTGGTCACTGGCAGATCTCACAAGCATCTACATGAGAAGGAACGAGGCTGCCACCCTGAGGGCTTGGAGAGCCGAAAGGTGCCCTCTGCTGCGCAGCTAGTGCCCACCCCTGCTGCAGCAGCCCCCACAGGCTCTGCTCTAACACTGTAGACCACGGGCATGGAGCCCTCGCTTGCTTCCTGGAGTCTAAGCTGCCACAGCCCTGACTGCTGAGGCTCCTGTGGGCTTCCCTGGGAGATACCGGTTCCTACTCGGCTGATCTCTCCAGGGCAGCACGTGCTCTGTCCTGGCGTGGGCCAGTTCAGAGCTGTGTGTGGGAAACTGAAACATCTGCCTGATTTCCTCATGATAGGTATCCTACCTGTGTCACTGTGACCAATCTCAGACAACAGCACAACTCTACACTGAGTCCCCAGGTCCTTCAGAGACCCTGGGGATGACTCCCAAGAGTCACCCAAATATATGGTCTAATACTCAGCAATTCTATACATTAGAATATGGCCTAAAGAAACTCGAGATGACACTAGAGCCACAATGCCGACCATTGGGATGTGTAAACCTAGGTCACAAGAGGGACTGCCTCCCATACACTGGGATGGCTGTTAACAAAGGTGTAGGATGACAAGTGCTGGCGAGAATGCACAAATATGCCGTCTAAACAGAGTGGCATTCCTCAGATCGCTGAACAAAGAATTAAAGTAGGAGCCTGCGATTCCACTTCTGGCATACGCAAAATGTTTTTAAAAGCAAGGTTTTGAACACACATTTGTATACTATGTTCTCAATACTACAGCAGCAAACAGGACACAGGCATGGGAGTAGACAGCCAAAGTGTCCACTGCCCAATAGAAGGTCATTTGGCCTTTAAAGGACAGAGCTAGAGTGGTGATGCACTCCTATAATCCAGCACGTGGGAGGCAGAGACCAGCCTGGTCTACAAAGCAAGTCCAGAACAGCCAAGGCTACACAGAAAAAACTGTCTTGAAAAATAAAAATAAAAAATAAAAAGGAAGCCACACGTGGTGGCACATGCCTTTAATCCCATTACTTGGGAGGCAGAGGCTGGTGGATCGCTGTGAGTTTGAAGTCAGTGTGGTCTACAAAGTGAATCAAAGACAGCCAAGGCTACAAAGGGAAACCCTGACTTGAAAAACCAAAAATAAATAAATAAATAAATAAATAAATATATTAATAAAAAGGACAGAAATGCTGGCCCACACTGCAACATGGATGAACCCAGAAGATACTGTGCTGAGAGAAGCCAGCCACAGGAATTAGAACTCCACTTCCTCAAAGTCCCTAAACCATCAGACCCAAACACAGAAGGCAAAATGTACTGCCAGTATCCAGGGAAGGGGTAGGGCGGGGCAGCCAGTGCTTCACCGGCAGCTTCAGTTTGAGAAGAGGGCCAGCTGTAGTGGTGGATGGTAACTACAGCTGCATCAAACTGTGGCTGACCTTGGTACTGAGACATGTGTGCTTACAGGGTTGAGATGTTGGCTTTTATGCTACATATTATATCACCAGAACTTTGTACACACACACACACACACACACACACACACACACACACACACACACGTTTCCATATATAGCACAGGCTGACCAGGTACTCGCTACAATTCTCCTGCCTCAGCCTCCTGGGTGCTGGAATGTCTGACATGTTTTAAGACAGGTTCTGGTGGAAGAACTGGGCAAAGACTTTATGGTGGGACTGTTGGTCACCTGACTGCAGGCCTCAAAAGCATGAGAGCAACTTGCCCCAGAGGAACGACAATGTGTACCCACCTCAAAAACACAACCTAAGCTGGGCAGTGGTGGTGCACGCCTTTAAACCCAGCACTTGGGAGGCAGAGGCTGGTGGATCACTGTGAGTTCGAGGCCAGCATGATATACAGAGTGAGTCCAGGACAACGGAGCCTACACAGAGAAACCCTGTCCCAAAAAAACAAAACAAAACAAACAAAAAACAAAAAACCCCAAACCTTCAAGCATAACACTAGAATCTGTGTAAAAGCACAGAAGGGAGAAAACAGAACAGAAAAAGTGAGCAAAAGGTTGGTCAGCTCAGGTGGGGGCCCAAGGTCAGGGCACGGTGGAACACAAGTCTGTAACACCGAAGCTCAGGTCTCTCCTGAGCACACCTTCAAACCGCTTGATGGCCTACAGCCAGCCATGTCCTTGTGTCTGTTTTCCTTGAGTGGCCAGCAGGGGGTGCTAGCAGTAAGGCATTATGGTGGAAGGAAGGAGGATTTTTCAGGAGTGGGAGGGTTGGCAAGAGTGACAGCCCCAGATGCACTGCCAACTACAAGTTGCTGCTCACTTCACCTCCAATTGCTGGTTCTGCTTTCTGCTACCAAGAAATGTGAGGGAAGATCCAGTGGATAACTGTGGAATGGGGAGAAGAGATGGCTGTTACCCTGCATTCCAAGCAGAAGAGGAAGGAGGGAGCACGGGGAAAGGGAGCTGCAATGCGGGTGCACAGGTCAGGCTCACCTGTTGCAGTGCTGAGCTCCATGCCTGGAGAACGGGAACACAGTCTGCTTGTGTAGAGTGTGACGTTTTATACAAACAGGCTGCCCAGGACCCGGAAGAGCTTACCTGCACATGGCTGTCTACTTCCTCTCCAGAGGTGCTGGAATGCACAGCCTGTTCCAGCGGTTCTGTGGCGAGCTTCACGGAGTTCTGGATCCGCTCCAGCATCTGCCTCTTGTCGGGATCTGTTGTCTCACTTAACTTGACTGAAAATGGCTACAACCGTAAGAACATACCAAACATGTCAGGCACGATGGAGAACCCTGCATCCTAACTGACTCAAGGCATTAGAATCCTGGGTTCCATCTATAATGTGATCTGATGCCCTCTTCTGAACTACCGAGTGTACATGCACATTCATACATTAAATAAATAAATCTTAAAAAAAAAAAAAAGAATCCTGGGTTCCCCACTGTTCTGGCTTGAACTCCCAACCCTGGCAGATCTGCTGCCTTTCTTCATCTGTGGCCAGGCAGGATACTTAACCTTACTGAGCAAGTTACCCCATACAAAACGGGTATAACAAAGTGTACGCCGGGGCCACCTCCATGTCAAAGGTGCCCCTGCCCCCCCAGTTCCCAGTCCTGTCAGCTCTAACTTCAGGCCTGATTTCTTCCCAGGGACAGTGCCACGAGCATCTCAGCAGTTGTTACTATAATTGCTGAGGGTGGTGTGTGACCGGAAGCAGAATGATCCATTCTCACCAGAAGGGTGATGGTTCAAAAGAGCAATGTCATAGGCTCTGATATTGGAACACTTGGCCCCAAGGTGGTGGTGGTATTTGGGGAGGTTTAGAGGATGCAGCTTTGCTGGAGAAAGTGTGTCACTGGGGCAGCCTCTGAGAGCTTAGAGCCACGCCCTACTACCTGCAGCTCGCTCCCTCTGCTCTGTGCTTGTGTTTGAGGATGTGAGCTCTCAGCTTCCTGCTCCTGTTACCATGCCTGCCAACTGCTGCAGGCCTCCCTGTCACGATGGGCTCACTGCTATGAAACCATAAGCCAAAATAAAACATCACTAAGTTGCTTCAGTCACAGTGTTTTATTGCATTGCATATAACAGGAAGGTAACTAAGACACTGGAATATGAGGAACTACACATTAACAGCAGCAAAGGTGTGAAACAGATGATGTAATTCCTCAGAGGAGGTGACAGCACCATGAGGACTTACAGATCAAGTGTCTGCCTTGTGGTTTGAATGGGGTATCAGATTGCTGCTTGTGTCCTTGACACTGAGGACCAGACACAGTTCTGTCAAGTACTACCAAGAGGTATGGCAATAGATCAGATCTTTTCTCTAAGTGACATGAGTGTCACCTACTCCCCACCATACTCTGCAGAACAACTCTGTCCAGGTGACTGTCTCGTGGGCCTGACAGGGCTGACACCTGCTGTGGTTTGGGTGCCCCAGTGAAGCTGACTTGAGTACCACCTTGGCAATGACCGCCAGGTCCAAAAACCACACTAGCCAGGGGCCTACACAGGGCCTAAGAGGCACTAGGAGGAGGCAGGAGTGGTGTCCACGGCCTCTACCTTCAGGGCAGTGCGGACGTCCTTCAGGAGCTGAGCAGCTGGGGGGTTCTGTTGCCGATACTGCTCAAACAGGTAGTTCTGTCGCGCTCGCCTGATGATCTGCAGAGGTGGGAGATGCTTATGATCAGAGTCCACTCCCTCCCATGTCTAGAACACTGCTATTTCACTGCAACTCTGAGGGTAAGAGGCATGGGGACAGCCACAGGTCACAAACACTGTGGCACCATGGGACACCATTACCATCCTCTATCTGTACCTGCAAAGTGGGGCTGAGGTCTACTGTGAACATCTGAGTGTCTAAGGACAGGTCACTGAGGCCCCAGCTTCCTTAGCTAGCAAGGTAGAGTGGAGCTGCTCCACCAAGAACCAGGAGTTATGGACACTTAGCCAATGCCCCCATGTGCAGATTTCTAGCAGCATCCATGCACCTGTGCAAAGGAACCTTCATCTGCATAAACTGTGGTATCAGTTCAGAGCAGGGGCTCAGGGATTATGAGGTCAGACCTGAGCCTGGCAGCCCTCCAGCCCTCTAACCGTCCACATAGCCCAAGCAGTCCTGCAACTCCCTATGCAGTCCAGACTGGCCTCGAACTCACAATCTTCCAGTCTCAGCCTCCTGAGCCATGTTCGGCAGCTGTACTTTCTTATTTGAAAGTCTTGCTTCCTCTCACGTCGCCTAGTCAGATCTGAGTGTTAATACAGGGGCTCCCTTTACCTTATCATCAATGTCTGTGATGTTCATGCAATAGAAGACGTCATACTGGAAGTAATCCCTCAGCACCCTCCGCAGGATGTCGAAAGAGATGTAGGACCTAACGCAGTGGAAAGCACGTTCCCCAGTTGGCACATACCTCCCAGTTGGACATTGCAAGAAGAACATGCACAGGCTGAGCACCCTAAAACTGGAAACATCCCCAAATCCCAAGTTTTCTGAGCATCGCATCCATATAATGCCACAAACTGAAACATCCACACTATGAAATAATGTTTCATGAAAAAGATGGTTAAGAATTAAAATTACTGGCCGGGTGGTGGTGGCACCTACCTTTAATCCCAGCACTTGGGAGGCAGAGGCAGGCAGATTGCTGTGAGTTCGAGGCCAGCCTGGTCTACAAAGTGAGTCCAGGACAGTCAAGGCTACACAGAGAGACCCTGTCTCGAAAAACCAAAAAAAAAAAACCAAAAATAAAAAAAAAAATAAAATTACCTTTAGGCTATGTACATAAGACATACATGAAATAAATAAATGCTCTATTTTGGTATGGGCTCCATCCCCAAGACTTTTTGTTTATATGCAAATAGTCCAAAATCTGAAAACCTCTACAGCCTCAGCCCTATTGGACCAGGCACCTGGGCTAAGGAAATCCAGCTTGTTAGGAGGACAATCCATGGCTTTCACCCCATCAGCCATCAACTCTGAAAAGTCACACTCATAAATGTGTGTGTCTGTGTGTGGCAGGGAAGGGATCACAGCCCACTACACCTTAAGGTCTATATGTCATGGACACCTCAACATCCACTGGGGTAGAGATAGTGTCTGTGTGGATTCCAGGACGGCCAACACAGGCCCCGTGCACATCATCTTCCTGCTGTTTTTAATCCTCCGGCAGTGTCATCCTCCAGCGTCACACCTACCTGGCATGTCCCATGTGAGATGCATCATAGACTGTCGGCCCACAGCAGTACCACGTCACCTTCTTCCCATCTTGAGGTATAAATACATCCTTGTTAAAAAACAAGGAATGCCATCACCAGAAACTCAAGAAACTCCACAGCACAGCAAAAGGAGCCACAAACAGCACACTGATTGTCTCCGGCCATTCAATTATAAGCCAGGATTTGGCTTTGAATTCACAATACTCCTACCTCCCAAGTACTTGGATGGTAGGCCTGAGCCACAACCAGCAAAACCCTCCTGTTTTACTGATAAAGTCACGGCAGGCATTCAGTAGGCTGTTTAGTGGGAGCCTGGTTAGGGCAGCCTCACCTGTTCCTCCCTGGGATCTTCCTTGGAATGGGGAAGGGAACACAATTGCTGTTGTGAAAATGTGAACTTAACAAAAATTGCAGCTATTAAGTACCACCTTGAATCCTAACTACTCCAGACAACCACCTCGGGGTCTTGGCACTGATGCTGTCTTCTCCAGATAAGGAACACAAGGCCCAGAGCAGCCAGCCAGGGTTTGCCCTTCCAGAGGAGCCTGGCTTAGAGGCCAGAACATCCCAACACTCTCAGACTTCTCTGGCGGCGGCATTGTCAGTGAATTAGGCTAAGGGGTGGGACCTGGCCCAGACATGTCTCCTGCTTGCTAAGCATGTCATCAAATACTTAGCCAGGGGCTGGAGAGATGAGTGTATACTGAATTCAGTTCCCAGCACCCATGCTCACAACCATCTGTACCTTCAGCTCCAAGGGATCCGAAGCCTTTGGTGCCTCTGTGGTCACTGTATTCACATGCTCATACCTCCACATAGACACACACATGCAGATACATGTAATTAAAAGTATAACACTAATAATAACCATCCTACCCATGGAGAGCTTTTTGAAGCCTATGCCAGTGTGGCCGTGAGCTAAGCAGAAGAAACCATAATAAGCCCATGAGGTCAAGAGGCTGTGCTGGCTTCCTGATACATGCTGGGCCCCCACACGCCCTGACGGGGTTGCCACTTTGCCTAACTGCTTGGCTTAGGACAATGTACACTAGCCATAAGTCCTCCTGACAGGCACCAGCACTTGGCTCAGCGGTGATGACCCTGAGCACTCACACCTAGGCAATGGTGGAGGCCAGCAAGCAGGCTTCCCTAAAGCACTGTATACAGGGTATCTGTGCCACAGTTCCAGAGCACAGCTCTGTCTAGGTTATAGAGACCACAGCACAGGAGTAACAGAAGGGCCTTGAACTTAAACTGAGGGACCTTGGGAGCCATGTGGTTAACAGACTATGTTTGCTCTGCAGGTACACAGGGCATCCTATCCCTACCTTGTTCCGGGTGAGGCTATTGTACAGACGGAGCTTGCAGGGCTCAGTCCCTGTTGGAGGGGACCACTGAGGCTGCTCTCGCCGGCCTTTACCTGGAGGCAGAAGAACAGACAGGTTACCCAGTAGCACCCTGCAGTACAAGCAGGTCACCTCTAGCTCTCAACACCGGGATTCAATGATGGCACTTGTGCTTTTGAAACAGGTTCTCACTTTGTAGCCCAGGCTTTTCTGAAACTTCCTGTGTTGGCCTCAAACCAACGACCCTCCAGCCTCAGCCTCCCCAGTGCTTGTGGGGGTTTGTGATTTTTCAGGTCACATTCTGCATAGTGCTGCGTCCCAACAAACAAGACTTCCAGTGAGACCCAAGAACACCCACGTGACATGCATCCCACCACTCCTTGGTCGTGCACCCATCTAGTCACACACAATGCTGTCTAGGCCTGTGGGTCCCCTTAGGCTCTGACTGTTGACATGGCTGTGGCACTGCAGCCCTAGTTGCCCCCAGCTCTTAGGATCCTTTGTCTGGGCAAGGACAGTCTATGGACTCTTTGTGACACACAGGCCACCTCCAAGTCACCAGGTTAAACAAAGGTAAGGGTAAAAATGGCCTCTCACCCCTCCGATCTCTGTCCTTGGCATCAAATCTGGTTTGGCCTCTAACTGACCCTAGCCTCTGGACACAAGCCTGCTGCACCTCCATCCTGACCCAGGCTGCTCCACATTGGCTTGGCAGGCTCCACAGCCCAGCCTCTTTCTCTCAGGCAGTGCCGGCTATCAGCACACAGTCCTTCCCTAGTGTCTGAGGCCTGCAGGTCCTTCCCTAAAGACCTGCTTCTAGCCCTGAGAAAGGCTGTTCCTAATCTGCATACCTGGAACTCTGAGATGTCACAGGGTGATACTTTAAGCCTCACAATATCAGTCCAGGAAAGCTGACGGAAGCCCACAGGGAAACCATGTGATCATCCACAGCCTGCCCCTGTGCTGTGAGGCAAACATGCCTTCCTCCTTAGCCCAGCTGAGAGCCAGGCCCTGTGTTGCTGCTCCCCTATGTAGGTCAATTGCATGGCCCTCACTGGGCCACCTGTGGCAGACCATACGTAATGCACCCTGGCAAGGTGCCCAGTCCACCAGCCCTCCTCACCTCTGCTGAGCACAGGTGGAAGCTTCTGAGCTGACCTGGTCCTGATCTTCCCTCACCATGCATACTTCTTTTGCCTCCGGCTACCTCTGACTCCTGTGCAAAACTGCTTGTAAGTGACACCACACCTCAGCATGTCTACCTGTTGATTGCACTTTGAGAGTCACAGAGAAATTTGTTATGAGCACAGGCCATTTCCAGGCTCCAATCCCTGCCTAGCTCACACCAGACAGAATAGAGGACACAGTAACTGACAGGCTAAGGCTAAAGGGAGGACTGCCATTGTGTGCAGGCAGATGAGGGAGTCGACAGCAGACTGCAGCAAGCAGGCGCTCCTTCCTCAGGTGAGTTCAGGATCCCATCACAGCACCACAGACTGGGATGGAGGAAAACCCCAAACCTTTCATCAGACACCAAGTTTGGTCTCAGCTTACTTTGAGCACACTTGTACCCTTAAGGGGGAAATCTCTCTGTGTGATTTGATGGAGCATTTTGAAACTTTCCTTCCTCATAAGACTCAGAGGTACCAAGCGGTGGTGGTACATGTCTTTAATCCCAGCACTTGGGAGGCAGAGGCAGGCGGATCGCTGTGAATTCGAGGCCAGCCTGGTCTACAAGGTGAGTCCAGGACAGGCAAGGCTACACAGAGAAACCCTGTCTCGAAAAACCAAAAGGAAAAAACAAAAACAAAACAAAACAAAAAACAAAAAAAAAACACCCAAAAAACTCAGAGGTGACACTAAAAATGGAGGTGCTGCTGCATTCTCACAGGAAAAGAGACACTGCCATGGGCTGCTGCTACACAGAAGGCTGCCACAGGCCTCACAGCCAGTGGCAGGCTTCAAGGCCACCTGGCAGAGGCACATTCTGGTTTGAAAAAGGGTACAATAGAGCAAGATACAAAACAGCATGCCTGGGGCTGGAGAGATGGCTCAGAGGTTAAGAGCACTGACTGCTGTTCCAAAGGTCCTGAGTTCAATTCCCAGCAACCACATGGTGGCTCATAACCATCTATAATGAGATCTGGTGCCCTCTTCTGGCCTGTGGATGTATGTGCAGGCAGATCATTGCATATATAATAAATAAATAAATCTTAAAAATCAAACAAACAAAAAAACAAACAGCATGCCTTGCAGGTTCTCTGGGTCAACAGGGTATACACAGGCAACGTTCTTAGGCTATCCCTGAAACCTCACAACCCAACAACCCACAGCAGCCTCCTAGGTGTTGTCAGCCTGTTTTGAGTTTCTTCTGGAACAGTGTCCCTCCACACAAACACATGGAAACAGTCCCACTCCGGGCAAGGTGCTGTGGTGGCATGCTAACTGTGTTGCAAGTGTCACTAGCCTAACATGAAGCTTTGCAGCACAGACAACTACACTTCAAAAAATGGGATGCAGGAGGCTGGAGGTCCAAAGATGGAAATGCTGCTGGGAAGCTACAGCCAGCCCCAGGAGTGTGAGGAATTGCAGGCAGCTTGAGCCACCTGCCTGGGAGGGAGAACTCAGAACTTGACCCTTCCGAAATGCCTCGCCTTGGTTTCCAGCAGACCCTTTCCTCAATGACAGTATGGCTGCAGCTGCCAGAAGAGGTGGAAGAGATGAGGGGACAACTGTGCTGAGCCTCACGTCCAGGGGAGAGCTCCTAAGCTAGCTCCAGGCCCTGGGAAGCTGAACTGTAGAGGTTGACAAGCTGACAAGAAGGGAAGGTGGGCGAGGGGAGGCTGGTGGCCAGTGGGCTGGCTCCTCGGGAAGGGGACCATGAAGGTTCAGAAGAACACATAAGTTTTCCATGTTTGAGAGGGCACTTTGCGAGCTGTGGCACGCTTGATGGGTAGAGCAGCAAACAGTAGGAAGAGCGGGCTGTGCTGGGGAGCAGAGCTTGAAGCGGGAAGGTGCTCTCACTTGCAGAGCACAGTTTAGAAGACACCCAGGACAGGGAGAACTCTAATCCTCATGGCCGTAAGGAGGCAAACAGAGCTGCGCTCAATCCAGAGGCATGCGTGGTGCAGACACTGGATTCTGAAGCCTGGCCCTGCCAAAAGCCAGCTAGCTGTTACAGGCAGCCCAGCTCCAACCTGCCTTCCCCTCCGGCCAGACTTTCACACACTTTGCTTAGGGAACCTGACCTAACTCATCTTCTTCACAAGCTTATATGGTCCCGATGGCCTTGTAGGCAGCTGTGGTGCTGAAGGAAGCACGGCAATCCTGTTAGCGCTGTCCTTGACCCATTCTCCAATCACCAGCATCCCTCAGAGAAGCCTCAGTAGACAATGGCTCTGCTGTGTCCACTGGTGTGGAGTGGCGTGTCTGTTCAGCTCTTCCTGGGACCATAAAGGAAGCCTAGCCAGTGGCTGTTGAGGCCAAGGCCTGGGTCCCTGATCTCCTTCCTACTGTTGTGACTTTGGAGTTGGGGCATCGTGTTCAGACAAGCTGGCTCCCTGTGCCCTTTGAAGAAGACACCTGATGCTACATTTGACACCTGGGGACACGGGGGCCGCAACCATCTAGGGAAGACTACCTATGCAGCTACACCTCCACCTAGATGGAGCAGGGTTTTACTTGGGATCATCTAGAAAAATCAAGACACCTGACCCTAGGAGACCCTTCCACATGCTCCAAGTTCCCCACCCTAAGTCTGCAAAGCCCCAAGGAGGCCACCAGCAGGGACTACCACAAGTCAACATTCAGCCCGCTCCACCTAAAGGCGAAGTATATGATAGCCATGGGAAAATGGGGCTCAAAGGCCTCAGACAGTTTTAGAAGGGAGCACCCACAGAAGGGAGCATTCCCATATGGCCAGATAAGCCATTTGGGTCCCAAGCCAGAGCCTCTCCAGTAGTGGCTTCCCATCCTAACAGCGTGACCAGAGACACCAGCAGGCATGGCTGACTTCTTCTCAAAGCACAGCCAGGTTCAATTTGAAAGGTTCAATGTCAGTGAATCCAATACTGAGTGCCATTGCCCCTGAAGAGAAACAAATGTAACCTATGGGACTGAAATAAGAAGCAAGAGCCACTACCAGCAAAGCATTAGTTGAACCCCAAGACAGGTCTGTAGCAGCATGCAGTGTGGCCCCAAAGTAGTCCCAGGCCATGGTGGCTTTGAGCCCTGACACTCTAGGTAAAGCATGGCTTTACCCTACCAGACCCAGCAAGCATGGCTTCTGCCCCACGGGAACACTTGGCGGACATAGCGAGGTGAATCTCCAGCAGGGCATCCACTGCCCTGTAGCACCTCATGCCCTTGACCTGGGAACAGAGGTTCACTGCTCTTACTCACTTGCTTGGAGCCTGCAGGGGTCGCCTCTGCCTTGGGGGCCACCCAGGAGCGCTTCTATGTGCCTGAACCACCGAGCCACGTGGAAGAGCCTTGAGTCAGCAGGAGGGGCCGAGAGCTGCCTGAACACGTCCACATCTGCCTGGGATAGGGAGTACCCCTGGACATAGCTACGCGTGCTGAGGTGTTGATCCAGGGCCTGCACCCTGGCTGCCTCGTCACTAATGCTCAGAATGGACCTGTAATCGGCAGCTGCAAAGACAGAGGGCACAGGATGTCAGGCCAGAGGATAGGCAACCCATGACACCAGGCAGGCAGGCAAGTGGGCAGGAGGCCACATGCTGTCAGACAAGTGAGTAGGGCAGATACAATATAAGACAGGCAGGCAAGCGGGCATGGGCTAGAAAAAGGAAGAGGTTACAGGATGGCAGGCATGCACACAGGAAGCTGCCCAGGAGCAAGAGCCAGACAGTTGTGTGTCAAAGCCCTTCCCTGAGTGTCAGACAACCAGAAGAGGAAGGGCCATAACACGGGCATGCAGAGCAGTGGCTGGCAGGAGGGAGGCAGGGCAACAGTGGAACAGGTCAGGTTTCCTTCTGAAACCTCATGAGAAGATTCCAAATGTATGTTGAGGTAGTCTGCAGGGCCATGAGTGATCTAAATGCCAGGGATTGTGAGCTTTAAAATGGCTAACCTGGGTCAGGCATTGTGATGTACACCTTTAATCCCGACAAAGGCAGAGGTAGGAGGCTCTCTGGGAGATGTAGCTCAGTTGGCAGAGCACTCACCTAGCAAGAATAAGGCTCTGGGTTTGAGGCCCAGCACTGGCAAATAAACAAATTGACGAAAAGGCTACTTGTATGCTATGGAGAGGGCGGCAGCTAAAGAGCCCTCAGCGTCTGACATCACAAGCATAAGCTGTAGACACTGGACCAAACATGGCTTCCAGAAGAGAGACACCATATCCCTCTAGTGCTCAGGGCTGCCAGGAGGAACTGCTCACTCTGAGGACATCTAATCTCTTCACTGGGGCACCAGCTACAAAGGATTTGACAACTGTGGCTCCCATCACCCACACCCTGAGAGTGTATAGACTCCAGAGTAATGCTCTGCATGAGCTACCAGGAGACAGAACTCCTTTAAGGTTTTCAAGACAGGACTTCTCTGTATAGCCCTGGCTGTCCTGGAACTCACTCTGTACACTAGGCTGGCCTTGAACTCACCAAGATCCGCCTGCCTCTGCCTCTGAAGTGGTCCTGGGATATGTAAGAAAGCTAGCTGAGCAAGCTGTGAGGCGCACCCTTCCATGGCCTCTGCTTCAGCAACTGCCTCCAGGTTCCCGCCCTCTTTTCTCAGCAATATAGAATGTGACCTGAGAGTTGTATGAAACAAACTTTTTCTCCCCACCCGCAAGTGATTTTTGGTCATGGTATGTTATCATAGCAATAGAAGCCTTAAAACACACTGCAAGCCCTGCATCTTTTCCCACCCAAGACACTAGACCTCATTTTCCCTTTATATAACTAGGACTAAAACAGCACTCTCAGCTCCTGCCTGAGGTGGCCGTCAGTGAGGACATTACACTACTTTACCGGGTGTCTGGCTGTGTGTATCTCTCAGCATGGAGAACTTAGGGTTAGGTGCCGCCCCCAGACTCAGTCTCCCTATGCTGGGGTAAAGCAAATAGGTAGCACCAGATAGAGCTTGGCCCCAGCCCATGAACACTAGCAGCACCCAAGCCTGACTTTCCCAAGGATTTCATTTGCTGAGGGAACTTCAGGAAAAGGCCTCGGCTCCTCCCTCACAGACACCTTCCTGCTCTGACAGATGGCTCAGGTGGGCAAGCATATGCTGACAACCTATCACTTTGCCACATGCAGCCGTCAAACTCCAGCTCCCTGGATCAGTTATGCCAGGAGATGGTAACTCACAAGCAATCCTAAACCCTCTCAGAGCCTGTGCCCCCTCCTTCAGCCTAGCCCTCCCCCCCTACACTGACTGGCCCAGACAAAGCCCACGGCTCCTGGAACACATGGTAGAGTACAGGTAGGGAGATATGTTTCTTGCCAACAGAGCTTCATGGAGCAGTGAGGTGCAGAGAATGAAACATGAAGCTACAACAGAGTGGCCACCCCAGACGCAGGACAGAGGCCTCCTCCAACTTTCAACGTAGACACTGTCAAACACAGGCTCTCCAGACATTCCTGATAGTGATCTGACAGACACCGATGGGGCCCCACCTGCCTTGCTTCCCCTCAAACACACAGAGCCACCCTTCCAGGGGACTCAAAAATAGCCAAGGCTCTACGCAGCCAAAGGAGCCCAAAACTTCATTGTTCCCCTCAGGTCAGTACCAACTGTGCCCCTTTCCAGAGCATCCTACCCAGGCTGCACCTCGATCTGGATCCCTCACCACAGTTCTTGGTGCAGCAGTGTGGGCCCAGCTCCCTCTCACCCGCAAGGCTGCTTCATAGACCAGACCTGCAGTCCAGCATGGCCTTCCCTGCTGAGAAAGAGTCCATCTGTGTTTCCTATAAATCTTGCCTTACCAGGATCACAGGCCAGACCTCACACTGGCCTCAGGGATTGCATCTGAGGCTCTTTTGGGAGGTACAGCCAAGCCCCTCAGTTCCTCCTCAAGTTCAGTGCCCACTGCCAGGCCTATGGCTCTTTGTCTTCTGCAAGGCATGATAGCCACCAGGCCAGAAGTGCACTTTCTCCACAGGAAGGTCCGAGTGCCGTCAGGCAGAAAAGTAAGAAGTGTGGGCCGAGGTCCATATCACAAGATCTCTAGTCCAGCCAGGCTTGTGGGAAAGGAGATTTTTTTCAGCAATAAAGTTTACTGCACTTTTAGCTGGGCTGCTGGCACCAGGGCAGGTGGCAGCAGGGGACTCGGTGCTCCAAAAACGGAGCTTGGCCTGACTCAGGTGAGTCAGGAGGCCGCTTCAGAAACAGCTGGCACGGGGAGCTCAGGGCTCTGAGACCAAGTCAGGTGGTGGCAGAGGCTGAACCTGACTCAGATGAATGGGGCACAGCTGCTTCAGGAACAGCCAGCAGCTCACTCCCGCAGACGGGCACTGTGGTGGGTGGAGTGCTGTGTAAGACAGCAGCCAACTGCTGGAAGAGCTTTAGTGGTGACCTCGGCGGTGGTTCTGCAGTGACTACTTGGCTGGCAGTCAAGTCCAGTGGTCCAGTAATGAATTCTTTGGGAAGAAGAGAGGCCCTTTCCCCCTCCTCCCCGACCCCTACACCCTCAGTACTACCACTCAGAATAAACAGCCAGTCTCAGACGTCCTTTTGGTGAAACAGATGGTGCTCACCCCTTTATTTCATGTGAAACAGGGACTTCTAAATCTTGAGCAGTAGGGAAGGGCTCTGAGGATAAATGTGTCTCATTGGCTGGGACTTAAGATGCTGGCAACGCTCGCTCTACTTACAAGAAAGCTAACAGGAGACAAGCCAATGTGACTGACCACCTGTAGCCACCTAGGGATTGTATCATGTGCTCCTGAGGCAGGCACAGAAACAGGAGAGAGCTTTGTCCCACACCTTCCGTTCTCAGGATGAGATTTTAAATCTCAAGTCTGAAGTTTCCAGGGTTTGAGCATGCTCTGTCTCATCAGTTCCATGCCAGTTCCTCTGGAGGCGAAGTCCAAAAGCCCCACAGGACTCGCCCTTTCTCCCTGCACACTGCCTCCTCCTCTCGTTGCCTGCTGCTCCCCAGTCATAGTGTGCTTTGCTCATCACTGTGTCTTCAGCATCTAGAACTCAGTTTGGACTTTTTCAGATACTTGGCGAAGCTGTGAGGCCATGACTGGCAGAGGGCTGGCACTTCAGCTATGGCTTTGGGGCTCACTGGGCCTTTCCCAGGAAGGACCCCAACCTAGAGCCAGCACTGGGAATGACTAGGCTTCACCGCCATGGATGGCTTGGCTGGAAACTACTACCCAAATACACAGCGATCCAAGAACAAAAAAGGCACCCTTCGCTCAGACCTGCCAACTGCCGGACAATAGAAAGACTCTGTCCCTGCAAAGGTGTCAGGGGAATCT
Organism: Acomys russatus; assembly: GCF_903995435.1. Classification (NCBI taxonomy): domain Eukaryota; kingdom Metazoa; phylum Chordata; class Mammalia; order Rodentia; family Muridae; genus Acomys; species Acomys russatus. The sequence goes on from NC_067141.1 coordinate 23,833,587, forward strand.
GGGACTCCCAAGGACCAATTCTTCCAGCTCCTCCCCCCAATGTCAGTTTCCCTTCCTTCTTGAAGCATGTGGCTCTCAGGACCCAGTTGTGGGCTTTCAAGAACAGCTCCTTGTTCCAGCCCCTCGGGCACAGGTAAAGGTGCTGGATCTGTGCCTACTGCTCTATGAGAAGAGGGCCGTCCACATGCATTCGCGTGATTCTGCCTCCAGGCCACGTGGGTGAGATTAACAGGATATCTCTCCCCAGATGAAGAGGCTAGCCAGGGAGGAAAGCAGCTCCCTGAGCACCACTGAGCCAAGCCTAGGAAACCCCAGACACTGACCCCTTCCATGCTTTCATCGCTCCTGTTGTCTACTCTAGACACCCACCAGGTCCCCTAATGATACAAGCACCAGCCTCACACAACTACGATGCCAGTGTAGGGGAATAGCAGTGGGAAGGACGGGCTGCAGGGCACTCTGGGAGAAGGGCCTAGCCTGCAGGCTAAGCACCTGCAAGAGGGAACCACACTTAATAACACCCGCCTTGTAAAGGCTCAGAGTACTAAGTGCAATTACACTTACAGAATGCTTTATAAACCTCTGGCAAACAGCCAGCACCCTGCTTGCTGCTGTCATTACTGTAATTGCTCCTGCATGGCGATGACTGTAATCACTGAAGTACTCCAGAGGCTCCCTGGAGGAATGTGCCAGACTACAGGATCCCAAAGGCTCTGTGTAGAGCAGCCCAGACAACTGCGTGAGAGCAAAGCCTGGCCTGGTGAGCTGGGTTAACTGAGAACTCATAGGTGGTCCAACTGTGGCTGTGCAGACACTCCTGGAGGAAATGCCTAGAACAGGTCAGCTTCCTCAGAGTAGCTGGTTGAGCCATTCTCCAAGCGTTCGTTGCTTGGCAACAGAAGAACTCCTTCCAGGCCCATTCTGTAAACTTGATGCCACCAAGACCCATCACACATTATACCCAAAATACTGTCTCCACAGAAGGGTTAGATCACTGCCAGGCAGATCTGCAGCTCATCCCCTGAACATACAAAGAGCAGAGCTCTCTGATGGTGGGCCTATCCCAGAGGTGGACAGTAACTGACACAGCTTATGGAGTCTTTGCCAGACAGCCACGGAGACTGCACAGTGTGCACTAGCATTCAACACAGTGAGGAAGCAAACTCGCGTCAGATGACCCACAGTCCTAATACGAGGAAGGACAGGTGGGCAGCACCCCACCTGGCTCTTTCCACCAGCATCCCTACCTGCTCTCGGCACCTGTCCCTGTCCCCTTTCAGGGACACTGGAAGAAAGCATTCTTGGAGCAGCTCCCTGAGCTCCCCCAGGGTAAGCCTCGACTTGACTGGGGACATCATCATCATTGGCTCTTGACCCTCTATGTGCTACTATCACCACTATTGCTAAGGGCCCCTCAAAGCCCTCACCTTGCAGATGTCTCATCAGTACCCATACCTGCAGGTTGCTCCCTCTCAGCAAAAGCACCCCTCAGTCCCCTTCAGCAGCTCCTGCTTCTCTTTAGCCCATGTGCTTCCCTACTGCTCCCTTCTGTTAGCACCCACTACTGCCACCAGGAGCACCAAGACGCTGGAGAACACTCATATTCCCCAGAGGCTGCTGCCATAAATGGCATCCTAGGAACACCAGGCCACAGATGAGCAACTATCTGCACCCTTCAAAAAGGTCCATTTTTATCTGCTCTTCTACTCTCCTGTACTTGACAACTGGAGCCAATCAGGTCACTCAAAGAGAATCTGCAAAAAAGTTGCTGTGTGATGGCTGAAGTCCCAGCATCGAGGGATACCTGGCCCTGCCTCTAGCTGTGACTCTAGCAGGCTCACTGCACTTCTCTGGTTCGCAGGGTGCTCGTGTGCACAGACAGGAAGGGTCACAAGAAGCAGATGCTGTTACAGTTGAGCTGGGACTTGTGCTCAAACAGGCTACATGTGATAGCTATGATTATGAAAGCTGTCTGGTTAAACAATGGGAAAAATCAGGTGTCTGAGATGAGCTCCACCCACCAGAGGTCCTGAAATAAGTCTGCCCCACTGTGCCCCACATCACCCAGAGCTTGGGCTATTGTTTGAGGAAACAGGAAGGAAAAAGCAGCCACTCAAATGCCCTCAAGTCACAACTAAAGACCATCTCTGAACTGTGGGTTTCCAGTTCCTGAGTGGTTTTATGTTGTTTGGGAGACAGGATCTCATGTAGTCCAGGCTAGTCTCAAACTGGTAATCCTCCTGCCTCATCTCCCAGAGTGTAAGAATTACTGGTATGCACTCACACACAGCTTTGTTGGGTTTGTTGAAAGTGACCATCTTCCCCGAGGTGGTTTTTTTTTTTCTTTATTTCTTTCTTGTTTGTTTGAGACAAAGTTTCACTATGTATCCATGAGTGGCCTAGAGCTTGCTATGTAGACCAGGCTGGTCTTGGATTCCCAGAGACGCCCTGACTTCTGCTTCTGGAGCGCTAGAATTACAAATGACAGGCACATGATGGCACCACACCCACCACTGCCTATTCCTGGACATTCGTGGAGGCTCTGACTGTTGGACCATCTTCCCTCAGGACCTGTACATCTCCCTTGTGATCTCCGTGGAGCTCTTATTTTTGGTCTCGTTTCTCTTGCTTCTAATTTGGGGCTCACGGGCCCTGAGGGCTGGATTCCATAAGCATCATGGTGGAGAGCATGGCAGCAGGCAGGCACTAGAGCAGTAGCTGAGAGCTCACATCTTGACACATAAGGAAGAGGCGGAAACAGCTAATAATGGCAGAGGCCTTCTGAAACTTCAAAGCCCACTCCTCAGTGCCACACTTCTCCCCCTCTTAAGGACACCTCTTAATTCTTCCCCTACACTTCTGTCAACTAGGGACCAAGCATTCAAATACAGGAGCCCATGAAGGCCATTTTCATTTAAACCACACCACATGTACATTTTTATTTAGAAGTCAAAGAGGAGTGGTGAGCGCGCTGACACCAGCCTGTAACGCCAACACTCGGAAGGCAACGGCAAGCGATCGCTGTGAGTTTGAGGCCAGCCTGGTCTACAAAGCGAGTGCAGGACAGCCACGGCTACACAGAGAACCCCTGTCTGGAAAAAAACAAAAACAAAACAAACAAACAAACAAACAAACAAACAAACCTGTTGCCAGGTGTGGTGGCGCATGCCTCTAATCCCAGCACTTGGGAGGCAGAAGCAGGCAGATCGCTGTGAGTTCGAGGCCAGCCTGGTCTACAAAGGGAGTCCAGGACAGCCAAGGCTACACAGAGAAACTGTGTCTCAAAAAAAAAAACCAAAACAACAACAACAAAAAACCCAACCTGTCATCCCTGCACATGAGGAGACAGGGGGATTAGGAATTCAAGGTCGTTTATCAGATGAAGACCAGCCTTGTCTATATGAAACCCTGTCTCAAATAAATAGATATAGATTAAATGAAACAAATATGAATGAATTAATGAATGCCACAGAGTCTCTTTTGTTTGTTTGTTTTTTTGTGTTTTGAGAAAAGGTTTCTCTGTGTAGCCTTAGTTGTCCTGGACTCACTTTGTAGACCAGGCTGGCCTTGAACTCAGAGCGATCCACCTGCCTCTGCCTCCTGAGTGCTGGAGTTAAAGGTGTGCGCCATTACACCTGGCTTAAATCTTATTCTTGACAGACCCGGCTCCTACACATCAGGCACCATCCTGAGTTCTTCCTATGAATGCATTCTATGCCTACACCACCCTCAGAGGGAGGAACCATTTCCTGTGTTGTTGTGAATATGGGCACATGTGTGATCCCAGACCTGTTGGGCAGCTCAGGGTGGAGCTGCTAGCCATGCTGTGCTCCAGGAGTCTAGACGCTGCTCTGAGTGGTGGAAACAGCTGGAGTCCAGGCATGCCAGTTGAGTGCAATGCTGGAATACAAAGGTAGGTACCACTGTCACTAGGCACAGGCTGAGCAGCTCTGTCATCTGGGTGCTCCACATCACTGGGTACGTGAGTGGTCGGAACCACCTACCTAGAACTCAGGGAGGCTACAGGAACAACAGAGCACCACAGGATGTCAGAGAGATCATGGTATACCCTACACTGGAGGCAGGCAACGGAGAGGTCAGGACTCACATCTAATTTATGCCTGCATCATGGAGCCTAAAGCCGACACCAAGCATTCTGCCTCTGAAAGCTTGCTTCAGGCGTCTTTTCTTTCTAGAACCCACTTCCTGGAAAGACAATGAGAAAAGACCCTGCTCTTCAGAGATCTGCCAAGGCCCAGATCTACCCCTGGGTGACATAAGTGACTGCCTCTTGAGAGAACCTCCCAATTGGCAATAAATTAGACAGTGATGCTCTGACTGGACAAGTCCCTGTGGTGACTGCTGGCCACACTGGAGATTAAAGCCTTCATAAAACCCCAAGCTCTTTCATGTATGTGTACTTCCTCTGCCCTACTTCCCTAAGTACCAACCTTAGGTGCCCTTCCACCCACCTGCTTGGGCAGAAGACCAAAACAATCTTTGGGCCTTTGCCTAACCCCCAAAGTCCAGCCAGGGCCGGGGGTGGGGGGCCGTGAGGTCTCATCTAGGCACCAGCTGGAGACAGGCTATTTGATACAGGACCATCTCTCCCACTGCTGAGTACTAAGGAGACTTTAGCCTTAAGCTAATAAAGAAATTGTGTCAGGTGTGGTGGCACACGCCTTTAACCCCAGCACTCGGGAGGCAGAGGCAGGCAGATCTCTGTGAGTTCGAGGCCAGCCTGGTCTACTACAGAGCAAGTCCAGGACAGCCAACGCTACACAGAGAAACCCTGTCTCAAAAAACAAAAACAAAAAAAATAAATTGACGCTGAGGAAGGGATGAGCTTATAAAACAGGAGTCAGGTCCCCACCAAGCAGGTACTCTAGCCTCAGGGAGTCACAGCAGTCACACACCCTGCCCCAGGTCCTGGCCTGCCACTATCCACTAAGATGCTGGCCATCCCAGGGCTTTGGTCTGGCACTGGCCACTTGGGCAATGGCTGTCCCCACAGTCACCCCGACGCCCTGGACTGGCCACTTGAGGACCCATCACTCCAGATAACCCCAGATCCCTGGCTTACCACTGCCCATTGCAGCCCCCGCCAAATCCAGATCCCTAGCCTGCTACTGCTCACTTGGACGTCACGGTTTCCTGAGCCATGACCTAGCCACTGCCCAACCAAGTGTGCTTCACCCTTTAGAGCCCTAGTCGGTTACTTCCCACCCAGGGATCCTCTGCCCAACAGCCTTGGCCTGCCACTGCCCATCTGGGCCAACGCTATCCTCAAGTCTCTCGTCTGGGCACTGCCCACTTAGGCCATTGCTGTCCTCACAGCCTCTCCTGGCACAGCCCTCTCTAGCCAATGTGTCTCTCCATAGCCCCGGCCTAAGCACTGACTCCTTGGGCCATGCTGTTCTTACAGTCCTGGCATGGCACTGCCCAACTCGGGCCATTGCTGTCCCCACAGCCCTGGCCAGGACACTGCTTCCTTGGGCCATGCTATCCCCAGGCCTCCGCGCCCCAGCTTCGCTTGGAACTGCCCACTCGGGCCACTGCTGTTCCCACAGCACCGACCTGGGCACTGCCTCCTTAGGCCATGCTGCCCCCATAGCCCCAGCCTGGTACTGCCTACTAGGGGCCATGCTGTCCCACAGCCCCGCAGTTATCCCGCAAAACTCACCCTGCTCCGCGGAGGAACCTGCCATCCCGACCCGCGGCTGCCGCCACAGACGATTTCCAGAATCTGATGCAACCAGGACGTCGGAAGTCCCGCCCTACCAGCCGTCTTCCGGGCACGTCTCGTAGCTAGGCAACCGCGACTCTGACGCCTGCGTGGGGCGTGATCGGCGAATACTTTGGTTCACGAGGCCGTGGTACCTGTCTCTGGGCTCTCAGACCCGGGCCAATTCAGGAAAAGGGATAAGAGGGGAGGGGCGAGAGGCGGGGCGCAGCTAGGGGATGGGAGGGGCGTTGAGCTGGGAAGACCGGCAGGTGAGCGGACCAGAGGGTAAGGAATGCAAGGGAAGGAGGTGGGCAAGGGTATCAGGGAGTGGAGGGGAGGGGCGAAGAAGAAGTCACTCTCTGAGAGACTCCCCAAAAGGCCACAAGCCAGGAAACAGGACCCTCCCTGTTACACAATTTTCTAAACTCATTTCTTTCCTGTTTGTACGACGTCATCCCAAGACACACCACCAGAGGGCGGGTTGTGAGAAGAAATGAGAAGGTTTTTCGAGACAGGAGTGCCCTGGATCTCTCTTTGTAGACCAGGCTAACCTTGAACTCACAGCCTGCCTCTGCCTCCCGAGTGCTGGGATTAAAGGCATACGCCACTACGCCCCGCTTTTTTGTTGTTGTTGTTGTTTAAAGACTTATTTATTTATCATTTATATAGTGTTCTGTCTGCATGTGTATCTGCACGCCAGAAGAGGGCACAAGGTCTCACTATAGATGGCTATGTAGCTGCTGGGATTTGAGCTCGGGACCTCTGGAAGAACAGCCAGTGTTCTTAACCTCTCAGCCATCTCTCTAGCCCAAAAAAGCATTATTTTAAAAACATAAGCAACTACATAGAGAGACCCTGTCTCAAAATAACACATATTTCAAAAGAACTCTGTTTTAAAGTTGGAGAAACGGTTCTGTGGTTAAGGGCACTGCTGCTCTTCTGGAAGACCCGGGTTTGATTCTAGCACTCTCACAACTGCTGATAACCAGTTGTAACTCCAGTTCTAGGGGATCTTAATGTTCTTTTGGCCTTCATGGGCGTTGCATACGTGTGGTGCAAAAACATACATGCAGGCAATACATAAATAGTGAAATGAAAATAAGTCTATAAAACATCATGTGTCGGGGCTCAAGAGATGGCTCAGAGGTTAAGGACACTGCTCTTCCAGAGGTCCAGAGTTCAATTTCCAGCAACCACATGGTGGCTCATAACCATCTACAATGTGATCTGATGCCCTCTTCTGGCCTGCAGGTGTACATGCAGGCAGAACACTATACATAATAAATAGATAAATAAATACATCTCTCTCTTTTTTTTTTAAATCATGTGTCTGGCCACCAGACCTTAATCCTAGCAACTCAGAAGGGAGAAGCAGGCAGTTCTCAGTGAGTTCCAGGCCAGCCATGGCCACATAATGAGACCTTGTCTCAATATAAATAAATAAAACAACTGTTATATGGCAATATAAATACATAGTAAATCACTCAGAACGTATATTGTTAACTTTTACAACTTTCTCAAAGATATCATCTATTTTTAGTACTATTACTTTGTTTGTTTGTTTATTTGTTTATTTATTTTGGTTTTTTGAGACACAGTTTCTTCATGTAGCCCTGGCTGACCTGGACTCCCTTTGTAGACCAGGCTGGCCTTGAACTCACAGCAATCCACCTGCCTCTGCCTCCCTAGTGCTGGGATTAAAGTGCAATCCCATGCGCTTTCTTTCTTTTCTTTTTCTTAAAGATTTATTTATTACTTACACAGTATTCTGCCCACAACAAGAAAGCACCAGATCTCATTACAGGTGGATGTGAGCCACCATGTGGTTGCTGGGAATTGAACTCGGGACCTTTGGAAGAGCAGGCAGTGCTCTTAATCTCTGAACCATCTCTCCAGCCCCCTACTTTATTTTCTTAAAAAAAATTTTTTTTAGATTTATTTTTATTTTGTGTATAGATGTTTGTGCAGCGCCTGAGGAGGCCTGAAGAGGGCAACAGACCCTCCAGAACTGGAAGGGGAGGTACAATGACAGTGAGCTGCCATGTTGAGTACTGAGAACCAAAGATTGGTCCACTGGAAGAGTAGCCAGGCTCTCAACTGCTGAGCTATGTCTCCAGCCCTACAGCACCAGTGCTTTAAGTACTTAAAAAACAAACACACAAACAAAAAACAGAGTGTAACAGGGCTCCAGACGTTAGCACAACTGACTCCATGATGGAGCTATCATTCAGGCTGTAAACTCAGCATGTAGACAGTACCACCTGCAATCCCAGAGACTGAGGTAGAGGCTCATGCATTTAAGGTCATCCTCAGTTATAAGTGATTTTGGTGCCATTTGGGACCACATGAGACCCTGTCTTTTAAAAAATTACTGAAATTATCAAGGCACATATTGCTAAATTATACAACTTTGGGTCTTGGTGGCATACCTCTTTATTTATGTTTTTATTTACTTAGGTCTTTCAAGACAGGGTTTCTCTGTGTAGCCTTGGCTCTCCTGGACTCACTCTGTAGACGAAGCTGGCCTTGAACTCACAGAGATCTGCCTGCCTCTGCCTCCCAACTGCTGGGATTAAATGCGTGTGCCACCACCCCCGCCCCCCCCCCTACCCCCGGCCCATGCCTGTACTCCCAGCAGTTGGGAAGCAGAGGCAGGCAGACCCCTATAAACTGGAGGCCAGCCTGGTCTACAGAATGAGTTCCAGGGCAGCCAGGGCTACTCAGAAACTCTGTCTTGATAAACAAACATACAAAAACCAACTTTGGGGGGAAGAATATCATGTGTATAATACTATAAGAAATATTTAATATCAGTCTTTTCTGTTAAACAGTGTAAAACTAAAACTTTTGTTTAGGACAAGGAATTCGAATCTTTTTATCTCCCTCACCATGTAAAAATATCCTTATACAAATGTTGTAATTCCTCTACACACATACATAGGCACAGTTGCAGTCTTGGGATGTAAGTGTATTAAGTGGCTGATTCTTTACCAATTTCCCTCATTTCCTTAACACCTTTAATTTTTTTTTATTAATTTTACCTGTGTGGTTGTTTTGCCTGTGTGTGTATATGCCTAGTACCACAGAGGTCAGAAGAGGGAATCAGAACCCAGGTCCTCTGCAAGAGCAACAAGTGCTCTCAACCTCTTAACCAGTGAGCCAACTCTATAGCCTAATTTTGCACCTTAACATCCCCACTCTCCACCCCCAAAAGCCGGGCGTGGCAGCACACACCTTTAATCCCAGCACTCAGGAGGCAGAGGCAGGTGGATTTCTATGAGTTCGAGGCCAGCCTGGTTTCCAAAGTGAGTCCAGGATAGCCAGGGCTATTATACAGAGAAACCCTGTCTTGAAATACAAAAACAACAAACAAACAAACAAACAAACAAACAAAAAAACAAAACCAAATCAAATGAACAAACAAAAAAACCCGGATAGCCAGTCATGCAGGCTCATGCCTTTAATCCCAGCACTCAGGCACTGAGACAGGTGGATCACTATGAGTTTGAGGCTGCACAGAGAAACCCTACCTTGAAAAATCAACACCCACCCCAAAATAAAAAACAAAAAACAAAAAAACAGACAATGGGAAAAAAGACACCTGTGTTAGGATAAAAACAGGGTAAATAAATGTCTTGTCGATTTCTCTTCTGCCTTTGTGTGCCTGAGGGTCAGAAGTAAAGTTTTGCATTGTCAAGACACTTTCATTGAAGTACTGGTCTATTTTTAATCCTGAACATTTTTCTAACAGTACCAATAATTTAAAAAACTTAAAGCATGAAGCTAAAGATGGTATCCCACACCTGTAATCCCAGCACTTTGGAGGCTGAGGCAGGAGAATGACTTGCTCTACAGGCAGCCTGTAAAACTTTTATCAAGGACAAATTAAATTCAAGGGCAACCTGTGATCAGTTAATTTTCCCTTGGTGTTCACAAGTCTCTTCTGAATGCAACAGGGTAGTCTGATATCCTAAAAGAAATGCCCTTTACTGGGCCTTTTTGGGGAAGTATGGTCACAAGGTGAAGGGCCAGAGTAAGTCCCATTTGCAGATATGTAACGCATTTTTGTTACAATTAAATTGTATCTGTTCCGCCTAGGAAGCCAATGACACAAAGATACTGAAACAGAGTTCAGAGTTGCAAGCACTACACTGGGCAGAATCTAAACTGCTACTAATCTAACAATAAACTAAAATACACTACTCAAATCCTCACAACCTGCGTATATCCCAAGCAGTTCTCTGGAGACTTCTCTCCTCCAACTGTCCTGTCAACTGTCAACTCCTGGCTACTGCCCCTCTCCAGGAAGTCCCACCTTCTACTGCCTATCCTTCTGCCCAGCTGATTGGCTAAACAGTGCTTTATTGACAGTTGTTACATCCACTCAATACATCCCTCCTCCACACATTTTACTCCACTGTTCAGCTCATGATGCTGAAATCTCAGTATCAGCCCCTTGGCCCCTCCCAAGGATTTGAGATGGACCCTGACTCAATGGGGGAATGAGAGGTCCAAACTTACTCTATTTTAAAATGAGGCCCCCATATGTGGCCTAAGTCTTGGTTTCCCAGAAGCTGCAGCCTGTCTTAGAAAAGCCTAGGGAAAAAGGGCAACCAATCATCAACTGCCTCAACTCTGGCCTAGGGCTAAACTAGAAAAGAGGTGACAGGTCCTTCCCAAAGGAACCAATCAGGAATGTACAAGTACCTCTTACCATGAGCCTGACCACATCCTGTTAAAGGTTATCTACCCCTTACTGGAATTGCCCTTTTTGGCTTTAAAAGAAGCTGGCAAGCTCCATTGCAGGTCACCATTTTGTATGAATGGACAAGCCCAGCATGCTGGCTGTTTTCTGCAAAATAAACGCTCTTTGCTTTTGCATACTATTTGACTCTGGCATCTTCCTTCAGCAATTCTCAGACCCCTTTTGCCATCTAATGCTCTAAATAAGGCCTAACAATCCCAGTAACCCAGTGACCCCACTCAGCCCTTTAATATGCGAAACTAAGTAAAGCTCTCTTTTCCATGTATAAGGAACCCAGAGAGTTCGCGTCTCTCTGCGCACAGCTTTGCTCTTCCAGGTATTCCAAGTTTTAGCTTTCATTGTGCCGGCTGTCACAGATGACTGTATGTTTGAGGCATGAACTACACATAGCCAGCCTGGGCTAAGGGTAAGGTCATGTATGAAAAACCAACACACCAGAGGCTGGAACAATGACTCAGCAATTAAGAGCATATGCAGATCTTTCATCAGAGGACCAGAGAGTTCTGTTCCAGGCTCACAGTTTCCTTTTAACTCCAGTTTACAGGACAGCCAACTCCTCTAGCCTCCAAGGGCACCTGCACTCATATGTTTATGCCCACAGGGATACACACACACACACACACATTCTCTCTCTCTCTCTCTCTCTCTCTCTCTCTCTCTCTCTCTCTCTCTCTCATTAAGATATATAATATTGGGGGGCTGGAGAGATGGCTTAGAGGTTAAGAGCAGTGACTGCTCTTCCAGAGGTCCTGAGTTCAAATCCAGAAACCACATAGTGGCTCACAACCACCTATAATGTGATCTGATGCCTTCTTCTGGCCTGCAAAAAGCAGTCTGAGAAAGCCATAAGGAGCAAGCCAGTAGGCAGCACTCCTCTACGGCGTCTGCATCAGTTCCAGCCTCCGGGTTCCTGTTTGAGTCCCTGCCCTGACTTTACCCCATGGTGAACTCTAAGGGGTAAGATGAAACAAACTCTTTCTCTCCGGGCTGCTTTTGGTCTTGGTGTCCATCACAGAGATAGAAACTTAAACACAACACATCCATCCATATCAACTAAGATATAGTTTAATTTAAAGAATTAACCATTACGTTATGTAAAGAAAAAAGAAATAATCAAAATGCCTACTGCCATATTGTTCAGTGCACCATGTTGGTAGCATTAATACTTCAAAAAGCTCAAAGCAGTCTTGGTGACTGTCACCATCCCTAGAAAAAGCTCCTGGGGTGGATGCAAAAACACAGTTCTCAAAGGGAATCACAAATAGTTTATTCTGGAGCCAAGTCTGAGTGATTGTGGCCCAGAATTTAAGTACCCCTAATTCTATGGTTCCATGGAGTTTTGTAGAACCAAACAAAAATGTATAAAGTAAGGCATTCTTCAGACACATTAGTGGAAGAGTTAAGTGTCACAGCACAGTGGCAATCTCAGCTGTGGCTTCAGGTATATGACAGCATTCACAGTCCCTGGATTGGTAGAGAATAGAATTCTGTCAAGTGAATATAGTGCCATAGTTCTTGTTTTTTCCCTGTCAACACCAGGGCTGACAGAGTAACAATCTGCTTGAGGTAAGAGGAAAATTTGGCTCAACACAACTTAGCCTGTGATGGCTCAAACCTCTGGAGTCTGACTCCAGCACTTTAGCCATATTTACTTTCAGCACAGTTAAAAAAAAAAAAAAAAAACAAAAAACATGAGACAGGGTTTTTCTGTGTAGCTTTGGCTGTCTTGGACTTGCCTTGTAGACCAGGCTGGCCTCAAGCTGAGTGAATGAATGAATGAATTCCAGGATATCCAGGGCTACACAGAGAAACCAAAAAACAAACAAACAAGATGGGCTCTGTTGACTCAGAAACAATGTTCGAGATGCAGGTCTAAGGAGAAAGAGTGTGGGATAAACAAACAAACAAACAAACAAACAAAAATCTGTGGGAGTCAAGAGTGGCCTGGCTCCACAGATAGCACAGAGGTCGCCTAGGCTATTGTAATGTACAAGTGACATCTCCTATAAGGAGGGCTTTTATTGAGAAACCATGCTCAAGAAAATGGCCTAGGGAGGAGGTGTCTGGGACAAACATACTAATAGTTGGGGAGATTCAAGTGTGGCCTGTGCCTACAAATAGCACAGATCCCCAGGCTGTTAGCTGCACCCATTCCCAGCCTGCCTAGTAGAAAACAAGTTATACACCTCCACCCCCCTCCCCCCCCACGCCCCGAGGAGATGATCCTGCATGGTTTAACATTCCTTGTTTCTGGAGTGCTTCCCTGTGAGCACAAGGGCCTCATGCCCTGTTAGGTCTGACCCAGAGGGAGGCAAGAAATTGTTATGTAGTAGGTTAGAAGGGCCTAGCTATACCTCTCCACATCGTTACAATTTTAATCAATTAACCTATGTAGACATGGCTTCCTCTGAGGAATGCTCATTCACGCCTGCTCACTGTAGTTTGAGAGGAATCAAATCTAAGGCTACTTCTTACAGACGCCTGAGGGATGGATAGTCTAAAAGCACAGACACTGTTCCCAGTGCCCGGTGTGGGACAGTCCAGAGTTGTTCAGGCAGGCCTGCCAGAGGTCTTTGTTGTGAGCTTACATGTATGAAAGACCACCTTGTCTGGGCCACACCCCGATGTAGACAGAAGGGGTGTGGTGGGCTCAATGGACAACATTTGGGTCCTCCCATCCTTGGCTCCTAGGAAGATATTCTTCTGAGCACCATGAGACCGTGAGCCCAGCTAACAAGTTTAGAGCACAAAGCCTCATGTCTCTGAGGCCACAGCAAACTCAAGAGGGAAGCCCCCTGGCTGAACCCAGAACAGCTAAGCTTTACACAAGAGAAGGGCACATCACGTATCTGGGGTTCCCAGGGTGTGCCGTGGGATGGGTGTCAGCTCCAAAATCAGCAGGGCTACTTGGAATGTCTCGGTCCTGTACCAAAAGACCCTTGACTCCAGCTTGAAGGCCCAGGAAACACAATCTTTGGCAGCAGCCAAATTGTCACAGTTTGCAAACACATGTAGAATTATTCGTTTCCAGGAGGCCAGCCTTAGGTTTAGAAACAGCACTACTGAGCTTGCCATGTTCTTCGCTTCCTTGGCTTCCATGCAGAAATCTCAATGTCCTTAAATCCAGTGAGCTTCAGGAACGCCATCTGTTTACATTTTAGAACTTCATAGCATGCTGGAGTCTGGGGGAAAAAAAACCCACACACTCACACACATACTCATACAAAACCAAGAGTCTATTTACATTTCTAGAATGTTCTGGAGGAAAGCATTTCTGTGACTCTGGTTCTCAGGATATGAGAGGCTCTTTGTGTCCCCAGGTAATCCCCAGTGGAAAGGAGACCTAGGTTGGGCAGGGCCAGCCAAGACTGTCACTAATTTATCACTTAGATGGTAGAAAGCAACCAGGCCATGCATGGCTTCAGTCTTCCTTCCGGAAGGAACTCCTGGCCTCTTCTAGGAAGGCCAGAGGCTCAGGATGAACAGTTTGTGGAGGCTGGCCCTGTCCTTCCTTACTCTGCTGAGGCCTCCAGGATTCAGGGCAGTGCCTAGCAAGGTAACCAGAGGCATGCTGAGGGGAAGGGATGCCGTACATCTGGGAGGCCAGTCAGGGAGATCTACACCCTGTGATGTCAGGGCCTGAGCAGATCCTAGGACAAGCCTGTCGTGGGGTTACCCATGGCTTCCAAAAGATAACCCCATGTCCTGACCTGTTGCCTGCAACTAGGATCATAATTGGATAGGTTCTTATAGGTTAGGACACATGCTAAGAGCTGGTCATGCAGTGAGGGGGGCCATCTGAAGATGGTGGCAGACTAGTTTAAGCAGCCTCAAGACAAAGCCTGACAGTTCCCAGAAGCTGGAAAGTCTACTGAGAGACCTAGCTTTAGTCACACCTTAGGCTTAGACATGTAACCACTAGAATGGTGGCAAGATAGTACATTCCTGACGGGCTGACCCCACTTTGTAGTCATTTGTTACAAGAGCTCAAGGCACTCTTATCTTTAGAAAGGTAGGACACTTCCTTTTGATTTTCTGCACCTCAGTTTCTACTCTGTGTCTAAACCACTAAAACTTCAGTTTCTTCCCAGAGCAGACCTCGGCTCTCATAAAGAGAACACAAACGCCATAGCCCAAACCGAAGCCCAGGATGCAGGTAGGGAGGCTTAGGCTGCCACACCTTCTGGCTTTCTGGGACCTAACAAGACCTGAACACACAGCAATGGGATGGTCAGGAGCTGCCATCATGGATTTCTAGGAAATGGCATAGCACCCACAAAGCTGGGTGTGGGGGTACTTAAGGTAGAGGGAGGAGGGTCAGGAGCTCTTCTTGGTCAGGTTCAGTGTTAAAGGCACTGGCTGTTTGTGCAAGGATTCTGGCCTTAGTTTCCAGCATCCACAGGGTGGCTCAGTAACTCTAGTTCCAAGAGATCCAGGTACTGCATATACACAGCATGTATAGGTAAAAACGACAATAACAACAAAAAAAGCACATACTTTAATTTTTAAAAAACTTTTAAGCTGGACATGGTGGCGCACACCTTTAATCCCAGCACTTGGGAGGCAGAGGCACGTGGATCACTGTGAGTTCGAGGCCAGCCTGATCTACAAAGCAAATCTAGGACAGCCAAGGCTACACAGAGAAACCCTGTCTCAAAAAAAAAAAAAAAAAAAAAAAACCAAAAACACACACACACACACACAAACCAATCCCCCAAAACAAACAAACACACAAACAAAAAACCTTTTAAAACAAATTTCAAGACATACATAGCAAGTCTGAGGTTAGCCTGGGCTATATGAGATTATGACAAAATAATGATAATTCCCAGCATACTACTGACAGAGCTGAATCTTCTCCTCTCCTGAAATCAGAAAAAAAGGGTACACACGGTGAATTTAGGTTCATTGGTGCAGTGGGTTCCTCAAGGGAGAGGAAATGTCTTGAAAACCTGGCAACATATACCTGAACCTTGTGTGTGTGTGTGTGTGTGTGTGTGTGTGTGTGTGTGTGTGTGTGTTGCACATGGGTAAATGCAGGGGCCCCTTTGGCCCATCCCTCCGTCCCTTGCTTCAGGCTAGGACACCCTGAATAGTGTCCAATGCCACCATGACCCACTTACCAGAGATGCTGTTATTGGTATTATTCAGGGTTCTTCTTTCTACAACAAGAAAGCCAGAGGCTTGTTAAATACACTGCCTTTTCTGGGAGTGAATACTGCCCGCACTGAGGATCCCAGTTCACTTCCCGATACCCACGTCAGGCAGCTCACAGCCACCTGTAATTCTACCTCCAGGCCACCTGATACTTTGGTTCCTGGGTACCTACATATATGTGGAATGCATGCACACACACACACACAAACAAACAGACAGACAGACAGACAGACAGACAGACACAAGGTTGCACATGCATTTTTCTCCAGACTGTCCTAGCTTTCACTTCACCTCTTTTTGTTTGCTTGTTTGTCTGTTTGTTTGTTTACTTGCTGTCTTGGAATTCAATCTATAGGCCAACATCCATGTTGGCCTCAAACACAGAAATCCACCTGTCCCAAGTCCTGAGATTTAAGGGGCGTGCCACCACGGCCTGGCATTCACTCACCTCTTTTACAAAAACACCAGATGAGTATGCCAGTGATGGCGAGTACAGCAACAATGAGGACAACTACGACAATGAGAGGCCAAGAGAAGCAGGGACACTGATAGCCTGACAGTCCTGGAATGAGAAAGAAGATTGTTGAGGCAGATGAGGCCATGGGCGTCCTGCTAAAGTCCTCGGAAGGGGCAAAGGCTGTGCCTCCCTGGAACAGCAGCAGGTGGCTCTGCTTTCTACAGCCTGCTGAGACCATTTGGGAATCCTGGCCTCACTCCTTGTGAAATCACAGCCCAGGGAGAGGCCAGCACATAGATATATGGGCCCAGGCTCTGTCGGTAGCTGCATGAGAGTCAACAAAGCCAGTCTCTCCCACACATCACTCAACCTAAAGGCTTCCTTAGTCTTAGATAAGACCTTTCTATTTATTCTGCATTTATTGTTTTGGGTATTAAGCGTCCTTCTAAAATTATTGTTCATTATTTATTTACCTTATTTTTAGCGCTTAATATTTGTGTGTGTGTGTGTGTGTGTGTGTATAGGTGTTTTGTCTATGTGTATGCACACTGTGTGCATGCAGTGCCTATGGAGGCCAAAAGAGGGCGCCAGATCCCTTAGAACAGGAGTTACAGATGGTTGTGCGCTGCCATGTGGGTGCTGGGAATTGAACCTGGGTCCTCTGCTACATCAACAAATACTATTAACCAATGAAGCATCTTTCCAGTTCCTACTTATTTATTTTTTCGATACATGGTCTTGCTATGTAGTCCTGACTGGTCCAGTACTAGATATACAATCCAGACTGGCCTTCAATTCAGTGTCCTCCTGCCTCAATGGCCTATGTGATGGAGCTACAGACTTGTTTTGTCACACTTGGATGTTTTGTCACTCTATTATTTATTAAATTTCATTCTACTATTATTTATTATTACATGGTGTGTGTGTGCATGTGTGCTCTCCCCACACATCTGCAAGCAGAGGTCAGGGGAGGGTGCTGGTGTCCTGCTCTAGTACTCTCTGCCTTATTTCCTTGAGTTAATGTCTGTCCCTGAACTGGCAGCCAGGCTGGCAACCAACGAGTCCCAGAGATAGAAGCATAGCCACACACTGCTCTGAGATTTGAACTCAGGTCCTCATGTTTGTGCAGCGAGCATTCTTACCCACTGAGCTCCCTAGTCCCACTTTCCAAACAAACAACAAACAAACACTTTGCTCTTGTGTGTGTGGAGGTCAGAGGGCAGCTTTCTTCAGTTTCTTCCTTCCTCCACCTTTGGTTTCAGGTTTCTGAGGCTTGAACTCAGGTTGCCAGTGCTTTTATCTGCTGAGACTTCATGCCAGTCCCAGCTTGCAGGATTTTTTTTTAATGTGTGTGAATGTTTTGCCTGTATGTATATATGTGCACCGTGTGTATCTAGCGTACAAAGAGATGGTGTCCAAAGCCTTGAGACTAGAATAACAGCACGGTGAGCCACCATACAGGTGTTGGGATTCAGCCCAGGTCCTCTGCAAAGAGCAAGTGCTCTCAATCCCGGAGCCGTCTCTCCGGTCCCCTTGTGCTTATAATTTTTTAAAAAATATTTTTCTTTAAAAATTTTTTAAATTTAATTTTATACAGTATTTTGTCTGTGTGTATGCCTGCAGGCCAGAAGAGGGCACCAGATCTCATTACAGATGGTTATCAGCCATCTTGTGGTTGCCGGGAATTAAACTCAGGACCTTTGAAAGAGCAGCCAGTGCTTTTAACCTCTGAGCCATCTCTCCAGTCCCTTCTGGTAATAGTTTTTTTTTTTTTTTTTCAAAAATAATTTATTCAGATTATGTATCAATTGTTATTCCCTCACTTGTATCTTCCCGTTCCCCCCTCCCTCCCATGCTTATAGTTTTTAATGAAAGCTTTCTTTAAGAGTTGGGGAGAGGGCTGGAGATGGCTCAGATGTTAAGAGCACTGACTGTTCTTCCAGAGGTCCTGAGTTCAATTCCCAGCAACCACATGGTGGCTCACAACCATCTAAAATGTGATCTGATGCCCTCTTCTGGCCTGCAGGTGTACACACAGGCAGAGCACTGTATACATAATAAATAAATCTTACCAAAAAAAAAAAGTGTTGGGGAGAGGGCTCAGCTGGTAAAGTGCTGGCCACACACATGAGGATTTGGGCTTGTATTCTGAGTACCCACACAGCCTACATGTGTAACCTCAGCACTGGGGTAGCAGAGCAGAGACAGCAGATCCCTGGAGTTCATTGCCAAAGCCGCTCTACCAAATTGGTGAGTTCCAGGTTTAGAAAGAGACTGTCTCCAAAAATATGATGGAGCAGATGGAGAAATGACACAGTGGCTGACAGTACAAGCCACTCCTCCAGAGGAACTGATTGGTCAGACGGCTCACAACCACCTCTAATTCTACCTCCAGAGGATACAATGTCTTCTTTTGACTTCAGTGGGAACCTGCTCACACAGCATACATTTATACACATGTACATTTTTAACATATATGTGTATATATGTGTGTGTTTGCATATACATGCTTTACAAAATAAATGTTTAGGAAGAGGAGAACAATAGAGGGAGACACCAAATGTCAGCCTCTGGCCTCTACACAGATACACACACTTGCACATACACTCACACACACGTATACACAAAAAAACTTCCTGTGCAACTGAACAAGCTGATTTTGAGAGATAACATGTTTTTTGGTTTTGTTTGTTTGTTTTGGTTTTTCAAGACAGGGTTTCTCTGTGTTAGCCTTGGCTCTCCTAGACTCACTTTGTAGACCAGGCTGGCTTCGAACTCATAGCGATCCACCTGCCTCTGCCTCCCGAGTGCTAGGATTAAAGGTGTGCGCCACCACTGCCTGGCCGAGATAAATCAACATTTCACAGCTCTCAGGGGTGTTCAAACTATGTCATAGAAGGATGGCAAAGAGGTCTTGAGCTCTCAGACATTAGGGACGTACCATGAAAACAAAACCGGTGACAGACGTACAAGCAGCAGGACAAGGCCCTTGGTCTGAGACTGAGGTATCAGGAGGGGATGCTGCAGCTAGACTCTGGGATTCTGTTTGCTGACTAAGACAACATTCTTATATTTGGGTTGTGAGCCTAACCTTTAACCCTGAGCCATTTCTCCAGCCCAAAGACAAGGTTCTTGACCTCCAGTCCCCGCCACCCCCTGCCCAGAAAAATCCAGTCCATGCTGGCTTTTGCAAAGTGTTATTGGCACATGCCAAAACAGTCATTTGTTCATAGTCTCTGGCTATTTTTCCTTCTGTGGCAGAATTTAATAGTTATTACAAATGCCAATGTTTCCTTCTCAGCTGTTAGAGTTTGGGTTTCTATTGCTGTGAGAAAACACCATGACTGTGTTGGTCTGAATAAAAATGTCCCCCCCCATAAGTCCACAGGGAGTGACATTATTAGGAGATATGGCCTTATTGGAGTGGGTGTGGCTTTGTTGGAGGAAGTGTGTCAAAAGGGGGCGGGCTTTGAGGTCTCAAATGTTCAAGCCAGGTCTAGTGTAACATTCTCTTCCTGCTGCCTGCAGATGCAGGTGTAGAGCTCTCAGGTACCTCTCCAGCACCATGTCTGCCTGCATGCTACCACGCCAGGTGGCCAGGATGATGCTGGACTAAGCTTCTGAACTGTAAGCCAGCATCAGTGAAATGTTTTCATATAGAAGAGCTGTCTGGGGCCTGGAGAAATGGCTCAGCGGTTAAGAGCACTGCCTGCTCTTCCAAAGGACCCAGGGTTCAATTCCCAGCACTCACAACTGTCTATAATTCCAAGATCTGACACTCTCATACCAAGGCACATAAAAATTAAAATTAAAATAAAATATTAAAAAAAAGAGTTGTCTTGGTCATGGTGTCTCCTCACAGCAATGGAAACCCTAAGACAATAAACAAAAGCAACTTGGGGAGGAAACGGTTTACTTCATCTTACAGCTTGAGACCATCATCAGAGAAGTCGGGGCAGGAAGTTGAGGCAGGAACCTGGAGGCAGGTACTGATGCAGAAGCCATGGAGGGGTACTGTTTATGGGCTTTTGCTTCATGGCTTGCTTGGCCTGCTTCCTTATAAAGTCCAGGACCACCTGTTCAGGGCTGGCGCAACCCACAGTGGACTGCAGTGCCCTCCCACATCCATCACTAATTAAGACAATGTCCCATCGGCTTATCTACCTGTCAGTCTGACGGGGGCCCATTTTCTCAACTGAGGTTCTCTTTTCCTACATAACTCTATCCTGTGTTAAGTGACATAAAAACTAGCCAGCACACCGACGAACATTTTTAAATGAGAGTTTAGGAGACAGGCCCTTACCTGGCTTCGAATCGAATGTGTCACACACTGCATCCACTGTGGCATTGCACTGCTGGATGACTTTGCCCTTAGGACAACTGGAAGGGAAGCAGAATATGTTACTCCCTCCCACCCAGGCAGCCAGAACTCAGTCTTCACTACCCACAGGATTAGGATGGATCAACTCCACCCCAGCATGGCCCTGCTACATCTTGCCCTTCTGAAAAGATGAGTTTAGGGGTGTCTGTGATACTAGGTAGAATGTCTGGCTATGAGTACCAGATCTGCTATCCCACCACGTAGAGGGATGTCTGCCTAGAGACAGACGGTTTGGATGAAGAAGAGGCAAGCGTGTGCAGGCGAGCAAGAGCATCCTTCAAACTGGAGTTGAAGGCAGTGTTTTACTCACATTGGGTTCCTGATGCCGCAGTTCAGTGATCTTTGAATTATGTTCAGCTAACCTGCCTCACAGGTGCAAGCTATTGCCTGGTGTGTGGGTAAATGTTTTTCATCCCAGCCCTTGGGAAGTAGATACAAGCATGATGTTATGAGGCCAAGCCAGTCTGGTTTATACAGCAAGTTCCAGACTAGCTAGTCATATACAGTAAGACCATGTCTTTAAAAAAAAGAAAAAACCAGAAGCAATATATAAGGAAAGATGGCTCAGTGCTTAAGAGCATTTGATGATCCTCTAGAAAGTCCTGGAACTCTCTTTGTAGACCAGGCTGGCCTCAAACTCACAGAGATCCGCCTGCCTCAGCTCCCTGAGTGCTGGGATTAAAGGCATGTGTCATCACCACCTGGCTCATGAAATTATTTTTGTTGCTGCTTCATAACTGTAATTTAGCTATTATTATGAATAATAATGTAAATCATAAAATAATTCATTTTTTGTTTTTCCAGACAGGGTTTCTCTGTATAGCCTTGACTATCCTGGACATGCTTTGTAGACCAGGCTGGCCTTGAACTCATAAGAATCCACCTGCCTCTGCCTCCCGAGTGCTGGCATTAAAGGTGTGCATCACCATGCCAGGCTCCATTACAACTTCTTACGGTTCCATCTCTTCCTGATTCACTGAGCCTCTACTCAAAGATAATCTTGTCAGAGAGATTCCTGACAAGGAAATCACTGAGAGTGCAGATGCTCCCATGGTCATGAGCTCTCTCATCGTCTATTGTGTTTCATTAGACAGTATCTCTACCCCAAGCTGACCTAAAACTTGCTGTGTAGTTAACCTTGAGCTCCTGATTTTCTCCCTCTACTTCCCCAGTGCCAGGATCACAGACTACAACACCACACCTGGTTTGGACAGTTCTGGGGGAAGAAACCTAGGATTTTGTGGGTGCTAGGCAAACACTACCTAGTTAGCCTCATCCCCAGTCTACCTCCAGTGGGCTTATGCTATGTATGTATCTCCACTGTGTGTCTCTCACTGTTGGGGTTCAAAGGCTGTTTGGCGAGTGAGTGAGTGAGTGAGTGAGTGAATGAGTGAGTGAGTGAGCGAGCGAGCGAGCACTGTCTCCAGGCAGCTTCTGGAGGAAACATCCTGTCTATGTGGCAGGTGCTACTGTGGGAACTGGACAAGGGCTAGCTTCCTTGAGCAGAAGAACCCCTCTTGCCCTGTGCTTAATCAGCTTAAAGTCAACTTTTCTGGGAGCTAAATGGGGGAGAGGGGGGTTCACTTCCCTGAGATCCAAACACAAGCTCACCCTTATCTGATTAGGGCCAGCTTTCCCTTTATCTTCTTAACTAATTAATTATGGGGGGGGGGAAACCCTACAATGTAACAGCTACGGCAGATGAAATGTCTAGATAAGAGTCCCCCTGCAGCATGACTTAAAGCTCCTCTGCCCTGTACCTTATCAGTTAAGGCCAACTTCCCCTATGCCCCTTACCCAATTATGTGATGCCAAGGCTGGGAAAGTCCCACTTGTGATTTCTGCCTTTATAAACCTTGTTTCCCAAGGAGTCAAGGCCGTCCACCTTTCTCAGCCTCTGGGGAACCAGAACCGATGGTCCTTGCTCTGGAGCTCCATCAATTAAAAAAAAAAAAAAAAAAAAAAAAAGACCCTGTGTACATTGCATCTGGCTGGTCTCTGGTAGTCTGTGGAGGATTCATGACTTGGGCATTTCACTACCCTAAGGAGCCCTTCTATACACAGGGACACAGACTAGGGGACTAGAGGGCAGGAGCAGGGACACTATACTCATTGTCCCTTCCCCCCACCCCCCTGCAGGCACCTGCTGCATGAATAGCACTTCTCTGCGCAGTTTTCGGAGTCACAGTAGGTGCCCTGTTTACACTGGCACTCACGATCAGCCGTTGGGGAGCATCTGGCCACCTCCTCTTGGTCTGTGGAAGCAGATCAGTCATCAGGGGGAGAGTTTGTTCCAGCGTACACCACTCTACGACACTGTAAAGTCACCCTCACAGGCTCTTCACTCCAGGCACATAATCTGCTTTCACCCTGTCACTTAACACAAGGGCCAAGTGAACACAAGTAGCCTCCCCAGGGAGGAATGGGGCCCATCTCAGGAGTATCCAACCCTCAACTCTTCCTTTAAAGCTTGCATTCTACCATGGAGCACTCCCAGCCCTAGGTGAGGGGAGGGGGAGGGGGAGAGGAGGAAAAGCCCATCAGGCCTTTTAAGTATTTAAGTATTTAAGTATTAAGAAAGAAGCCAGAATTTGCCATCTTCTTTCCTGTGTCCCCTGTTCCTGTCAGTCTGCTTGCTTTAACCATCAGTGGAGAGGCTGCCCCTGCGGTCACACTTACCTTCCCGGCACTGAGAGCACCTAAAGCACTGAGTGTTACTGTTATTGTGGGTCATGAAGTGTCCAGGGTCACACGAGGGACAGTCACTCTTACCGTGATTTCTCTGGCATTGCTCTCTGAGGTAGGTGCCTATGTGAGAGGAAAAAGAAGGGTTTGGGACCCAACAAAGCCTGATTCCCTAACACCCTTGGTGGCCAGACCGCTCACACTACCCATTCCTGGGCCCCCAGACTCCTTGGAACTTTCTAGCTGGATACTCAGCCACAGTCGTCCTACTTAACATGTGGAGGCCCTGTATTACCCCTTGGCTGAGACTGGTGTCCTCAAGGGTGTTTGAGCAAGAAGGTTCTTCCTCTACTCCACAGTCCCAGAGAGCTGGTCTACAAGAGGCCTATATGCCCATCTCTTCCTCCCATCCTAGCCAGGACTGTCCATGATAGTGTCACAGAATTCCAGACTCTAAAGATAAGGTCCCACCACATTAGTTGCACTGTGGCCATCTTCTCAGAATCACAGGAGAGAGACACACTCCCGACAATATGAGCTCTGAGCACCCACTAGCTTCTGCTGCATTCAGTCAGGTCAGTCCCATGTCACACTCATTTCTGGGATGTGCTTTAGGGATGTGCCTACAAATTGCCACGTACCAGTTAAGTGCGTACAGGTGTGTGTACAGACCCAAATGGATGTCCACAGACTTGTTTGCATAGAAGTGAGCATATAGGTACTCGTACAGATGTGTTTTTTTTTTTTTTTTTTTTTTTTTTTTGGTTTTTTGAGATAGGGTTTCTCTGTGTAGCCTTGGCTGTCCTGGACTCACTTTGTAGACCAGGCTGGCTTCGAACTCACAGCGATCCGCCTGCCTCTGCCTCCCGAGTGCTGGGATTAAAGGTGTGCGCCACCACGCCCGGCCTCAGATGTGTATTGATAGTTGTATGGGATGGGGGCGGGATCCAGATCAGACACTCGTGCCTTTTCTCCAGTATCTCGTTGCTGCTTCTGCAGAACACACCACATCCACCTCTGGACAAGTACATACACCTCTCTGGTTTCTGTCCTCCAAAGCCAGAGACAGTGCTTGGGCGGGGATATATAAAAGGACACGTAGCAGCAGTTTGCCAAGATGACACTCGCTTCCCCTTCTTCAGTCAGATTCCACTCTCTCTCACTGTGGTCTCCATTTCAGCCCTAGCTAAAGACCTGCTAAAGCTAAAGCACTTTCCCCCAGTCAGAAGGCCAGGCCTGTGGGAAGCGTCCTGACACTCACCAGCGGGACAGAGTTGGCAGCAGAGATTCTCATATTGGAACTCATCTGCCTCACACTGGCTTGGATTGTTTACACTGCAAACCGGCAACTGTAATGAGAAAGGAGGAAACACAGTCAAAAAACATCCATGTGTGACTCTCAGCCCAGAGGAGGTGGATGGTCCCGAGCTGACCCTAGCTCCCACACGGAAGCTTCCTGCAGAGCATATACTATGATTTTGTTCACGTCTCCCCAGATCTGGCTGGTAGTAGTGGGTTGCCATCCTACAGATATATTCCTCAGTTTCCAAATTCACCCAGTTTTATGCCTTTGCCTTTGCTGTGTGGCCTGTATGGCTACGAGCCTTTGATGTCAATGAACTGTTTGTTCTAGTATACTTTTTTCCCAGTGGCCACACCTACATCTTAAATCCCCCCGCTCCCCCCCATTCATTTATGTGAATGAGTATTTTGCCTGTATGCATATATGAACATCATGTCCATACCTGGTGTCCTCGGACAGAAGAGGTTGTCGATCCCCTGGGACTGGAGTTACAGATGGTTGTAAGCCACCATGTGGGTGCCGGGAACCCAGTCCAGGTGCTTTGCAAGAGCAACCCATGCTCCTACCCACTGAGTCATCTCTCCAGTCCCAAATCTACATTTTAAAAAAGTATGCCTGGGGGCTGGAGAGATGGCTCAGAGGTTAAGAGCACTGTCTGTTCTTCCAAAGGTCCTGAGTTCAATTCCCAGCAACCACATGGTGGCCCACAGCCATCTATAATGAGATCTGGTTCCTTCTTCTGGTGTGCAGTGCAGGCATACATTTGGGCAGAATACTGTATACATAATAAATAAATCTTTAAAAAAAAAGTATGTCTGGGAAGCTGTGTCTGTGCACACACATTGTACATATATATGCGTGTGTATACATACAAAGGGTGATTCTGTGTCCTCTATTTTTTTTAATAACCTTATTGATTTGTTTGTTTATTTGTTTGAGATGTATCCTACCTAGACTGGACCTTAATATGTAGCTCACGCTGGTCTCAAACTCAAGAGTTCTGCCTGCCTCTGCCTCCTGAGTGTTAGGATTAAAGATATGTGCTGCCACAAATGCTTGGCCTTCTTTTATGTATTATTATGTTATGTGCATGTGAGGCGAGTCGGTGTCATGGCATACATGTGCCATGGTGTGCATTGGAGATGAGAGGACAATGCTGTGGAGTCTGTTCTGTCCTTCCACCTTTGCGGGGTTCTGAGGGTTGATCTAGAGCTGGCAGGCCTGCATGGCCAGCACCTTTACTCACCTGATATCATACTGGGAGTAGGTCAATCACTGAACTCAGAGTTCAGTTTTGACTAGAATGGCTGCCAGTGAGCTCCCAGATCCCCTCTCCCACCTCTCCCTGTCCTGGAGTTAGAGACACATACCTGGCCTTTACAGGATGCTGGGGGTCCAAACTGAGGTTGTCTCCCCAGCCTTATTTTTGTATTTTGGACAGTCTAATGTTTATTTTTTTTCACTAGTACATTTGATCCTCATTATTCACAAATTATATATCTGTGAATCCACCTGCTTCTTAACAGTTATACCAAAATCAGTGCTATTTTTCAGCTATTCACTAATACGCATAGCATGCAAAACAAAACAAACAAAAAAGAGAGCCCCCTAAGCCTGGAAAAATAGCTCAGCAGTAAAGAGCATTTGCTGCTATTCTAGAGAACCCAGTAAATCAGTTAACTACACACACACACACACACACACACACACACACACTCACACACGACAGGGTCTCACTATGTACCCTGGATGGCCTGGAACTTGCTATATATCCAAACTGGCCTGGCCTCCAACTCACAGAGATCCTCCTGATTCTGAATCTTGAGTGTGAGGATTAAAAGTGTGGGTCAGGAGCTGGAGAGATGGCTCAGAGGTTGAGAGCACTGGCTGCTCTTCCAAAGGTCCTGAGTTCAATTCCCAGCAAACACATGGTAGCTCACAACCATCTACAATGAGGAGATCTGGTGCCCTCCTCTGGTGTGCAGGCATACAAGCAGGCAGGACACTGTATACATAATAAGTAAATAAATAAATCTTAAAAAAAAAAAAGTGTGGGTCAGGGAGCTAGATAGAGAGATGGCTGGGTGATTTAGCACACTGGCAACTCTTCCAAAGAACCCAGGTTCAATTCCTAGCACCCACATGGCAGTTCACAACTATCTGTAACTGCAGTTCCAGAGGCTCCAATAACCTCACACAGACATATGTGGGGGCAAAGCATCAATGTGCATAAAATAAAAATAAATAAAATTTATTATTATTTTTTTAAAAATGTGTGTCATCACACTGGGCTGTTAAAATTTTTTGAGTCATCGGAATCATACTGCCAGCTGAGGGTAAGCAAGGAAGTACTTTCCGTTCTTGCTTCACCTCTCATTGCATGAGTGTGTCTATTTTACTATCTGTCACCTTTGTTTCGGCATCTTTCATGGTAGTTTACATTGTTCATCTTGCTGTCTAAAATGGCTCCAAGCGTAGAGGTGAGGAACTGTTTTCTGTCCAGAGTACTAGAACGTCCTAGTAGTAACCTTACCGATAAGACTGTTGGAGATACTGCTGCAGGCATGAATTACAGGATGTGGGGCATGGATGGGTTTAATAGTAATCAACACAGATTGCATAAGATGCCTTTAAATAAACACATAAAATAACTTATGGAGCATTTTATAAAACTGTGGGCAGAGGCTTGCAAGAACAGGCCTCTGGGGCTAGGAGTTGACTCAGCGAGGAAATACATGATAGCATGAAGGCTGAACTTGGATCCCTAGCACTCACAGAAAACCTGGACATGGTGAGCGTCTCTAACTGCAGCACCAAGGACAGAGACAGGCAGACCCTGAAGCCCATTGGAAGCTCTAGGTTCACGGAAAGATCCTGTTACCCACGTGGTGGTATATGGCCATCATACCCCAGTTCCAGGGGACCCAACACCCTCTTCTGACCTCTGTGGACAACAGCAACAAAAATTTTATGTGTATGGTACACATACACATAAAAATAAAATATTTTTAAAACCTTAAATTATTTATTTATTTATTTATTTATTTATTTATTTATTTATTATGTGTATGAGTGTTCTGACTCAATGTGGGTGTCACATGTGTGTCCAATGCCTGTGGAGGTTTAGATCTTTAAAAAAATTTTTTTTTCCAAGACAGGGCTTCTCTGTATAGCCCTGGCTGTTCTAGAACTCACAGAGATCCTCCTGCCTCTGCCTCCCAAGTGTTGTGATTAAAGGCATGCACCACCATACCCAGCTTTTTGAAAAAAGTTGTTTTTGCCAGGTGTGGTGGTGCATACCTTTAATCTCAGCACCCGGGTGGCAGAGGCAGGCAGATTGCTGTGAGTTCGAGGCCAGCCTGGTCTACAAAGTGAGTCCAGGACAGCCAGGGATAGACACCGAGAAACTCTGACTCAAAAAACCAAAAGAAAAAGAAAAGAAAAAAGTCATGGCTCCTCTCAGCATCAACCTCTCTCTGCTCCTCCACGCCCTCCATCCCCCATCCCCACCCCCCCTTCCCCCCATCCCCACCCCCGAGCTTCCCTTCCCACAGCTTCTCTTTCCTATAAAACCCTGCCATTTCAGTCATTAGCTCTCCTGGCCTTTTGGTCTTGCCCTCTCTCTTCTTCTATCTCTTCTTCTTTCTCACTCTCCTTTTTTCTGCCCTCTCGTGGCCCGGTTCAGTCTGCTGGCCATGTCTGGTCTACTACTTTCTCTGCTCTGGACTCTTCTAGATGCCTCTGACTGTTCTCTCCCGCATGTCTGCAATTAAAAAAACAAACAACAACAAACAAACAAACTTCTCCTCAACCATACCCAGGAGTGGCCATGTTCTTTATCGTTTTCATTCAATGTTCTCCTTTATTTATTTTGTGTGTATGTGTACGGTACACACGTGTAGGTATGTGTGTGCATGTCTCTGTGGAGACAACGGTTTGATGTTGGGTGTCTTCTGAGATCTTTTTCCATTCTGCTTACTGTGGCTAGGTCTCTCACTAAATCCAGAGCTTGCCTCAGGGAAGCCCTGCCTCTCTGGGGTTACAGATGGGCTACCATAGCCAACTGCTTTTACATAGGTTATAGAGATCAGCATGTCTGTCCTCAAGCTTGTATGGCAAGAGATACCCACTGAGCAATCTCTTGGCTCTCTTCTTTTTATTTGATGATACAATTGTTGTTAGACACACTCTCATGTAGCCTAGGCTGGGTTCTCACTATGTGGCTGAGGATGACCTGAAAATAGTAACCCTCTTCCCTTTACTTCCCCAGATACTGAGATTACAGGCAGTGCCACCACATCCAGTTTAAAGCATCAAGTAAATAAGTAAATAAATAATAAATAAATGAGGAGATGGCTCAGTTGCTTTTTGTTGTTGTTGTTTGCTTTGTTTTGTTTTTCCAGACAGGGTTTCTCTGTGTAGTCCTGGCTGTCCTGGACTCGCTTTGTAGATCAGGCTGGCCTTGAACTCACAGTGATCTGCCTGGAGATGGCTCAGTTGGTAAAATAAATAAGTGAGGTGCTGGCTCAGTTGGCAAAACAAGCACATGGGCATGAGTTTGGCTCAGGTGTGGGGATTGTCATCATAAGCCTTTTGGAGGCCCACAGAGAATGACGAGTGAAAAGCCAGCAGCTCCTAGAACTCCTCGAATGGTCCTGATCCATTGCACCCAGTGTTGATCTACTAGGGACTCCTAGCACACTAGTGAAGTCTCAAAATGGATGCGAGTGAGGCTAACGCGATGACAGCTTCCCCCTTTATTTACAGAATTCTCCTGGGGTGACCTTGATCCATGCCCCCCGAACACACACACACAGAGATACATTTTCTCATAGCTACAAAAACCTGTTCATTGCTACTGGTGCTTGAAGCTAGCATGGGATGGTCTGAGGGCCCCCTCATCCTTTTAAAGGCTTATACACTGAACAATAAAATTAGATCTGTACCTTTGAGTCTAGTCTCCAGAGTCTGATTTCTAAGATTCTGCATGGGCTCTGCCACACCACCACACCACCACCACACCATCACCACCACCACCACCACCACCACCACCATCACCACCACCACCACCACCACACCACCACCACCACCACCTCCACCATCACCACCACCATCACCACCATCACCACCACCACCATCATCATCACCACCACCATCACCATCACCACCACACCACCACCACCATCACCACCACCACCACCACCACCACCTCCACCACCACCACCACCACCTCCACCACCACCACCACCATCACCACCACCACCACCACCACCACCACCACCACCACCACCACCACCACCACCATCACCACCACCATCACCATCACCACCACCACCACCATCACCATCATCACCACCACCATCACCACCACCACCACCATCATCACCACCACCACCACCACCACCACCACCATCACCACCACCATCACCACCATCACCACCACCACCACCATCACCACCACCACCACCACCATCACCACCACCACCACCACCATCACCACCATCACCATCACCACCACCACCACCACCACCACTACCACCACCATCATCATCACCACCACCATCACCACCACCACCACCATCACCACCACCACCACCATCACCACCACCATCACCACCATCACCATCACCACCACCACCACCACCACCATCATCACCACCACCACCACCATCACCACCACCACCACCACCATCACCACCATCACCACCATCACCACCATCACCATCACCACCACCACCATCACCACCATCACCATCACCACCACCACCACCATCATCACCACCACCATCACCATCACCACCACCACCACCACCATCACCACCATCACCACCATCACCATCACCACCACCACCACCACCACCACCACCACCACCACCACCACCACCACCACCACCACCACCACCACCACCACCACCACCACCACCACCATCACCACCACCACCACCAGGTTTCTGATTCCCACGCTCAGAACCCAGGTAAAAAGCTGAATGTGCTGACACTTTCTTGTAAATCCAGCAGTGCTGGCTCTGGGGAGCCTGAGAAGGGAAAATCAAAACGTGAAAAATCTCAGCACTTGGGAGGCACAGGCAGGCAGATCACTGTGAGTTCCAGTCTACAAAGTAAGTCTAGGACAGCCAAGCCTACACAGAGAAATCCTGACTTGAAAAACCAAAAAATGGGGGCTGGAGAGGTGGTTCAATGGTTAAGAGTGTGGCCTGCTCTCCCAAAGGTCCTGAGTTCAATTCCCAGCAACCACATGGTGGCTCACAACCATCTGTAATGAGATCTGGTGCCCTCTTCTGGCCTGCAGGTGTACACGCAGGCAGACACTGTATACATCATCACCACCATCATCATAATAAATATTTTTATATATGTATATTTTTTTTTAAAAAGAAAGAAAAAGCCGGGCATGGTGGTGCACGCCTTTAATCCCAGCACTTGGGAGGCAGAGGCAGGCTGACCTACAAAGCGAGTCCAAGACAGCCAAGGCTACACAGAGAAACCCTGTCTTGGGGGGAGAAACTTGAAAAAGAGCAGCACTTTCTTTTGTTCTTAAAGATTTACTTTTCCATATACAGTGCTCTGCCTGCATGTGCACCTGCTCACCAGAAGAGGGCACTAGACGACATTATTGATGATTGTGAGCTAGAAGTTGAACTCAGAGCCTCTGGAAGAGAAGCCAGCGCTCTTAATCTCTGAGCCATCTCTCCAGCCCTGCACTTTCTTTCTGCTGGGTTCTCTAAACGATACAGGCCCAGTGACTCACCAAAGGTGCGGTTCTGAATACAAAGGAAGCAGAAAGGAGGCTGCCAAGGACAGGAATTGGCAGTGATATCCTTTGCATTCTGATGGGATGAAGGAAAAGAAAAAAAAAAAAAAAAAAAAAAAAAAAAAAAAAAAACTTCAAGCTGGGCGGGCAGTGGCACACACCTTTAATCTCAGTACTTGGGAGGCAAAGGCAGGCGGATCACTGTGAGTGGGAGGCCAGCCTGGTCTACAAAGTGAGTCCGGGACAGCCAAGGCTACACAAAGAGACCCTGTCTTGAAAAAAAAAAAAAAGCCAAACAAACCGTTTTTCCGTGGAGGCATATAAACAAATAACAGTAGCTAACTGTAATAAATGATCTGAAGTAAACCCATTCGTATCTGCTACACCTGGCAGGGCCGTGGGAACACATGCCAAGAACAACTTGCTGTTTTTTGAAGAAACTGCGGTAGTGAGACTCTTGTTTTCTAACAAGGACTAAGGAATCTCACAGGACTCCATTCTGACAACATCTGACTGGGTGACCACCCACCCCAGAAATGCACCACGACCATCTATCTGCTTGGGTTACAACCGACTCCTTTTTAGCCTCTGTCACCGGCTCACCCAGATGTTCAGGTCACCTTGACCACTTCATCTTGCCAGAGCAAAACAACTCTTCGCTTGCTCGTGCGGACACTCAAAATCTTCTTATGGTTTTTTTTTTTTTTTTTTTTTTTTGCCTTAAGAAACCTTTTCTTCGGGGCTGGAGAGATGGCTTTGTGGTTAAGAGCATTGGCTGCTCTTCCAGAAGACCCAGGTTCAGTTTCCAGCACCTACATGGCAGCTCACACCTGTCTGTAACTCCAGTTCCAGGGGACCTGATACCCTCACACAAACACATATGCAGGAAAAAAAAAATTTTTTTTCTTCACCCCCCTCCCCTTCGCACGGCAATCTGAAGTTTGCCTCAGAGAGTGTCGTCCTGCTAACATCAATCAATAAATATTTTAATTATAATTTGGATTGAGTCTTATCATCTTTTCCCAAGGGGTCCAGGAACTTCATAAGACTGAGAAGGTGTCCAGAATCACGCCCACTTATGCAAGCCCCCAAGGTAGAGAGCTTAGCACCTATCTTAGCCTGAGAACACATGATGCCCTGGAGGGTCACAGAACCGGAGGCTGTTGAAATTCAGCGACTGAAGGCCAGCAGCTTGGAAGGCACTATTTTCTGCAAGAGAGAATCTCAGCAGACAGAGGGGAGGAGAGTGTCAAGTGTATTATGTGAGGGATGACTACTTTCACTCCTTTTTGGTGTGAAGTTAACCCAGAGCAAGCCTGTTTCTGTCAGCTTCTAACGTAAGCCCGCTACAGAGCAATGCAAAAGAATCGTCATTATCATCATTTTTTTTTGAGACAGAATATCCTGTAGTCTGGGCTGCCTTCAACTCTCTATATAGCTGAGAATAGCTTTAATTAGGGGATCCAGATGATTGAAGGAGAAAACCAACTCTTAACAATTGTCCTTTGACCACACACAATTAATAAGTATAATAAAACTATTAAGAGTAAAATGCTAGGGGCTGGAGTGATGGCTCCTCAGTTAAGAGCACTTGTTCTTGCAGAGGACAGCACCCAAGTGGTGACTCACAACAACCAGTAACTCTAGCTCTAGGGGATCTGATGAGCTCTAGCTTACACACACACACACACACACACACACACACACACACACACACACACACACACAACATAGTCAGAATTCAGATAAAAATAAACTTTTTTGAGGAACAAAGGAGCCAGGCGTGGTGGTGCATGCCTTTAATCCCAGCACTTGGGAGGCAGAGGCAGGTGGATCTCTGTGAGTTCAAGGCCAGCCTAGTCTACAAAGTGATCCAGGACAGCCAGGACTACACAGAGAAACTCTGTCTCAAAAAAAGAAAAAGAAAAAACAAAAAAACCAAAAACCGTACAAAGAAACAAAGGACTCTCAGAAAATGAAACCCTTTTTGTAGAAAAGCTAGCCAAGCCTGTGGGCTCATGCGTTCAGTCTCAGCACTCAGGCAGCAGAGGTGGATGGATATTTGTGAGCTTGAGGCCAGACTAGTCTACATAGTGAGTTCCAGGACAGCCAGAGCTACATAGTGAGATCGTCTCCAAAAAACCAAAAGAGGAGAAGAAGGAAAGAAAAAAGAGAAAGAAAGAAAAAAAGATCTCACAGCTTTGTAGTAAGAAAAGATAAGGACGTACAACTAACTCCTCCTCCATTCAGTGTCTGGTCCTCTCTGCCATCCCCCACCTCTGCCAAGTAGGCCAGGGCCCAATCTCCTGTGCTGCTCTGGGTGTGATAGTCTGCCAGAACTCAGCTGGCTCCACACTCACCTGTTGTGCCTCCACTTACCCACAGAAGCAGCCCTAGCAGCAGCAATTCCAGTCTTGTCATCTGAGAAAAAGTAAGACAAGGCAGAGCTGAGATTCTGAGTATGAAAGCTAGGCAGCTGTGGCAGCCGAGATGCTGCCCAAGCCGCCAGGAGACACTTAAAGCCACACCCTTCCTGGGCGGTCCAAAGACTTTGACTTCCTTGTTCACTTGGCCTTTGTCAGTGTTTTGGACGTTTAACGGAGAAATTCCTCAAAACCTCCACTCACTGCTCCACAGTCCCAAAAATCACTTCAGAGCCAAGGTGTTTGAGAGCAGAGCCAGCCTAAGGGCTGCGTCTATTGACTGACAATGAGTCTACCCAGACACTGGACTGTGTGGGTCAGCCTTAAAGAAGAAAGAGATGGTGGTGCACGCCTTTAATCTCAGCATTCGGGAGGCAGAGACAGGTGGGTCGCTATGAGTTCGAGGCCAGCCTGGTCTACAAAGCAAGTCCAGGACAGCCAAGGCTACACAGAGAAACCCTGTCTTTAAAAAAAAAAAAAGAGGAAGGAGGGCCTCACACACATTGGATGCCCCTCCAGAGCCCAGGCTGCAAGGAGCTGGCTGGTCTCAAAAGGACAAATACTGTGTAAGTCTCCTTCTGAGGACCCTACTGAGGCAGAAAGCAGGATAGGATGCCAAGATGAGGGAGGGACTGACCCTAAGTGAGCAGTTCCTGGGGACAGGCTTCAGTTTAGGAAGATGGAAAGTTCTGAAGGTGGATGAAGATGTGGTAGGCTTGATTGCACGACATTATGTATATGGTGTGTTCTTTGGAGCCGGGGGCTCAGTTGGTGCAATGTTTGCCTGGCACACACAAAGCCCTGGGTTCTATCTCTAGCATGGCTTACCCAGTCACCCATAGTACACACCATTATCCTAGCGCACAGAGAACCCCTGTCTTCAAACAAATAAAACAAAACAAGAACCAAGGAGGAGGAACTCAGTGGTTAAAATGCTTACTGTTAAGGCTAGAGAGATGGCTCAGTAGTTAAGAGCATGGTTTTTTTTTTGGTTTTTTGTTTTTGTTTTTGTTTTTTTTTAGACAGGGTTTCTCTGTGTAGCAATGGCTGTCCTGGACTCACTTTGTAGACCAGGCTGGCCTCGAACTCACAGCGATCCACCAGCCTCTGCCTCCTGAGTGCTGGGATTAAGGGCATGCGCCACCATGCCCGGCTGAGCATGTATTATTCTTACAGCGTGAATGAAAACAAGAAGTAAAAAAGGAAAGGACATGACTGCGCCTAGGCATGGTGGAGGAGAAAATGTATTGTACATATGAGGGAGAGCAAAGCCAGAGTCAGGGACATCTGGGAGAGCCCAGAGTGGAAATTACCAGACTGAGCTGGGCCATGTGGGGAGAGAGGGAGGGAAAGAGAGAGGGGAGAGAGGGGAGCCAGGTGCTACAATCAAGAGGCCAAAGGTACAAAAAGGGCAGATAACCAAAATGTCTGATTTAAGCCAGGCATGGTGTGGCGCACGCCTTTAATCCCAGCACTTGGGAGGCAGAGGCAGGCGGATCATTGTGAGTTCGAGGCCAACCTGGTCTACAAAGAGAGTCCCGGGATAGCCAGGGTGACACAGAGAAACCTTGTCTCAAAAAACAAAGCAAAACAACAGCAACAAAAATGTCTGGTTTATACAGGGAAGAGCCTTGGGGGAAGGCGTAGCCCACACCCTAGACTGGAGAGTTTAGGGTAGATGGTGGGGTATGCCAGCCATATCCTGAAACAGGCAGGGACTAAGGAATGCTGGGAGAATGTGGAGGTCAGGTCCTGCTTTGATATGTTAAATAGGCACCTCAGCCTTTTGTCCCAGGTTTGAAACTTAACACAGAGGACCTGAAAACTTGAATCAAACATTCTCAGCAACTACCAATCAATACTGTAGGCAGGAGAGGCCACAGGCCTAGAGCTGCCCTAGAGTTCTATATAGGCAAACCTCAGGCCCAGCCTTGTGACACCCTCAGTCATAGTGACTAACACAGAGACCTGCACCTGGTCAAGGCACAGAGAACAAAAGGGCTTCAGAATATTCAGCTTTAAATGAGGTGTCTATACCATACGTCCCGGGCTAAGGGATCATTGTGGAAGAGAGGACAGAAAGAGTGTAAGAGCCAGTGTGTGTGTGTGTGTGTGTGTGTGTGTGTGTGTGTGTGTGTAGAGGAAGGGAGGGAGGGAGGGAGGAAGAGAGAGAGAGAGAGACAGAGAGAGACAGACAGAGAGAGAGAGAGAGAGAGAATGGAAGAGGAGATGGATGTGTGGCCCATGCCTTTAATCCCAGCACTCAGAGGCAGGAGGATATCCATGAAGTCATTGCCAGCTTGGTCTACATAGTGAGCACCAAACAGGACTGTGCAAAGAGACCCTGTCTTGAGGAGGAGGAAGAGGAGGAGGAAGAGGAGAAGAAGAAGACGACGACGAAGAAGAAGAAGACAGTTCATCAGCCTCTCAGAGGTTAAGCAGGCTGTCCCAGGGAGACTGTAATCACAGGTGTTGGGTGGAGGGGCTGCCAGGAAGTCATATGTTCCTGAGTCACCAAGGTTACTGAACTTGACACCAGCCAGTATTATTGGCAATTTCCAGAAAGCCATACAGGAGCATACACTGTCTGGAGACAAATGGCTAGCCCTTCCTCAGGCATCCCAGATAAGTTGCTTTTCATTCAGCTTATGTGAGAGCCAAACTTATGTTTAAGTTTTAGTTACGGTGTCTAAGAGATTCATGAAACAAAAAAATGCCTCTAACCTGTAAGCCCAAGAACAGGTGCTTGCTAAAATGCTGGAGACTGTTTATGTAAGACAGCAAGCTACATGTTTCTGCCCCTTTAAACAGGGCTGTTTGACTCTACTGCACTGGATATGCTTGATCATATGTAGGTGGGAGGGATTTAAGCAGAAAATATGTCGGGAGGTATGCTTGCCTCTGATTTGACCTAATGGAAAATAAGGTGGCCTGTAATGGAAGTTTTAGTTTCCTTAAAAACAAAGTGAGTCCAGGACAGCCAAGTCTGAACAGAGAAACCCTGTCTTGAAAAACCAAAAAGAAAAGAAAAAAGTAAGTATACTTAATGGGTGGCCTCAAACTCCTCAGAGATCTGCTGAATTCAGCATGTAAAGTGTTTCATGAGAAAGCTTCCCATGATAGACAAAAATGCCAGCTGTTAGCATCAACCCTAAGGTCTCTAAAGATGACTGGGCACCAACAACACCTCCTGGATTGTGGTAACTAACCATTGGGTGAAGAACCCTTTTAATGCCTTGCCCACCACCAGAGCTCTGCCCAAACTGTGCTCTGCCCAAACTGTGGCCACTCTTAGATTGACTGCCCTACCCTGTGTTGCCAGGATAGGGCAGTTTTCCCAAGTCCGTCCTCCACAGGAAAATCTCTCAGACTTTCTGGGTCTGGCAGCTGAGGACTTAATGCTGTCTTGTACACCACAGGGGAGCCTAGGGTGGTAGTGGGTAAGTCTCTGTCATTTTAATTGGTACAGAAGCAGTTTGGATTATACTTTCTGCTCTAATCCTTTTCAGATCTCTGGTGGGTTTTTTTTTTTTTTTTTTTTTTTCTCCCCGAGACAGGGTTTCTCTGTGCAGCCTTGGCTGTCCTGGACTTACTTTGTAGACCAGGCTGGCTTTAAACTCATAGCAATCCGCCTGCCTCTGCCTCCCGAGTGCTGGGATTACAGGCGTGTGCCACCACGCCCGGCTTCTCTGGTGATGTTGACGGCTAACGTAGCTTTATCAGTTTCACAGCAGCAAGAACCCAGATCCTTTCCCCCAAGGCTGCAGCTGTGTGGCCGGTCCATTTCGTATGTAAAACTCAGACGTACAGACAATTTACCTTGCTAGCCGATTTCACACTGAAAGAGAGAAACTCACAAAACAGGTTTCAATGTAACTTTTTACTATTCCTTTATTTAAAGGAACTTGATCTGCAGTGACTGCTCTCACTAATCAAACACTTGGGTCTCATGGTAAATTACTGCATGGAAAAGAAAACTTTTGATGCTTATGTAAGTTGTGAGGATCTAAGAAAGTAATTTAAAGTGTGTAAAAGCAAGTTGTAAAGCTCTAAGGAAGTGAAGCTTAACTAAGCTGTGAGGGTCTATGAAAGTGATTTAAGGCATGCAAATACAAGTTATAAAGGTCTGAGGAGATGACTTAAACTGTGTGAAAAATGAGAAATATTTAAGATTTCCTTTCTTCTTGCTATGCTATTTATGTACTTACTAATACTTAAAAAGTTCAGAGTTTTAACGTTAACCAATGGAGTTCTCAACTTAATTTTTTTTTCTTTTACATTTGCTTATTTATTTGAGTGGTGTGTGTGTGCATGTGCACGATGGTCAAAGGACAGACAACCCATGGGAATTGGTTTTCTCCTTCCATTCTGTGGGTACCACGGATTTTGAAGTCAGGTGAATTGGCTTGGCAGAAAGGACCTTTACTAAATGCAGGCTTTTATCCTGTTTAAGTTTTCCATGGGCCCAAGTGAGGAGTCTGAACCTTTTAGCATGAGTGAGTTTTAAGTGCATCTTTCAAGGTAAGTTACAGTTTGTGCTTTTCAGATTGCAGTTTTATGTATGTGTTAATCCCATCAGGCAAGGATAGGACCACTCCCACAACTTTTGAACCGAATTTGAAGCAAGCTTTATTAAATACTGACCAGGATGATGACCATTGGCCAGGTCTGTACCTAGAATCTCCAAAGAACAGTTGTGAATTATGTTAGCCGGATGCTTATAAAGGCAAAACCCACAAGGCTACGTACATCCTGCCTTTGTTTGGTCAGGGTTTAAAAGTACTTCCTGTCTATGTAACACCCCATTCCCCCCCCCCCTTACATGTGACCAAGCATATCCTTTGCAGTTGGGGCAACCAATAGAATTGCATGGAGTTATCTGTCCTTGGGCAGGCAGGACTTACAGGTTAGAAGCATTTTGTCTTATAAATCTGGCTCTCTCTCTCTCTTTTTTAAAATTTCTCTTTTTGTGAGGGGGGTGGGTTTGAGACAGGGCTTCTCTGTGCAGCCCTCTATATCCTGAAAATCTCTTTGTAGACCAGGCTGCCTCTACCTTCCGAGTGTTGGGATTATAGGCGTGTGCCACCATACCCAGCTGTTTTATAGATCTCTTAAGCATAGTAATTTAAACTGCTTATGGGATTGTATTTTGACCAAAACCATCTACATTTGTGGTTTATTCAGATGTTTTGCTGGAGTAGAGCCAAGCCTACACAGAGAAACCTTGTCTTGAAAAAATTTTCTTTTCTTTTCTTTTTCTTTTTTTTACAAATACATTTATAGTATTACACATATATACAATAAACTACCTACAGCAAGAAGAACCATGAAACAATCAGGAATTATATATGTGTTACATTCATATTGTTTTGGCTATTTGTGTTTGTCAACCTTGAAGAAAACATTTTTCCTATCTTAGTGAGTCTAAAATTCTGAATGTAAATCAATATCTATCATATCTCATCTCTATCAACTTAAAACATCTATCTAGACCTAAAATCATCTTAAGCCCTAAACAACTAAGCTTAATTGTAAAACTAAACTATCTGGTCTTCAACCCCATCAGAGGCTTGAGAAGGAATAAAATTAATTACCTGAGTAAACAGGAAGTGTAAGTTAGCAGCTTCCAAAGTGAAAAAAAAAAAAGACAGAGACAGTTTGCTGCCTGAACAGTCACCCAAAACTATAATGCTGGAGCATCTTCTTCAGTCTTCTGGCCCAATATATCTGACAGACATATTTGTGAGGCAGGAACTATTGAGGACTTGCCTAGCCTGCCTAGGCAGAGTTTGGCTGTTAACTCTACCTGCATCCAAGCTTGCCCATATTTAGGCAGAATTCTATCTGTGGCCAAAACAAGGACATTTTGCCCAGTGGCTGGCCTGCCACATTTGAAGCCATCGCCACAAGGAGGTTCTTATCTGGAGTAAGGAAGTTGAAGCAGCAACTTTGCTAAGGACTACATAACATTCCTCAGGTAGAGAATGTGGGAGTCACGCTCCCCAGATAACATCAGGCAGAGAAGAGGAAGCCACCAGTAGGAAAGAGAGTCCTTTATTTAGCCCTGAGTTTAGAGAGCTTTCTAGTCATGGTGAACTGCAACCTTAGCAGCAGGGTTTCCCACGAGTGGTGAAGTCCCATGGCACATACTCTTTTGGGGGGGGGTAGGTGGTGGTGGTGGAGGGGGTTGAGACAGGGTTTCTCTGTGTACTCTTGGCTGTCCTGGAACTTTCTCTGTAGACCAGGCTGGCCTCAAACTCAGAGATCTACCTGCCTCTGTCTCTCTGAGTGCTGGGATTACTGGGAGTGCCACCACTCCCAGTGGCATGGACTCTTTTAACTTTAGTAAATATGGCTGCCAGTCACATGTTTGCTTCCACCCCGAAGAGGTCATTGGCTAAGATGGAGGCAAGCCACATGGTTGCTATTTAAAGACATCTATTTTGTTGCAAATTAAGATTACCTATGCATAGACTTTTTTGTTTTGTTTTGTTTTGGTTTGGTTTTTCCAGACAGGGTTTCTCTGTGTAGCCTTGGCTGTCTTGGACTCACTTTGTAGACCAGGCTGGCCTCGAACTCACAGTGATCCACCTGTCTCTGCCTCTTAAGTGTTGGGATTAAAAGCATGCGCCACCACGCCCGGCCTAGATTTTTAAACTATCAGCCATTTTTTTTTTTTTCCCTTAACTTTTGGTTTTCTTTTTTTTTTTTGGTTTTTTGAGACAGGGTTTCTCTGTGTAGCCTTGGCCATCCTGGACTCACTTTGTAGACCAGGCTGGCCTCGAACTCACAGCGATCCGCCTGCCTCTGCCTCCCGAGTGCTGGGATTAAAGGCGTAACTTTTGGTTTTCTGAGACAGGGCTACTCTGTGTAGCCTTGGCTATCCTGGACCAGGCTGGTCTTAGGTTCACAGAGATGCATATTCCTCTGCCTCTCTGAGTGCTGAAGTTAAAGCTGGCTTTTTAAAAAATATGTTTTAATTTAACTTTTTGTTACAGATTTTGCAGATTTTTAACTATATCCAAGGAACTTATACAATAGTCCTAAGAGATTTTCCTTGAGAGCAGAGAGCAAAGAAATTATAACAATAAAGATTTTCAAGACTGGAAAGTAGAAAAGGCTTTGAGAAAGATATTTGCAAAGGTAGAGCAGAGAAAGTTAGATATAAGACATATGTTACAGTCTTTGATAATTTGGCAATCAAATATGCCGTTATTGGCTACTGAACCATACTGAGGCCAAACCATTTTCCTTAAGACAACAAGCTTTAATGAAATCTCTAGGTCCAAGAAGGAAAAGAGAGCTCCACCAGGGGGAAGGTTCCAAGAGGGAGCTGAGACCCAGAGATCAACGTCGGAAGGAGGAACTCCATGCCAGGGAGGCTTCCAACACTGCATAGAACTAGGAGGGCATGAAGAAGAGGCAGAGCAGGAAGCTCGAAATGGGAGGTGGGGAAAGGGTCACACACAGTAACTCCATCCGAGGG
The DNA here is from genome assembly GCF_903995435.1 of Acomys russatus. Taxonomy (NCBI): domain Eukaryota; kingdom Metazoa; phylum Chordata; class Mammalia; order Rodentia; family Muridae; genus Acomys; species Acomys russatus. The sequence goes on from NC_067141.1 coordinate 23,874,741, forward strand.
AGAATTCCAACATCACAGAAGCCCACAAAAGGGTAAGGAAGCTGCAGGACTTCCAGGAGCTGAGACACAGGAAGGACAAGGGCAGGAGAGAGAAGGGTGAGTGTCCTGGGGGGTAAGAATTTCATTCCAGGTGGGTTGGAGAGATGGCTCAGGGGTTAAGAGCACTGTCTGCTCTTCCAGAGGTCCTGAGTTCAATTCCCAGCAACCACATGGTGGCTTGCAACTATCTATAATGAGATCTGGTGCCCTCTTCTGGTGGGGAGGCACACATGCAGGCAGAACATTGTATACATAATAAATAAATATTAAAAAAAAAAAAAAAAATTTCAACCCAAGTGTCCCCAAGTAATCCGAGGGATTGAGGTGGAAATGTCCCAAATCGTTGAGAGGAACCCCTTTTTACATGATGGAGGTGGGGCTCAGAGGGCTGAGAGGACGCTTTCTAGCACACTGGTGTGGCTTTCACAACTGTAGTAGAAAAGCAGGCAGCTCCAGGGTGACAGTTACCCAGGAAAGGAAGAGAGGTGAGCAAGTGGAGAAGAAAGCAGCTGACAAGGTGGACTAGGGGAGGCTTTGGGAAAAGCAGGGTTCAAACAGAGGGAGAGGGGCAACTGTCTTAGCAGAGAAAGGCCAATGTGGTGGTCTCCCAGGAGGGCATAGCAGGCTCCGTGAGCCAGAGACTGAGGAAACTTACTGAGTAAGTGAGGAGACACAAATGGCTAGAGCAGGTGGGGGGAGGAGAAGCAGCAGCATCGAAAAGGTGAGCTCTAGAATTTGGGGTAAACTACTGTGAGGCCTGTGTAAGTCTATTTCTAAAAAGGGAACCCCATTTTAAAAGGGAAAATGGCCTGAGCATGATCTCCAGTTTAAAAAAAAAAAAAAAAAAAAAAAAAAAAAAAAAAAAAAAGAAAAGAAAAAGAAAAAAGAAAAAAAAAGAAAAAGAATATGCTTGACTCATCTCTGATAATGTTTAACCATCACACCCAACTGTGGATTACTCAATAAATACTTAGAAATTACCTCCTGGCCCAGATATTCTTTCCAACAATTGCTGCCCACTCACCTCTAGTAATGTTTAGCTGTTGCCTAAACAGTAAATACCTGGAGATTACCCAGGTGCTCTTTACAATAGGTTCAGTAAAATAATTATGGTTTATGGTTTGACTAGCAAGGCATAATTAACCAGGATCTATCACCAATAATTTGCCAAAATGTCAAATCAATAAGAGAATCGACAAGCTGGAATTCCTCAAACCCTGCTGATTGGGAGCCCAACACTCTCAGTCCAGATCTGCTGATCCTCGAGCTGGAATAAAACAACCCTCATGTGTTTGCATCAGAATCAGCTCCTTGGGGGTCTTTTGGGGTCCCCGAGATTTTAGGCACAATGCTGTGATGGGAGGCAGAGCCAGCAGGAACAAATGACACATGCATGTAAGCATACACATAACACACATACCTACATACCTATCTTAGGAGAGTCAATCGGCAGTTTGGTTTAGTTAGGACAGAGGCCAAGTCCCTTGGAAGGGGCTCATATATGCTCCTCCTGGGTTTGGGCACCAGATATAGAAAGTGAGGACACGAGCACTCCAATTATGGTTAGGGGGAAGTTTTTTTTTAATTAAATTTTTTATATAAATGCTTTAATTATTATTTTTTATTAATTAAACATTTTTATTTTTTACATATATATTTATATTATTACACACATATACAATAAACTACCTATAGCAAGAAGAACCGTGACACAATCAGGAATTATATAAATGTTACATTCTTACTGTTTTGGCTATTTGCATTTGAAAGCCTTGAAGAAAACATCTTTCCTATCTTCGTGCATCTAAAATTCTGAATGTAAATCAATCTCCATCACATCTTGTTATTATCAACTTAAAACATCTATCTAACCCCTAAACAACTAAGCTTCATTGTAAAACTAAGTTATCTAGTCTTCAATTCCATCAGAGACTTGAGAAGGAATAAACTTGATTACCTGAGTATACTGGGAGTACAAGTTAGTAGCTTTCCAAATGAGAAGATAACTGAGACAGTTTTCTACCTGAATAGTCACCCAAAATTCTCTGTAACATTGGAGCATCATCTTCAGCCTTCTGGACCAACATATCTGACAGACTTATTTGTGAGGCAGGAACTATTGAGGACTTGCTTACCCTGTCTTGGCAGAGTTTGGCCATCGACTCTGCCTGCATCCAAGCTTGCCCTTTTTCAGGCAGAATTCTGTATATGCTAGAAGCGAGGATATTTTGCCCAGTGGCTTGTTTGCCACATTTGAAGCCCTCTCCATAAGGAGGTTCTTTGATGTTCATCATCCTCTTTGAGGTAGACTGGGTGTTGCCAGGAGGAGTTAACCTGTCTCATTGTCAGTGAATCTTTAAAATAATAAAACATTTTTAAAATGCCATATTCTGCATGTCTCTGAGGTTTTTGAAGACCTTATCTAACTATCCTACTTTATTTTTCTATAGAATCATATCTATCTGTTGTACCCAAGATGTATACTCTTGTGATGAAAGTAGACTAGTGATTGACATGACCATGATTTGATCGACTAACAATTAACTTGTGTAACTTATTTATCCTAAACAGCCTGCAATAGCACTTTCAAAGTATCAGAAGTAAACCTTGTGTTATAATTGAGTTATAGGGACTAATACCTCCTGTTAGAGTAGAAATATATATATATATAATGTCTGGGGAGAATAAACTTACATTTGAATAGGGGGAAAGATTTTATTGTAGATGCGAGGGAGAGGGCAGCCAGAGGCATCTAGAAGAGTCCAGAACAGAGATGAAAAGTAGTAGACTAAACATGGCCAGCAGACTGAACCAGGCCTTAAGAGGGAGGCTTCAGGGAACAAGGGAGGAAGAGAAGAAAGGACCAAAGGGGTGTGGGCAAGAGGATGCCAGGAGATGGAGAACGAAGAAGGTACATGGCAGAAAAGACAGGGTTTATAGGAATGAGAAACTGGAGGAAGGGAGCCCATGAGCCGGAGAAGTTTAGGGTAGCGGGTGTGGTGAGAAGAGATGAGAGGAGCCACAGGAACCGAGTGAGCCTGGAGGCTGGCTTGCTCCTTGGTACTGCTAGCATCACAGTTAGCCATTTGTCCTGAATATCTTTTGGACCTGACGGTCAGGACTTGCCTTCAGCTAAACTGTCACTGGCTCCCAGGGAGGGCCTCCACCAGCCAGCTGCCTACAACAGCGCGACCTATGGAACAGGTAAGTGCAGAGAAGAAGAAAAAGAAGCAAGGCTAGACATATTGAGCCTAGCGTGACCAGCCGGTTTCTGGGACCTAGAAGTGGGAAAAAGAAGACATGATTCACACAAGGCAAGAACAGACTTTTTTTTTTTCCTGGCAGTCTATGCTAAAGGACAAATGGAGAAGCCAAAAGTCTTCTTCTTGATGTGGGAGAGGCCTGATGAACAGGCCAACCACAGGTAGGAAGTGGGTAAGGTGTTTTGTTTTGTTGTTTTGTTTTTGTTAGTTAGTTAGTTTGTTTTGTCACTTGATGTAAATTAGGGTGATCTGGGAATAGGGAATCTAAGTTGAGAAAATGCCTTTGTCAGCAAATCTGTACGGCATTTTTTTTACTGCTGATCAAGAGAGGAGGCCCAATGTGGGCTACACCAGCCTTGAGCAGTCTACAAGAACAAACTGAGCAAGCCATGAGGAGCAAGCCATGAAGCATTTGCTTGTGGCCTCTGCTTCAGTTCCTGCCTCCGGCGGCCTGCATGAGTTCCTGCCAGTATCCTTTACTGATGGACTGTAGGCTGTAAGCAAAATAAAATAAATTCTTTTGGACCGGAGAGACGGCTAAGAGGTTAAGAGCACTGGCTGTTCTTCTGAAGGTCATGAGTTCAATTCCCAGAAACCACATGGTGGCTCACCACCATCTAAACCATCTGTAATGAAATCTGGTGCCCTCTTCTGACCCACTGGCACAAATGCAGGCAGAGCACTGTATAAACAATAAATAAATCTTTAAATACACCTTTAAGTAAATAAATAAATCCTTTCCTCACTAAGTGGCTTTTGGCCAGTTTTTTTTTTTTTCACAGCAATGCAAGGCAGACTAAGACAAGCAGGAAGGGAGGCCACCATACTTGGCATCTACAAGGACAGAGGGGACAGACTTCTGTCTTCCAACACATGAGGCATCCATGTTCCCAAGGGTTTGTTGATTATCAAACAACTCGGTAAAACACACATCACATGAAACTTGGTATCTCACCCACTTTCAGAACAAAGCTGATTAATCTGAGGTGTCTTTACATGGCTGTGCAGCCATCTCCTCAGCAATTTCTAGAACTTTCCCATCTTCCCTCATTGACCTCTGCTCCGCAGTGGATACTAACTTCCTAGCTGTCCCCAGCCTATGGGTCCCAATGTTCTCTCTTCTCTGTCAGCTTGTTAGTTCATTTGTCTACCTGCGGACCCTGGATTGCTTTCTACCTTTGGGCTGTTGATACAGTGTTGTAATTTTTGGCAGTCCTGGGGATTGGATTTAGAGTGTCATGCATGCTAGGAAAATGCCTTACCACTGAGCTTCAGCCAAAGCCCTAATTTGTGTACACATTATTAAATATGGTTCCAGCAGCTTCATTCTTTCACATGTGTGTGTTCTTTTGCCAGCACTATTTATTGAAGAGGCTGTTCCCTACTGAATGTTTGGCTCAAGGATCTCCTTACTGTAGAGAATTAAAAATTCTGGGCTGGAGAGATGGCTCAGCTGTTAAAGGCTAGGCTCACAACCAAAAATATAAGAATTAAAAATTCCATTATCTCATGAATGAAGACAATGTGGGTTGTATGTGATGTTTCAGCCACGAAGAGGAATGAGGTCCTGACAGAGCTTAACCTAGACCAGCCTTAAAACAAGACATTAGGGTGGCTGGAGAGATGTCTCAGTGGTTAAGGCGTTCTTGCAGAGGACCAGGTTCAGTTCCCAGCATGCATAGAGTGGCTCACAACCATCTGTAACTCCAGTCCTAGATAATCTGACACCTCCTGCACACATGGCACAGACATACATGCAGCAAAACACCTATACACATAAATTATTTTTATTTGTTTGTGTTATTTTTTAATTTGGTTTTTTGAGACAGGGTTTCACTGTGTAGCCTTGACTATCCTGGACTTGCTAGGTACACCAGGCTGGCCTTGAACTCACAGAAATCTGCCTGCCTCTGCCTCCCAAGTGCTGGGAGTAAAGGCGTGCTCCACCACGCCTGGCTTTAACTATTTTTAAAGAAAATACAGTGCTCAGGGACCTAGACACAGAAGCTACATATGGCGACTCCACCTCTGTGAACTATCCAGACAGGCTGGGCCTCTGAAGACAGATCAGCTTGGGAGGGTAAGGGTCTGACAGAGGCATACTTTTGGGGGGACATATTGTAACAGATGGAGGGCTGGTACTCAGTGTCACTTCAAAATTTTGAAACAGCTAATGCTATGGTATGTATTCATTCAGTAAGAAAACAGCCATAGGAAATAAATATAAATTTGTCTTACTTGAAGCTGATGTACCGCACACTGTGTCAGCTGTGGAGTTGCATTCCCAGAGGACAGGGATTCCCTTGGGACACCTGCAGAGAGACACCCTCAGTTCTTCCTGCCAGCAGCAGCAGCAGCAGCAGCAGCAGCAGCAGCAGCAGCAGCAGCAGCAGAGGATGCCCAGAAAGGCTTCAGGCAGCACCATGATCCAAGATTTGAAGCAAGGCTCTGGCCACATGGCTGTCACCAGCCCCACTGGCATCTCAAACACAATCGTGTGAGTCTCACTAAATAGACAACATTTCCTACATGTCCCTCTGCTGATGTCTGTAGCCTCTTTGGTGGCCCTGGGGTGAGGAGAAGGTGAACCCTGCTCTGCCCTTACCAGGAACTCAGATTTCAGATCAGGAAAACAGCTACTTGTAGGCTCTGTGGCTTGTGCTGGCAACCTCTAGTGCTTTGAAGACTCAACAACTGCATCTGATCAGAGCTAAGTCTCTTACTAAAGGACAAACCCATAAAAGTTCCCCCCAAACCTTGTCCCGCAGTTTTTGCTTGTTGTTTGTTTTCCCACACTGTTTAACCTGGCCCTACCTTCCTGAGAACAAACAAGGCTTTCCTCAGCCCTCCCAGAGACAAATACATCTTGGAAGACATCGCTCAAGAAAACTGAGTCCCTTGCCAGGTGATATGTACTTTCTCTCAAGGGGCATTAGCCATGGAGATCTCCAGCCATAAGTCCTGCACCAGCCTGACCATAAAGTCTCCTCTCCACAATGCCCCCTGCCTACGAATGACACAGACTGTCTCCCTCTCTGGACATTAGACATTAGTGGCTATTCAGGCAATGTACAAGGCTACCACCAATCCATGCCACAATGTCACTTACTTGGCACATGGGAGGCAGAATTCTTGGAAATTTGGGTCACTATAATGATGTGGTTTGCACTGGCATTCCCGGTCACTGGTGCTGGAGCACTCGGCCACCATTTCCTGGTCTGCAATCCAGGGAAGATGAGGATCAGGTTGAGGTAAGCACCCCCACATATGCACACAAACCCCACCATCACCTGAGAGGAGTGCAGCATGTCCCACAACAAGCTTTACTCCCCATCATAGGTGAACTGAGTGCTAAATGCATGGCTATGAACATCCTCACCCTCAGACCTGAGGTGATGGCTTGGGAGGTCCATTGTCCAGCATCTAACTGCCCTAAGGCCTTCAACACCGCTCATCCTGATCTGTATGCCCACTGCTGCCCAACAAGGTTCCACCATCTACCAAACATCTCTGATGGTGCCTCATTGACTGCCTTATTCTTTGCTAAAAAGGCCTGGTGACCATGCGTCCAGACCCCTGGTGGGCCCTAGGCTCTGGGTGTATACGTCTCTTAATCGAGACTGACTCAGTGGCTTATAAGAGATGGTTTTTCCATCAGGGTGTTCCATTTTAACCTTGTATCTATAGTTCACTGAACCACACACACTCAACCTATAAGTGTTACCTCTCTTGGTTCTCTGAAGCTAGGCAGTGTCCATTCTCAGAGTACAGCAGGGGGCATACGTGGGGAGGACCCTCAGCCCAGCGCTCTGCAAATGTCTTATAGCATCAGAGGATCTGTGATGGTAGAATATGGCTCTGACTTTTTGTTGCTTTGTTTGAGACAACATGTCTCTAAGTAGTCCTGGATGGCCTAGAACTCACAACGTAGATCAAGTTGACTACATGCTGAGGGACTTTTCTTTCTCTGCCTCCCAAGCTCTGGGATCAGAAATGTGTGCCACCATATTCAGCCTGCTTCCATCTTTACGTTTAAGGGATGCAAATAACAGGCATGAGGTTTAACATGATTCAGAGACCCAGGAGTGTGTACACAGACACACATGAATGCACACACAAAACAGAGTATTTTTTTCTCTATAATGTCAGGGAACAAACCCGGAACTTTTGCACAGTAGACGCTATGCAGCTGAGCTGCACCCACTGGCCCAGCAAATGCTTAAAGTTTGTTTGTACTTTATTTATTTTTATTTCATGTGCCTTCATGTTTTTCCTGAAAATATGTCTGTTAGACCTTGGAGTTACAGACAGCTGTGAGCTGCCATATGGGTGCTGGGAATTGAACCTGAGTCTTCTGGAAGAGCAGTCAGTGCTCTCAACCACTGAGTCATCTCTCCAGCCCTGTTTGTTTTCCTTGAGACAGAGTGTCACTGTGTAGCTCTGGGTGTCTTTAAACTCACTGTGTAGGCTAGGCTGGTCTTGAACTCACAGACATCTGTCTCCATAGAACTGGAATTAAAGGCACAGGACACCAGGCTCGGGCCTGCCTAAAGTTTCTAAAAAACTGTTTTTTATTACATTTCTGTATTTTGTCAGTGACTCCTGCAGGCATGTGCCTCTCCTCTCCACTGCCTCCCCAGCTCCACACGCCCGCTGCTCTGCTCCTTACCTTCTTCTGTGTCTGGGAACGTGCACTCATAATTGCTTATCCTTGGAGGGGATCATTGCATGCATGTGTTTTACTAGATTCTGTGTTCAATTGACAGTTAGGAGAAAAGTGATCTGAAAAATGGCTGAAGGCTCTCTTTGTGACTGTAATTTTTCTGACGCTTTTCTTACTCTGAGCCCTTCTCCCTCAAATGGAATACTTTTTACCTTGGTTTGGTTTTGAGACTGGCTTTCACTGTGTAGCCTTTGGAACTGCTCTGGGCCTCACTTTATTGGCCATGAACTGATACTGCTTCTTGCATGCTGGGATTAAATATTGCACACCCATGGCCTATCTGTAAGAAACAAACTTTACGCCAGTGGGGACGGTCTGGCTGCATCCTGGCATCCGTCAGTCAACAAGCTTCTGACTCTGTTGCCAGTTTTCACAGCTAGACAGTGAGCATCGGTCCTGGTCCAGCCTCTACTCAGTCACATACTCACCTTTATCACAGCTGGAGCAAAGTAAACAATGGTCCAGGGCATTAGGACCTCCTGTGAAGGTCCCGGGGTGACACTTCTCACATTGCCCTTGGGTGTGGGGGGTGGTGCAGGGCCTCTGGACAAAACTACCTGTGGATAAGGGCAGATGGGGGTTCAGTCTTCCTCCAGGCACACAGGGGGAGGGGCTACACTGTTCTAGGTATACTCAATATCTTTTGTTGTGGTTGTTGTTTTTCGAGACAGGGTTTCTCTGTGTAGGCTTGACTGTTTTGGACTTGCTTTGTAGACCAGGTTGGCCTCAAAAAGCTCAATATCTTTAGCACAGGTTCAAAATAATCTCTGGGCTGTCTCAACCTGCTTGAGGATCCAGAGGGCTGCTAGCTCCCAGAGCTGCACCCACCCCTGTGGATATCTGACCCCCATGGGTCCAAAAACCAAGTGAGCCTGGGGTGAGTAGAATGGGCTCCTCTGATCCCTGCCCTTCAAGCCCCATGTCCTCCTTTTGAGTGACAGTCTGAGTGTTCCAAGAGGCAGCGGAGCCCTGAGTGAAGTCAGGTCACTTCCGTTTAGTGCCTCATAAGCATGCCACTCACCAAGAACTTCCTTTCTGCTGTTGTTGGTGGTGTTGATAAAGGCTTTCACAGTGTGGCCCACGTTGGCCAGGAGCTCGTAGCAATCCTCCTGCCTTAGCCTCCCAAGTGCTGGGATAATGGGCTTGAGCTACCATGCTTAGATTTTGTTTTCTTTCTATTTTTTCATGTGTTCCCTGAAGGATAGCTGCAGTGACAAACATGCAGAGACCACTGGAGAAGAGAGACTGAGACATGGTGGGGCCAAGGTGCAAGTGATGGGGTACGGAATGTCAGTCCAGGCCTTCAGTCTTCAGCTAGGCCCGAAGTCAGTCAAGCCAGGTGGACTTCTGGCTGAGTCTTGGTGTTTGGCATCTATTTGGTCATCAATAATTTTTCACTTACAGGAGTTGACTGTAGGTGTAAAGATTTGCCTTTATTATTTGTGTGTGTGTGTGTGCGTGTATGTGTGTGTGTGTGTGTCTGTCTGTCTGTCTGTCTGTCTGTCTGCAGATATATGTGCAGGTGCCCATAGAGAGCAAAGAGGGCATTAGACCGTCTGGAGTCATTGGTGAGATACCGGATATGGGTGCTGGGAACCAATCTTGGGTCCCCTGGCAGAGCAACAAGCTCTCCTAACTGCTGTGCCATCCCTCCAGACCAGTTTGCTTTTTGAAACAAACCAGTTTGAAATGAGAACGTGAGTGACCATAAAGAAGAATGTTAAAATCAAGGCCTAAATTTTGGGATTGAGGCTAACTAATATAAGTGGCCAGTGTACAGTGTCCCCATAGTGCCTGCCACTGTCTGTAGCACTAGCTTCAAACCTGTCTTCTGGTGTCAGGAGATGGCCTTCTCCTGAAGGAATGGCAGAAGGTAGCAGGGACAGACAGGCTGATACTGGCTGGCAACAGCTGCCATGGTGTACCTGCACAGGACCCAGACTGGCAGGTTGGACTTGCCAGAGCTTGTGTTCTCTCTCCTGAGGAACTCCTCTGTCTGCTCCAGGGATGGGGAAAAGAAGGGAGACACTGGGGCTTACAGCTACTTGGTTTCACTCCGACCCTACATGTCTCTGCTACACTGGACACAAACTTGCTGGCCTTTCTTGACACCGGGAACTGGGCTTTGCAAGGAGCTTTCTGCTCTGCCTGGGGGCCTGAGGAACAATAGCTAAACGACTTATCCAGGGCGACAGAGCAGGCCATGGGGCATGAGTCCAGGACAGCATCACTTCAGTGGGCTTGGGTGTCCCATGGGACAGGCCTGGGACAGAGCGCCATGGCAGTTTGGGGCATGGTGTGATTTATGGTATATTTGTGTTGAGAGACTAGGGTCTTGGGCCACCCCAAGTACCTGCAGCCCACTATGCGTGCTTACATTAGTTGTGAAAACCTTATGAACCATGGCCTGATGCTTTGCCAAAATCCCACTGAGTGAGGGCAGGGAAGGTCATGCCTGGGTCTGTTGTGTAATTTTAACCTTTTCCTGTAATGAGTCCTAACTAGAAAGGCGCAGCTTTTCTGTGTGCACTGGGTCCTTTGGGAAAGTCTCTGAGCCTAGAGACTCTTGTGGAGGGACTTCCTCTAACTTGAACCTTCCGTCCCGAAGAGAGGACTCAGAAGCCACTGAAGCTTACGATGCCCAGGGGCTCCTGAAGTGACAGGAATCACAGGTCTCTGCCCAGGGTTATCTAAGCACTAAGTGTGGTGGCTGAATAAGAAGGGCCCATTGGGCCTCTCATGTATTTGAACATTAGGTCATCAGGGAGTGCCACTCTTTGAAAGGATAAGGACCTGAAGCCTTGTCAGAGAAAGTGTGTCAGTGGGGACCGGCTTTGAGGTTTCAAGGGTCCACGCCAGGCCTAGTGTCTGTCTTTTTCTGCTGCCTACAGATACAAATGTAGAGCTCTCAGCTACTTCTCTGGCACCAGGCCTCCCTGCCTGCAGTCAGGCCTCCCGCCATTGTGCTAACGGGCTGAACCTTTGAAACTATAATCAAGCTCCAATTAAATGCTTTCCTTTATAAGAGTTGTCGTGGTTGTGGCCTCTCTTCACAGCAATAGAACACCGACTAAGGAATTTCTAGAGAGGCGACTCTGGCTCTCAGCAAGTTGTACAGAGAGCTTTGGGCAGACAGCTTTACAAATCATCGGCCATGCGGGGGTACGGTTATATTGACGCAGTCACCTCAGTCACCTATGCTCCGGTTCACCAAACCACACTTGGGTGAATCATTTCTTTGGTCTGTTCTCAGTGACTTATCAGGAGTGAACAGATGGTATTCACATCTCCCCAGAACAAGGCACACGACCAGGGGTCCTGATGCAGGCACACAAGGACAGACATGACCACCAACACATACTTGACCACAGCAAGCTACTTAAGATCTCCCAGCTCCACCTTCTCCATTGGAAGTGGTGGCAGTGAGGGGATGGGGGTGTCTTGGCACTTATGACAAGTACAGGTGGATGAAATTAACCCTCCCAGCTTCCTTTTCTGAGCCTTCCTCTCAGCTGGACACCACAGCCCATGCTTTGGAGAGTAGATAGGTGGGTGACCCTACCCTGGTGAGGCCTCGGAATAACAGGCACACCCACTCTCTTGATCACACAGAGGGCCTTCTTTGGGAGAAGAGGGCCTGTGTACTTGGCTTAGAAGGCACGGCCTAGAGCTTGAAAGAGCAGGCAGTGGCTGAGTTGAGCTCCCTAGCTAACATCCTCCTCATCATGTGCAGCCTCTGGTGTGCTTCAGAGGCCACCGGTGTCTATGCTCTGGCCCTGGGGTCCCAGCGAAGAACTCACCTGCAGGACAGAGCTTGCAGCAGTGGTCCTCAGAAGGGTACTCATCAATGTTGCAGTTGGAGGAGTTCTGGCTCTGTGTGGAGTGTGAGTCTGACATATCAATTACCTGTAGCAGGAAAAGGACAAGGGACAGCTTGTATTTCTCAGTAACTGGAGAGGATGGGTTGGATGATGGTGGAAAAGGAAGCATCAAGGCGCAGGGCCTATCTGGTGCTGTGCTGTAGAACTCTGGAGCCTGCACGTGTCCGGAGAAGGCTGCACAATAGTCACTGTGAAGTTTGGTGGCTCTCGGCTGTTTGGACAGTAGTGTCACCCCCCTCACCCCTGCTACCCAGTTCTTTCCTAGCGGCTAGCAGCTCATGTTCTAGTACAACTTGTGACTTACAAGGACCCTGTCATCCAATCATCAAGGTTCGATGGCTGCTTCCTATGGTAGGGCTGCAGATGGAGGCACCAGTTGGAACAACTTGCCAAGGGATAAAAGAGCCAGAGCTCTGCTTTTTTTTTAAATTAAGATTTATTTATTTATCTAATGTATATGGATACTTTGTCTACCTTATGTCTACACCCCAGAAAATGGCATTAGACAGCTGTGAGCTGCCAGGTGGGTGCTGGGAATTGAACTCAGAACCTTAGGAAGAGCAGTAAATGCTCTTAACCTCTGAGCCATCTCTCCAGCCCCTTGTTTTTTCTTTTAGATCACTTTCTTCACAGCTTATTTCTCTAAGTACCCAAAAGTTTTAGATGTATTTCTTGGCCTGGAGACATGGCAATTAAGAGCATATGCTGGCTGGGAATGGTGGCATACATTTTTCTTTTTTAAAAAGATTTATTTAGTAAGTATACCATGCTCTACCTGTATATGTGCCTGCAGGCCAGAAGAGGGCACCAGATCTCATTATGGATGGTTGTGAGCCACCATGTGGTTGCTGGGAATTGAACTCAGGACCTCTGTAAGAGCAGACAGTACTCTTAATCTCTGAGCCATCCATCCAGCCGTCTTGCATATATCTTTAATCCCAGCACTCAGGAGGTAGAGGCAGGTGAATCTCTCTGAGCTTCAGGACAGTCCAGATACAAGACAGGGCTACCTTTTGAGACTCTGTCTTTAAAAAAAAAAAGCATATACTGTTCTTGCAAAGAGGCCAGAGTTTGGTTCCTAGCTCCCACGTGGGAGGATCATAACCACCTGTAACTCCAGTTCATGAAAATCTGATGCCCTTTTCTGGTCCACTCAGGAATTGCAGACACATGGCACACTTAACTAAACCTGAAGGAAACACTTTAAAAAGTAAACATAAATCAAATCCTGGGCTGGAGAGATGGCTCAGTGGTTAAGAGCACTGTTTCTTAAGCAGCTCATCCAGAGGCCCTAAGTTCAATTCCCAGAAACTACATGGTGGCACACAACCATTTATAATGTGATCTGATGCCCTCATGTACATGCGGATAGAGAATTCATATACATAAAATATACAAATCTTTTTAAAAAAATCACGAGGTGGCACATGGTGGCACATACCTGTAGTCCTAGCACTGGGGAGGCAGAGGCAGGTGGATCTTCATGAGTTCGAGGCCAGCCTGGTCTACAAAGCAAGTCCAGGACAGCCAAGGCTACACAGAGAAACCCTGTCTTTGAAAACAAACAAATAAATCATATTCTAAGAAATTAGAAATTTAATTTTATCTGGTCTTTCATTACTCCAAGCCTCAAGTAACTGTAGAGAAATAACATGATTTTATTTTATTGTAGTACTGAGAATTAAACCCAGAGCTCACACACTAGGCACTCTTTTTCAGTGTGCTACATTTCTAGCCCTGCAACAGATGATTTTATTTTGTTTTACTTATTTATTTTGGTTTTTCAAGACAGGGTTTCTCTGTGTAGCCTTGGCTGTCCTAGACTCACTTTGTAGACCAGGCTGGCATCGAACTCATAGTGATCCGCCTGCCTCTGCCTCCTGAGTGCTGGCATTGATGCGGGCATGGTGTGTGCCACCACGCCTGGCTGCAACAGATGATTTTAAAGATTCATAATTGTGTATATCAATAAGTGCCTGCTTGTGTGTATGTGCACAGTGTGTGTGTGTGTGTGTGTGTGTGTGTGTGTGTGTGTGTGTGTGCAGTATCTGAAGAGACCAGAAGAGGACATCAGATCCCCTGGACTAGAATTAACAGATGGTCACAAGCCACCATGTGTGGGTGCTGGGAACTGAACCCTGTTCCTCTACAAGAGTAGCCAGTACATTTTCCCCCATGCTCTCCAGATATTGATACCTGCTACATGAAACAGAGGCATTGATGGGGGTTGACAGAACAACATGTGCGGAGCCACAATATCACACAAGCTAATACAGCCTGTAAATTAGTAGGTGACTCACACTGAAAAAACGATTTACCTTTGTCATGTCTCACTTTTTTCTATAAATGGGGATAGTAACATACTTACTACTTAGGATTGTGAGATTAAATGATCCGTGTTGAACATCGTATGTTTCCAGCAATTCTATCTCCTCCCCATTTCCTTCTCTGAGTGACCTGCCTTGATCTATAGCCTAAACATGAGGAAGGGCCTCAAACTAACAATACAGATTACTTGAACTCTGTACCAAAGAAAACTACCAAACAGAGGCACGCACATGTGTGTGTGTGTGTATGTGTGTGTACATATGTGTATACGTTTTCAAGACAGGGTTTCTCTGTGTAGCCTTGGCTGTCCTGGGCTCACTTTGTAGACCAGGCTGGCCTCGAACTCACAGAGGCCTGCCTCTGCCTCCGGAGTGCTGGGATTAAAGGCGTGCGCCACCATGCCTGGCCCTTTATATTTTCATTACATGGCATGCACTCTTAAAAATAATTTCCCCGCAGCAACCCTTAGGATCCATGTATACATCCCTGGGGCCATCCTCACTCATCCTTCCTTTTCTGCTCTGATCTCACGGCTAGCGTACTCCCCACAAGGTTCCTCATCTTCTGTGTCGAAGAAGAAGAAGAAGGAGGAGGAGGAGGAGGAGGAGGAGGAGGAGGAGAAGAAGAAAAAGAAAAAGAAGAAGAAGAGGAAGAAACATTGCTGAGGGCAAGAGCTCAGAACCCTAAATAAAAATATTTCAATATTCTTTGAGGATAGTCTGCCTTTTGGTTTTTGTGTCCTTTAAAGAGATGTTATCTTCAGGCTTTTATTTTTATTTTTTATTTTATACAAGAGATAGTCTCACTATACAGGAACTCATTAGGTAGACTAAGCTGGCCTCAAACTCACCCCTGCCTCCCAAGGGCTGGGTTTAAAGGCATGTGCTACTATGCCCAGCATCTTCAATCTCTCTTTGAAGTACCTTCTTTTTGTGGCATTATTTGAGTCAATTGTCATCACTTTTTGTTTATTTTGTGTTTTGCATTAGTGCATTTTGTGTTGTTTTTTGTTTTTCTGAGACAGGGTTTCTCTGGGTAATAGCTTTCTTTCTTTCTTTCTTTCTTTCTTTCTTTCTTTCTTTCTTTCTTTTTGAGACAGGGTTTCTCTGTGTAGCCTTGGTGGTCCTAGACTCACTTTGTAGGCCAGGCTGGCCTCGAACTCACAGAGATCCTCCTGCCTCTGCCTCCAGAGTGCTGGGATTAAAGGTGTGTGCCGCCACACCCGGCTCATCATCACATTAAAAATTTTTTTTTCTTTACAACATTGTCTATTAGATTGTTTCTGGAAATTTCTGCAATATAAAATGAATGGCCAAGACTTCTCTGGCAATGCCTGGGCAGGCATGGAGTTCCAGAGCCCCAACCATGTGGGCCAGAGAAGTTTGAGGGGTCAAGGGCCATCCAATGTGGGGTCTGGGTCCAACCCCTTGTGTGTAACAGCGCTGTGAATCCCGTGCAACAGCATTGTGAACCCGGAACCTGAATCCCGCTGTTGCATACCTGACTGGGAGGTTTACTCAGGAGATAACTCGAAGCCCTGCTCCTAGGTAGAAAACACGCCCTCAGCTGGACCAGTCTGGCGGCCCCCACTCAAGGAGCACAGAAGACTGAGCGCGTGAGAGAGCGCGAGAAAAATAAGAACTACCGGCGGCGAAGCACGGGGAGAAATTCTTGGGCTCTCTCGATTGACCGCTTTCCCATGAGAAAGAGCGCAGAGTCGTGCCCTTCTTGTGCTACCGCTCAGGGAGCGACCGAGGACACCCTTCTCCAGGCGGAACACCAGTGCCCTACCGGCGGGAGAAAAATAAGAGCTACCAGCGAAGCACCGGGAGAAATTCTTGGGCTCTCGCGATTGACCGCTTTCCCATGAGAAAGAGCGCAGAGTCGTGCCCCGCTTGTGCTAGCGCTCAGGAACCAACCGAGGACACACTTCTCCAGGCGGCACACATTGTGCCCTCCGGCGGGAGAAAAATAAGAGCTACTGGCGAAGCATCCGGAGAAATTTTTGGGCACTGGCGATTGACCGATTTCCGATGAGAAAAAGCAGAGAGTCGTGCCCTGCTTGTCCCAGCGTTCAGGGACCGATCGAAAAGAAGGACACCCTTCTCCAGGCGTACGTGACCATTCTCCTGTCTTTGCTCCAATCCTCTAGCCCGACTCCTGTCCGAAATGCTGGTCGGCAGTGCTTTGGCTGACCCCGGGCGCACTTTACAGCCCGCGACCTGTCCCACCGACAGCTATAGCTTTCCCCAGCGGCTGCGAGGCCCGGTGCCCCGACGCGAGTCTTAGCTCCGAGCCACATGACGGTATCTACTCACCGGCACCAACAGAAACAGGAGCAGTACACTGGAGATCGACACACGAAGAGTGATCATGGTCCAATGCCAGCACATCTGCGTGTTGCCGCCTTTAAACAGGAGAGGCGGGGCGGTTCTCAGCTTGTTGCTTCCTGAGTGGTGACCTAATCTGGCGAGTCCAAGCGCCACCCTCTGGGCCGCCTTGACATTCAGTACTTCTAATACTAGTTTTCTAATTTTAATTACCAGTTAATTTTAAATTCCCAGTAATTCAGAATTACCAATAATTTTAAATGCCAGTGAAGTTATTAACAGAATTATATTTGTTGCAAGCAGCAAGCTAAAGTTGCACGCTGTACCTTCTTTTTTCGTTACAGCATACTGCTTTTGTAAATTAATCATTTTCCCCCCATGACCTGAGTGGAGGGAGACGCACAACTAGAGTTGGGATTTTTATAAAAGACAGACTGAGGCAAATTGTTACTCAAAATCAGCAACCGCAGAGGGGCTGGGGGGCTGTGTGTGATTTGCTGGTTCTGCTGACCTCCAAGTACCCGGGACTAGCCAACATTCTCCCAGTGCTGAGGTGGGATGGGGGTGAAGAGCGCTGGGCGGCTGGCGGGCAGGGTGGGGAAGGGGGTGAAGGGGGAGGGGGACTGGGTCTCCACCCTGCAGGGCTTCCCCTAGCCTGTGAGTGAATCTCTCACCTCTTCTTCCTATCACTGTGTTTGGTTTGGGTGTGCCAATCCGAGCTCATGGGACACAGGACATTCAAGGGAAGTATTCTAGCCTGACATAGGAAACACAAAGTAGAACTCTCTTCTCTAGGGAACCTGGGTCCAAGCTGGTTGGTTCATCTCTTCCTTCTCGCTTCCTGCAGGTCTTGCAAAAGGTGGTCCTCCATGCATCTCCCTTCCAAATGCCACTTCCTCTTTAAAATGAGGGAGGGCTCAGGCACACCAGAGGACTTTGAGACTTGAATTTCTTGGCTTCCCCGGAGAAGAGGAGCCTGATGCCAGGTGCCTGCACTCAACCCATCTCTTTCCTCTCCCCCTAGGGCCAGGGAGTGGAGCTTGTGCCCATCTGCCCTCACCTAGGCTGGGCAGTGGGAGGGGCCAATTCTTTGGCCAGCCGGCTGCCCTTTTACTTCCTTCTTCTCTTCCCTCTGGACTGGTGTCTGCTCAGGAGTAAACCGAGTCAAATCACAAGCAAGTTCCTTTAGAAGGCTTGCCCATGCCCTGAGGCACTCATTCGGTCAAAGCTCTGAAGTGTCTCCCTCCCTTGGGAAGCAGAGGGAAAGTAGAGAAAGGGCAGAGGAGAGGAGTGCCCACACATCCACCTGTGGGTGCTGTTGTCCTACCTGCAGAGGCAGAGGCAGGCAGATCTCTGTGAGTTCGAGGCCAGCCTCGGCTACATAGCCAAGGCTACATAGAGAAACCCTGTTTCAAAAAACAAACAAACAAACAAAAAAACAAAAAAGAAAGAATAAAGAAAAAAAAAAACAGGGTTGGGGGGCGGGCTGGAGACATAGGTCAGTGGTAGGAAGCTTGCCTAACATATGTCAGGCCCTGGCTTCAACCCTAGTAAGAATAGACCTTCATGTTTTGTGTGATTTGATGAAAACACTGCTATTAGGTCTCAAGACAAATTTCAAGAGGCAGGCTCGGAGGCCATTGATGATGGACCCTTCCTTCATAGCTTTGAACACCACCTATCATTTCCTGTGAACACTGGAAAGAGAAGCTGCACAATTACCTGTGCTTAAGATTTAAAATCCCAGCCAGGGCAGTGGCAGCACAGGCCTTTAATCCCAGCACTCAGGAGGCAGCAGCAGGAGGATGTCTGAATTCCAGGCCAGCCTGACCTACTGAGTAGTAAGTTCCAGGACAGCCAGGGCTACACAGAGAAACCCTGTCTCAACCTTCCCCCCACCACACTCCCAAAAAACAAACAAAAAATATTAAATTCCATTTGAAAAGGTGGCAATATCAGAAGTTGATTGAAATCTATTAAGGAAACCCACTTCCTCCATGTCAAAAGAGTAAAAGGAGTTCTAGCTCTTGCCCTAGAGACATGACACATTTACACACCTTCTCTCTTGATAATTCAGCTTGTGAACCACCTGCCACCAACAGAGAGATGATGACTGTCCTAAAGCCTGCTAAGGAGGTGGGAGTAATAGTTATCCCCTTAATGAAATAATGTTCGTCTACTTCCCAGAAGCTCCTCTCCTGAGGCAGTGAGTGGCTCACAGCCCTCTGCTTCTAAATCTGTTAGCCTTTCTGACTTGAGTTCTGGCTAAAAAGCATGACTTTCTTTTCTCCCCTTCTCTAATCTTTAACTATCAGCTACAATCCTAAACATGCTTGCCGCACACTCTGGACAGTCCTACTTTCTCTGACAACTATTCTCCTTCGGGCTCCACAGTCCCTTGCAAACCTCTATTGCTGTCTCATTAACCTAAAGGGCATGGATGTCTCTCTTCCTCTTCATTGCCTTCCTCAGTCAGCTGTCAAGACATAGGGCTAGTTTGGTTCTTCTCTCAGACCTTCATAAGATGGTTCTGGAATGTCTCTCCGAGCCTATTTTTAAAACCTAGAAAGAGACACTCCAGGAAACAGGTAGGGAACCAGCTAAGATTTATTTATTTATTTATTTATTTATTTATTTATTTATTTATTATTTGGTTTTTAGAGACAGGGTCTCTCTATGTAGCCTTGGTTGTCCTGGACTCTCTTTGTAGGCCAGGCTGGCCTCCAACTCACAAAGATCCAGCTGACTCTGCCTCCCAAGTGCCACCACACCCAGCCACAGCTAAACTTTAAAAGGCCCATCTGCCAGCAAGGGCCAGCTCCTTTTTACATGCCCAGGACATTTCTTTCCCTCTCCACTCTGCTGTGGCAGGTCCTGCTGCTAGTGCAGCAGAGTTACCATGGAGCTAGCAGAGAGGATCAGGGCTGGACCTCCAGGAAGAGAGGCCTGGGAAGGAGGAGCCTGGGAGCTGAGCCTGTGCCCCTGGACACCTGAAACCACGGAAGCAGGAGAATGCCCAGGAATGCAGGAAGAGGAGCGGCATGGAGCTGAAGCAAGGTGGTCTTCAGGAGAGATCCTGTGGGTCTGGGCTCAGGTCAAGGGGGGAGGGGAGAGGGTTGAGATCCAGGCCAGGAATGTTGGAGGTGTGCACTACCATCCACCTGTGGTTTTACCTTCATGTGTCTTCAGGCTTGGACAGTAAGAGCTTCTACCTACAGAGCAAGAAAAAGAAGGTTTTCTTTCTCCATCTTTCTTTCTAAATCACAGTGGTGGTGTAAGATTGGCGTGGTGGAGCCGGGCGTGGTGGCGCATGCCTTTAATCCCAGCACTTGGGAGGCAGAGGCAGGCGGATCACTGTGAGTTCGAGGCCAGTCTGGTCTACAAAGCAAGTCTAGGATAGCTAAGGCTACACAGAGAAACCTTGTCTCGAAAAACCACAAAAAAAAAAAAAAAAAAAAAAAAAAAAAAAACATTGGCGTGGCGTGTGTCATCTGCCTGGAGATGGGCAGGAAGGACACTACACTATGTCTCCCATTGAGTGTGGGCTACATCAAGATGAGCACCGTTTTGAGAAAAGATCCTGGCTGGACCCACGGGCTACACTAAGCCTCTGGCCATACCATTCTTCAAGTTCTTGTTCCAGCTCGAGAGCCAGCCTCCCTGCCAAGGCCCTTCCCTTGCCCTTTGTCTTTTCTTACCCGTGTGGTGATGGAGCATGACTAGCTCAGCAGCGCAGTTCCAGAAACAGCAGAGCAGACACAGCATCGTCACCTTCAACCTGCCCAGCAGAAATGGGGGAATCCCAAGAAGAGATGCTACATATTCAGATTAAAACATATTCATTTATTCTAGGGATGAGACGAATCCCCGAGTGTTGAGCCAGGGCGCTCTCTCTCTCTCTCTCTCTCTCTCTCTCTCTCTCTCTCTCTCTCTCTCTCTCTCTCTCTCCCATCATGAGAGCACCCTTCAGCGTCTCTGCAGGAAGACAGTCAAGGGCTACTGGGCTCATGAGAACATCACCCAACTGCCTTAACCGTTAGGGAATTCCAGGACTAGCATGATATTCCACTTTAAAGAGGAAAGGTGGAGACAGCTGGAGAAGTGGCTCAGCTATTAAGAGTGTGCACTGCTCTTACAGAGGACCCCAGTTTGATTTTCAGACTCACGTCAGGCAGCTTACAACCACCTGTAACTCCAGCTTTAGGGGATCTGTCACCTCTGGTCTCTGGAGGCACCTGCACTACACACACACACACACACACACACACACACACACACACACTTTAAAAAAATAATAAAATAAATGGGTTTTTGGACGACTTGTTTGGTCTGATTTGATTGATTTCTTTCATCTTCCATTATTTTCCCAAGGAGTTTTTGGCCCTTTCCCCCCCCCCCCGGAGAAAACCAGCCTTGGGCCGCACACCAGGGCCCTCTGCCCTCCTCTAAATGTGAGGAGGAAACTGGGGCTGGAGGAGGTCTCTTCCACCCACCGAACCTTATGGCAAAAGGAAACCCCAAAACGGGACAAAAGGGTACAATCGGCTACAGCCTGAAACTCTTAACAGGAGAATCACCTGAACATGGGGGTGGGGCGGCTAGAAAGAGAAAAGGAGATGTGAAGGGTTAAAGGTCTGGGCAGTGGGGGTGGGGGATACCCCCAGGGAGCTGTCAATCACCCTCCCACCCCACCACAGCCCCCCCACTTAAGCCAGGAACAACAGGTTTGTCCCGCATCAAGGTCTGTCCCTTTGTCCTTTTCTTTTGGTCTCTGGGTAGTAGCCGATTTGCTCCCTGGGGTGAAGGCCCTGCTGCAGGGCAGAGACTGGGCTGGTCATGCAGCTTTCTACTGGCTCTCGCCAGTAGAAGGGAATATCACCTGGATCTCTCAGGTGCTTGCAGATGACTGTCATTTGAGGTCTCTCGGCCCACAGCCCATAAAACGCGGAACAACGGAAAACTGACAAATTTGAGAATCAGGCAGCCTCCTCAATCTGCCCGGGGCCCCATCTTGTCCCCGGGTAGAAGAAGTCAGGCGCTCAAAGTTCTCCCAAGTTGACCCACCAAGATTTGAGACAGCGAGATCTGCCACCTCCACAGCAGGTGGGCAGGCGACGGCTTTGCGACTCCCTAGAGGCGAAGCGAAGAAGCCGGCCCTAAGTCTCCGTCCTCTTCCACCACCAGGGCTGAGGTACATAGAAAGCGGTCTAAGAGGCTGAAAATGCTCGAAGTGGGGAGCTTCCGGGCGGACCGGCAGGGCTGCCTGCTGCGCGGGGTGGGGGTGGGGGGGCACTGACCGCAGGCGTTTCTCGGCTGCTCCCCGGGCTTTGATTGCGAACCGCACGAGCCCTCGGCGCAAACTTGGGCGCGGCCAGAGCAAAGTCCTTCGCATAACACCGAAGTTTCGAGCGGCGGATCAGGCGATTGAAATGTTCCTGGCTGAGATCACTGGGCACTGCCGTCGAGGGGCTGAGCGCGAGTGCGTCAGGTGCAGGCTGGCGCAGGGTCTCCACGCTCTGCTCCGGGAAGAGGCCCACAGGTGGCGGGCAGGAAACTGGGCACGAGAGGCTGGCTGTTAGCTGTACCAGGTGCGGGACTGCCGGAAGCCGACTCCGCCCTCTTCCTCCTCTCCTCCGCCTAGGCTCCTCGCAACGTCTGCATCATCGCGGGCCGCGGAGCTAACATCGCTCGATCCCCCGGCCTGTCTCCCGAGGTGCTTCGGGCAGTCCCCGTCCGGGCCGCCTGTGCTTGGCGAGGCCCAGGGGCCCAGCAGCACCGGGATCCGCGGCGCCAGCTCTCCGGGCCCCAGGCCCAGGGCGGAAGGCCAGAGTTTGGCAAGGGCGCAGAAGGCGAGGGCACACAGGCACAGTGGGAGAACTCTGGGGTGCCCTGTCGTGGCTTACCGTTCGTGGGGGAGCAAAGAATAAGGCAGTCAATGAGGCACCATCAGAGATGTTTGGTAGATGGTGGAACCTTGTTGGGCAGCAGTGGGCATACAGATCAGGACCAGCTGTGTTGAAGGCCTTAGGGCAGTTAGATGTTGGACAAAGGACCTCCCAAGCCATCACCTCAGGTCTGAGGGTGAGGATGTTCATAGCCATGCTGTTTAGCACTCAGTTCACCTATGATGGGGAGTAAAGCTTGTTGTGGGACATGCTGCACTCCTCTCAGGTGATGGTGGGGTTTGTGTGCATATGTGGGGGTGCTCACCTCAACCTGATCCTCATCTTCCCTGGATTGCAGACCAGGAAATGGTGGCCGAGTGCTCCAGCACCAGTGACCGGGAATGCCAGTGCAAACCACATCATTACAGTGACCCAGTTTTCCCAGAATACTGCCTCCCATGTGCCAAGTAAGTGACATTGTGGCATGGATTGGTGGTAGCCTTGTACATTGCCTGAATAGCCACTAATGTCTAATGTCCAGAGAGGGAGACAGTCTGTGTCATTCGTAGGCAGGGGGCATTGTGGAGAGGAGACTTTATGGTGTGGGTGGTGTAGGACTTATGGCCGGAGATCTCCATGGCTAATGCCCCTTGAGAGAAAGTACATATCACCTGGCAAGGGACTCAGTTTTCTTGAGCGATGTCTTCCAAGATGTATTTGTCTCTGGGAGGGCTGAGGAAAGCCTTGTTGGTTCTCAGGAAGGTAGGGCCAGGTTAAACAGTGTAGGGAAACAAACAACAAGCAAAAACTGTGGGGCAGGGTTTGGGGGGAACTTTTATGGGTTTGTCCTTTACTAAGAGGCCCTAGCTCTGATCAGATGCAGTTGTTGAGTCTTCAAAGCACTAGAGGTTGCCAGCACAAGCCACAGAGCCTACAAGTAGCTGCTCTCCTGATCTGAAATCTGAGTTCCTGGTAAGGGCAGAGCAGGGTTCACTTTCTCCTTACCCCAGGGCCACCAAAGAGGCTACAGACATCAGCAGAGGGACATGTAGGAAATGTTGTCTATTTAGTGAGACTCACACGATTGTGTCTGAGATGCCAGTGGGGCTGGTGACAGCCATGTGGCCAGAGCCTTACTTCAAATCTTGGATCATGGTGCTGCCTGAAGCCTTTCTGGGCATCCTCTGCTGCTGCTGCTGCTGCTGCTGCTGCTGGCAGGAAGAACTGAGGGTGTCTCTCTGCAGGTGTCCCAAGGGAATCCCTGTCCTCCGGGAATGCAACTCCAGAGCTGATACAGTGTGCAGTACATCAGCTTCAAGTAAGACAAATTTATATTTATTTCCTATGGCTGTTTTCTTACTAAATGACTACATACCATAGCATAAACTGTTTCAAAATTTTGAAGTGACACTGAGTACCAGCCCTCCACCTGTTACAATATGTGCCCCCAAAAGTATGCCTCTGTCAGACCCTGACCCTCCCAAGCTGATCTATCTTCA
Organism: Acomys russatus; assembly: GCF_903995435.1. Classification (NCBI taxonomy): domain Eukaryota; kingdom Metazoa; phylum Chordata; class Mammalia; order Rodentia; family Muridae; genus Acomys; species Acomys russatus. The sequence continues at coordinate 23,898,689 of NC_067141.1, forward strand.
ATGGCCCAACCTGTGTGGATGGTTCACAAAGGTAGTGTTGCCATATGTAGCTTCTGTGTCTAGTCCCTGAGCACTGTATTTTCTTTAAAAATAGTTAAAGCCAGGCGTGGTGGAGCACGCCTTTACTCCCAGCACTTGAGAGGCAGGCAGATTTCTGTGAGTTTCAGGCCAGCTTGGTCTACAAAGCAAGTCCAGGATAGTCAAGACTACACAGTGAAACCCTGTCTCAAAAAAACCAACATTTAAAAAAAGACAAAAAAAGTAAAAATAATTTATGTGTATAGGTGTTTTGCTGCATGTATGTCTGTGCCATGTGTGCAGGAGGTGTCAGATTACCTAGGACTGGAGTTACAGATGGTTGTGAGCCACTCTACTCATGCTGGGAACTGAACCTGGTCCTCTGCAAGAACGCCTTAACCACTGAGACATCTATCTCTCCAGCCACCGTAGTGTCACATTTTAAGGCTGGTCTAGGTTAAGCTCTGTCAGGACCTCATTCCTCTTCGTGGCTGAAACATCACGTACAACCCACATTGTCTTCATTCATGAGATAATGGAATTTTTAATTCTTATATTTTTGGTTGTGAGCCTAGCCTTTAACAGCTGAGCCATCTCTCCAGCCCAGAATTTTTAATTCTCTACAGTAAGGAGATCCTTGAGCCAAACATTCAGTAGGGAACAGCGTCTTCAATAAATAGTGCTGGCAAAAGAACACACACATGTGAAAGAATGAAGCTGCTGGAACCATATTTAATAATGTGTACACAAATTAGGGCTTTGGCTGAAGCTCAGTGGTAGGGCATTTTCCTAGCATGCATGACACTCTAAATCCAATCCCCAGGACTGCCAAAAATTACAATAAATTCAACTGGGAGACACTGGCCCTGGCCAACACTGTATCAACAGCCCAAAGGTAGAAAGCAATCCAGGGTCCGCAGGTAGACAAATGAACTAACAAGCTGACAGAGAAGAGAGAACATTGGGACCCATAGGCTGGGGACAGCTAGGAAGTTAGTATCCACTGCGGAGCAGAGGTCAATGAGGGAAGATGGGAAAGTTCTAGAAATTGCTGAGGAGATGGCTGCACAGCCATATAAAGACACCTCAGATTAATCAGCTTTGTTCTGAAAGTGGGTGAGATACCAAGTTTCATGTGATGTGTGTTTTACCGAGTTGTTTGATAATCAACAAACCCTTGGGAACATAAATGCCTCATGTGTTGGAAGACAGAAGTCTGTCCCCTCTGTCCTTGTAGATGCCAAGTATGGTGGCCTCCCTTCCTGCTTGTCTTAGTCAGCCTTGTATGGCTATGATAAAATACTGGCCAAAAGCCACTTAGTGAGGAAAGGATTTATTTATTTACTTAAAGGTGTATTTAAAGATTTATTTATTGTTTATACAGTGCTCTGCCTGCATTTGTGCCAGTGGGCCAAAAGAGGGCACCAGATATCATTACAGATGGTTGTGAGCCACCATGTGGTTTCTGGGAATTGAACTCATGACCTTCAGAAGAACAGCCAGTGCTCTTAACCTCTGAGCCATCTCTCTAGTCCAAAAGAATTTATTTTATTTTGCTTACAGCCTACAGTCCATCAGTAAAGGATACTGGCAGGAACTCATGCAGGCCGCTGGAGGCAGGAACTGAAGCAGAGGCCACAAGCAAATGTTTCATGGCTTGTTCCTCATGGCTTGCTCAGTTTGTTCTTGTAGACTGCTCAAGGGTGGTGTAGCCCACATTGGGCCTCCTCTCTTGATCAGCAGTAAAGATAATGCCGTACAGATTTGCTGACAAAGGCATTTTCTCAACTCAGGTTCCCTATTCCCAGATAACCCTAATTTACATCAAGTGACAAAACAAACAAACAAACAAAAACAAAACAACAAAACAAAACAAAACACCTTACCCACTTCCTACCTGTGGTTGGCCTGTTCATCAGGCCTCTCCCACATCAAGAAGACTTTTGGCTTCTCCATTTGTCCTTTATCATAGACTGCCAGAAAAGAAAAAAAGTCTGTTTTTGCCTTGACTAATCATCTTGTTTTTCCCACTTTTAGGTCCCAGAAACCGGCTGGTCATGTCAGGCCCAATATGTCTAGCCTTGCTTCTTCTTGTTTTATTGGTTGTGCGGTTGTAGGCAGCTGGCTGGTGGAGGCCCTCCCTGGGAGCCAGTGACAGTTTAGCTGAAGGCAAGTCCTGACCGTCAGGTCCAAAAGATACTCAGGACAAATGGCTAACTGTGATGCTAGCATACCAAGGAGCAAGCCAGCCTCCAGGCTCACTCGGTTCCTGTGGCTCCTCTCATCTCTTCTCACCACACCCGCTACCCTAAACTTCTCCGGCTCATGGGCTCCCTTCCTCCAGTTTCTCATTCCTATAAACCCTGTCTTTTCTGCCATGTACCTTCTTCGTTCTCCTTCTCCTGGCATCCTCTTGCCCACACCCCTTTGGTCCTTTCTTCTCTTCCTCCCTTGTTCTCTGAAGCCTCCCTCTTAAGGCCTGGTTCAGTCTGCTGGCCATGTTTAGTCTACTACTTTTCATCTCTGTTCTGGACTCTTCTAGATGCCTCTGGCTGCCCTCTCCCTCGCATCTACAATAAAATCTTTCCCCCTATTCAAATGTAAGTTTATTCTCCCCAGACATTATATATATATATATATATATATATATATATATATATATATATATATTTCTACTCTAACAGGAGGTATTATTCCCTATAACTCAATTATAATACAAGGTTTACTTCTGATACTTTGAAAGTGCTATTGCAGGCTGTTTAGGATAAATAAGTTACACAAGTTAATTGTTAGTCGATCAAATCATGGTCATGTCAATCACTAGTCTACTTTCATCACAAGAGTATACATCTTGGGTACAACAGATAGATATGATTCTATAGAAAAATAAAGTAGGATAGTTAGATAAGGTCTTCAAAAACCTCAGAGACATGCAGAATATGGCATTTTAAAAATGTTTTTATTATTTTAAAGATTCACTGACAATGAGACAGGTTAACTCCTCCTGGCAACACCCAGTCTACCTCAAAGAGGATGATGAACATCAAAGAACCTCCTTATAGAGAGGGCTTCAAATGTGGCAAACAAGCCACTGGCCAAAATATCCTCGTTTCTACCACAGACAGAATTCTGCCTGAAAACGGGCAAGCTTGGATGCAGGCAGAGTCGATGGCCAAACTCTGCCAAGACAGTGTAAGCAAGTCCTCAATAGTTCCTGCCTCACAAATAAGTCTGTCAGATATGTTGGTCCAGAAGGCTGAAGATGATGCTCCAATGTTACAGAGAATTTTGGGTGACTATTCACGTAGAAAACTGTCTCAGTTATCTTCTCATTTGGAAAGCTACTAACTTGCACTCCCAGAATACTCAGGTAATCAAGTCTCTGATGGAGTTGCAGACTAGGTAGCTTAGTTTTACAATGAACCTTAGTTCTTTAGGGGTTAAGATATTTTTAGGTATAGATAGATGTTTTAAGTTGATAATAACAAGATGTGATGGAGATTGATTTACATTCAGAATTTTAGATGCACGAAGATAGGAAAGATGTTTTCTTCAAGGCTTTCAAATGCAAATAGCCAAAACAGTAAGAATGTAACATTTATATAATTCCTGATTGTATCACGGTTCTTCTTGCTATAGGTAGTTTATTGTATATGTGTGTAATAATAATAATTATATATGTAAAAAAGAAAAATGTTTAATTAATAAAAAATAATAATTAAAGCATTTATATAAAAAATTTAATTAAAAAAAAACTTCCCCCTAACCATAATTGGAGTGCTCATGTCCTCACTTTCTATATCTGGTGCCCAAACCCAGGAGGAGCATATATGAGCCCCTTCCAAGGGACTTGGCCTCTGTCCTAACTAAACCAAACTGCCGATTGACTCTCCTAAGATAGGTATGTAGGTATGTGTGTTATGTGTATGCTTACATGCATGTGTCATTTGTTCCTGCTGGCTCTGCCTCCCATCACAGCGTTGTGCCTAAAATCTCGGGGACCCCAAAAGACCCCCAAGGAGCTGATTCTGATGCAAACACATGAGGGTTGTTTTATTCCAGCTCGAGGATCAGCAGATCAGGACTGAGAGTGTTGGGCTCCCAATCAGCAGGGTTTGAGGAATTCCAGCTTCTCGATTCTCTTATTGATTGACATTTTGGCAAATTATTGGTGATAGATCCTGGTTAATTATGCCTTGCAAGCCAAACCATAAGCCATAATTGTTTTACTGAACCTATTGTAAAGAGCACCTGGGTAATCTCCAGGTATTTACTGTTTAGGCAACAGTTAAGCATTACCAGAGGTGAGTGGGCAGCAATTGTTGGAAAGAATATCTGGGCCAGGAGGTAATTTCTAAGTATTTACTGAGTAGTCCATAGCTAGGGGTGATGGTCAAACATTATCAGAGGTGAGTCGAGCATATTCTTTTTCTTTTTCTTTCTTTTTTTGAAACTGGAGTTCATGCTCAGGTCATTTTCCCTTTTAAAATGGGGTTCCCTTTTTAGAAATGAGCTTACACAGACCTCACAGTAATTACCCCCAAATTCTAGAGCTCACCTCTTCTGCTGCTGCTCCTCCCTTGCACCTGTTCTAGCCATTTGTGTCTCCTCACTTAGCTATGCCCTCCTGGGAGCCCAGCACATGGGCCTTTTTCTGCTAAGACAGTGGCCCCTCTCCCTCTGTTTGAACCCTGCTTATCCCAAAGCCTCTCCTTGTCTACCTGACTGGGTAACTGTCACCTGGAGCTGCCTGGTTTGTCTACTACACTTGTGAAAGACATACCAGTGTGCTAGGAAGCTTCCTCTCAGCCTTCTGAGGCCCCCACCTCCATGCCCCCATCATGTAAGAAGGGACACCTCTACGATTTGGGACATTTCTCTCTGACAAATCCCTCGGATTACTTGGGGACACTTGGAGTGAAATTCTTTTTTTAAAAAAAAATTTATTGATTATGTATACAATGTTCTGCCTGCATGTGTGCCTCCCTACTACAAGAGGGTACCAGATCTCATCATAGATAGTTGCAAGCCACCATGTGGTTGCTGGGAATTGAACTCAGGACCCCTGGAAGAGCAGACAGTGCTCTTAACCTTTGAGCCATCTCTCCAGCCCACCTGGATTGAAATTCTTATCCCCAAGACACTTGCCCTTCTCTCTCCTGCCCTTTTCCTTCCTGTGTCAGCTCCTGGAAGTCCTGCAGCTTCCTTACCCTCTTGTGGGCTTCTGTGATGTTGGAGTTCTCTCTCAGATGGAGTTACTGTTGTGATCCTTTCCCTATCTCCCCTTCCGAGCTGCCTACTCTGCCTCTTCTTCATGCTCTCCTGGTTCTATGCAGTGTTGGAAGCCTCCCTGGCATGGAGTCCCTCCTTCCGACGTTGATCTCTGGGTCTCAGCTCCCTCTTGGAACCTTCCCCCTGGTGGAGTTCCAGTCTGTGGCCTTTTCTCTTTTCCTTCTCAGACCTAGAGATTTCATTAAAGCTTGTTGTCTTAAGGAAAATGGTTTGGCTTCAGTACGGTTCAGTAGCCAAAACCGGCATATTTGATTGCCAAATTATCAAAGACTGTAACAATTTCTGCCACTGCACAAATGATCCCCAAATGTTTTATATCTAACGTTCTCTGCTCTACCTTTGCAAATATCTTTCTCAAAGCCTTTTCTACTTTCCAGTCTTGAAAATCTTTATTGTTATAATTTCTTTGCTCTCTGCTCTCAAAGAAAATCTCTTAGGACCATTGTGTAAGTTCCTTGGGTATGGTTAAAAATCTGCAAAATCTGTAGCAAAAAGTTAAATTAAAACATATAACAAAAGCCAGCTTTAACTTCAGCACTCAGAGAGGCAGAGGAATATGAGTTTCTGTGAATTCGAGGCAAGCCTGGTCAAGGACAGCCAAGGCTACACAAAATAATCCTGTTTCAGAAAACCAAAATATTAAAAAAAAAAAAAAAAAGGCTGATAGTTTACAAGTCTAGGCCGGGCGTGGTAGTGCATGCCTTTAATCCCAGCACTGCCTCAGGAGAGGAGCTTCTGGGAAGTAGACGAACATTATTTCATTAAGGGGATAACTATTACTCCCACCTCCTTAGCAGGCTTTAGGACAGTCATCATCTCTCTGTTGGTGGCAGGTGGTTCACAAGCTGAATTATCAAGAGAGAAGGTGTGTAAACGTGTCATGTCTCTAGGGCAAGAGCTAGAACTCCTTTTACTCTTTTGACATGGAGGAAGTGGGTTTCCTTAATAGATTTCAATCAACTTCTGATATTGCCACCTTTTCAAATGGAATTTAATATTTTTTGTTTGTTTTTTGGGAGTGTGGTGGGGGGAAGGTTGAGACAGGGTTTCTCTGTGTAGCCCTGGCTGTCCTGGAACTTACTACTCAGTAGGTCAGGCTGGCCTGGAATTCAGAGATCCTCCTGCTGCTGCCTCCTGAGTGCTGGGATTAAAGGCCTGTGCTGCCACTGCCCTGGCTGGGATTTTAAATCTTAAGCACAGGTAATTGTGAAGCTTCTCTTTCCAGTGTTCACAGGAAATGATAGGTGGTGTTCAAAGCTATGAAGGAAGGGTCCATCATCAATGGCCTCCGAGCCTGCCTCTTGAAAGCTGTCTTGAGAGCTAATAGCAGTGTTTTCATCAAATCACACAAAACATGAAGGTCTATTCTTACTAGGGTTGAAGCCAGGGCCTGACATATGTTAGGCAAGCTTCCTACCACTGACCTATGTCTCCAGCACCCCCCACCTTTTTTTTTTTTTTTTTTCTGAGACAGGGTTTCTCTATGTAGCCTTGGCTGTCCTAGAGTCGCATTGTAGACCAGGCTGGAATCCACCTGCTTCTGCCTCTCAAGTGCTGGGATTAAAGGCTTGCGCCACCACCACCCTTGCGAGTGTCAGTCCTTTTCAAGGCTAAGTGCAATCCTATTGAATATACATGCTGTGTTTGTTAGCTGATTCTTCCACTCACGAACCTTTGGCTGCTCCCATCTTTGGGATGTTGAGAAAATGACACTCTCTGAGAACAAGACTGTGCAGATGGCTCTGAGGCCTTGTAGGGATATACTGGAAGGTGGGATGGCTTGATCCATTGATGCTATTTGTAATATTCTGAAGAACACTCGAGATTTCCCACAGAGTCTGTACAACTCCTGTGCCCACCAGCAGTGTGTGAAGTTACAGTTACTCAACATCCTCTCAAACACTTCTGGTTTTCCAAGTTTGGGTTTTATTCTGCTTCAAATCAGTAGCCGACCTCATGGATGTGACGCGTCTCTCCCTGCTTTCATTTTGTCATGATTAGTGATGCTCATGGCCTCGCTGCCACCTGTTGGTCCTGCTGGACATGAGGTGTGTGCCTGTAATCCTAGCATTTTAGAGGCTGAGATAGGGTCTCACGTAGCCCAGGATAGCCTTAAACTCGGTATGTAGCTCACACTCTCCTTCTTTTACATCTCTAGGGCAGGAATGGCAGGCATCTGCCATCTTGCTGGGTTTGAATTCAGACGGGTCCAGCTTCAGTCTTTCCCACAGGAATTTCCTTTTCTCAGAGTCATCTGTTAAAGAGGCTGTCCCTTCCCCACTGCATGTTTAGCTCAAGAGTCTGGTCATCAGAACAGAAATCAAGGGGCTGGAGAGATCACCGGTTAAAAGCAGTGGAGGACTTGGGTACAACTCTCAGCACCCACATAGCGGCTCACAGCCACTTGTAACTCCTGTTCCAGGGGATTTGCTACCTTCTTCTGACCTCCTCAGGACAAGGCACACATATGGTGAACAGACATACACTCAAGGCAAAACATTTGTACAATAAAAGTAAATAGATATAAGATAAAAAATTAGAAATCATAATTTTATTTCTTTGAATATGTGCATTTTAAAAAATATTTATTTATTTTTATTTTTATTTTTTATTTTTTATTTTTTTGGTTTTTTGAGACAGGGTTTCTCTGTGTAGCCTTGGCCATCATGGACTCGCTTTGTAGACCAGGCTGGCCTCAAACTCACAGCGATCCGCCTGCCTCTGCCTCCCGAGTGCTGGGATTAAAGGTGTGCGCCACCACACCCGGCTTATTTATTTTTATTTTTATGTGTGTGATTGGATCCCCTGGAACTGGAGTTACAGATGGTTGTGAGCTGCCACGTGGGTGGTGGGAATGGAACTTGGGTCCTCTGTAAGAGCACTGAGTCAGGCAGGCATGGTGGCACGTACCTTTAATCCCAGTACTCAGAAGGCAGAGGCAGGCAGATCTCCATGTGTTCAAGGCCAGCTAGAGTTCCAGGACATCCAAGGCTATACAGAGAAACCCTGCCACCACCACCACCCGCCCCCACAAGAGTAGCAAGTACTCTTAATTGCTGAGCCATCTCTCCAGCCCAGTGTGTGTGTTTTTAAAAAGGCTTGAAGTCGGTATGACAGCCCCCCCCCCATTGAATCAGTTTGTTATTATGAAAAAAAAAAAAAAAGAGTAGAATTCAGGAGGGCATTCTAAAACTCTAGGCGTATGATGGCATTGTGAGGGGCAGGACTGGTTCTGCATGGGATCAAAGTGCAGGAGACAAGGTGAGGGGTTCAGAGCTTCCTGTCTACACTGGAAACAGATGTCTGGGCTATAAACTTGCCACCAGCAGGCATCCATGCTCCAGAGTGGCTCCAGGAGCAGGGTCTCCTAGGAGTCCTGGTGTAGGTGGATGTACAGCCACTTGGCTCTTCTTTGCCTCACCTGAGTTGGGGGAGACATCCTTGGTGTCTCCTCTCATGAGTGTTGCTTGGCCACCTTCATTCCCTCTGATCTCCATTATCTTCCATGTGTCATTAAGGGAGCTACAGCTTCCCTTTGAGGTGGCTGCGGGCGGGCTGTGTTGTCAGATACAGCGGGCTACTCTGGATGCCTCAGAGCTATCTCAGCATACAGAAGCTTGATCATTTCATCAAGGCTGCACTGTTGACAGCAGGCCTGCCCAGGCTGAGCACCTCTTTTACAGTGACTTAAAAAACAGGCCCCACCCTTTTCCTGGGAGCTCCCCAAAATGACCTGGCAGGAGGCACTCAGCACTCATCCCATGTCCACAGTTTCTCACTGCCTGACTGATGGGACCCAGCTCCCAACAGCTCCAGGTGGGTCATCTTCCAACTCCACACTATGAACCTGCGCCCCACCTTCTGGACCCCCTCACTTGGTACCTCAGCTCAAGGTACCCTTGAGCTCGTTTTCCATCTCCCCAAAAGTTCCTCCTTCTTCCAAATGATTCCCCGTCCCCAGGCCCCGCAAAAGAGAATATACATGTATTTCCATTTATTTCAAGGCGTGGATTAGACACACCCCCAGGCTGGGGAAGGAGAGAGACAAATGGATACAAAACTTGGAAAATGAAAGGATCAGTTACAGTGGAGATGGCACCAACAAGGTATTAAGGCTCCAAATGTGAGTATGTGTAGGTGCCCACAAACACACACACACACACACACACACACACACACACACACACACGCCCGCACAGAGTGCCATCCACATAGGGTCAGGGGCCGGATGCAGGGCTGGTCACTGCACACAGCTGCCTCCGATATTGCAATTATTTGGAGTCAGAATGTCAACAGAATGGGAAGACTGTATTGGTCAGGGCATGTGGCAAGCTTGAGCCTCCCTCGCTGGCCTTTGGGGACACCCCCTGGGCACTTCTCTTGCTTACAAGCTCACACTGCAGTTGGCCAGGGAACTCCTCTGGCTGTGGGCCACATGTGGGTGCACTAACTACCTGAACAGGCTTCTGTCCAAACAGCTTAATAACAGGATGAAAGTCCCAGTGTCCTCACCAGAGCAGCTATAGCTCGTTCATGCTTGTGTGAACACAAGGTAGGCAAACTGTCCAGAACTCAACATCCACCCAAAGAATCCTGGGAAATCCTGGAGTCTTCCTTCCTGCTGCTCCTGGAAACCTTGCTCTCTCCTGTGCTGTCCAAAGCTTGCACAGGCTCTCCTGACTCGTCCCCCCCTCCCCCAGATCTGATGCCATATGGCAAGAGTGGCTGGCTTGGGGGTGGCAACGTGAAAAGACCAGGGGCACACTGGGCAGAAACTGCATTTGGCTTTAGCATTAAGGCTGGTGCTAGGTGGAGGGCCCTGTAGGAGAGGCCAGTGCTCCCTGGAGGGTCCTACACCTGGGTCACAGCACCCTCATAGCCCCAGGTCCCACTGTCATCCTCTGGTATGAGGACCCTTCTGTCCCAGTGGCCATGCCTGTGGGCCTCACTGCCTCTGCAGGCTGGTGTAAAGTGCTGGGTGCCTAGGAGGGAGTTCTGCAGGCATCACCTTGCTGATCCCAAGGGCTCTTATTTGAATATATAGTTAATGAATAGCTGACATGTCAGGAAGATGCAGAGCAGGAACCAGGAGCGGGGGTTCTGCAGGAGGCTGGGGGCCGGCGCCTGCCCAGCACGCACTGTAGAGCTCAACATGGCTGAGAGGTGCCTGCAATGACAGGGGCAGAGGCTGTGTCAACACCAGCATGGCCACCCACCTCCCCATGTCAGCCTGCTGGGAACATGGCTATAAGTGTGGGTGGGAGCTCCTTCAGGAGAGGGGTCCCTCCCAAGGCAGGAACCTGGGCTGCACTTCCTGGGTATCAATTAATTATGGGACAGGAGGGTCTGGGCTTGGGGACTAGGCCTCTTGCATCCTTTTTGACACTCCTGGGGTGGTGGCTGAATGGTGTCCTCCTCAAACCCGTGTTGAGGTCGTGATCCCTGGACTATTTGGGGATAAGCTCTCTGAAGAGGAGGCTACATTAAAAGGCTTCCTAGGGTGGACCCTTAATTGAGACTGGGATCTTAAAGGGGAGGAAAGGCAAAGACAGAGACACACAGAGGATGGCCATGTCTGCAGGTCAAGGACAGGGCATTGGGAATAGCCACGCTGAAACTTCCATCTTGCATTTCTAGCCTCTAGAATATGATACACTCAGTGTCTTGTTGACTTCCCGGGCTGTGTGTTGACCAGGGGCATAGGAACAAACCCACCCAGCTTGGACTCTGATGTCCATTCTCTCTGTTTCCTGGCTGACACAGCAGTGTTTTTTTTTGGGGGGGGGGGTACCAGGTTTCCCTTTCTCTGCCCCCACGGCTTGGAAAAGGGACAACTTGGAAGACAGGTGACTGTATTGTTGAGACATCTGCTAGAGGCAGGAACCTGGATTGACTCAAAGATGCCCAAAAAGCTGGGCAAGTCCCTCAGGGGAGCTCTGTCCTCAGCGGGCCCAACCCACTTCACACCTCCTCAGTTCTTTGTTAGCTTTCTGGGTCTGGGGCTCCCCACTGTGACATTAGCAGAACTCCAGAGACCCTAGAACACCCACTCTCATTAGCCGGTGTATAGTTATGTGACTGTAGCAGGGGAAGTGCAGAAAGCTAGCAAGTGTTGAGACTCCTGGCTCCACTGATGGCCATCTGCAGGCAAACCACACGATGAGGTGTACACACAGAAAAAGAGAGATGCCATGTTTGACTCATCTCGAAGCCCTCCTTGCCTCTGCCTGCAAGCCGTGAATAATGAGGCTTTTATTTTTAGCCGTCTAAATGTGGAAAAGCAAGAAAAACCAGCACCTGGCATGGTGGTTCTACAAGGCTGGCAGAGTTGTCACCTTTCCTGGGGCCAGGTTACTACCTCTGGCTTCACAGACCCACTCCAGGCTCTCTGGCCCTAGGGTCTTGTCACTCCTCCTCCTCTTCCTCCTCCTCTTTCTCCTCTGGCCACTACAGCCGCCCCCCCCCCACCCGCGACCAAGGGCCTTTAGCCAGCAGACTTCTCAGCTCCCAAAACTACAGCAATTGACTTCAGCCAACAGTCAGGTATCTAGACCTCTGACTGCCTGGAGCCTGCCTGACCCAGGAGGTACACAACCACATTCCACTCCTGTCCCCACCCTCCTCAGTGTCCCAGCTCTGACTCATTTCCCTCCAGCTCGTGTCTTATGTCTATCCACCAATCCTCTTGGCAAGGGCTAGAAAGGAATCGCAGAGTCAAGCACTATGCCAGCCACTCGTGGGGTGTCTGGAGGATGGGCCCAAAGCTTGCTCTCCACGTCCTGTCCATTCTGCTTTCCCCCACACCTGGTTGGTTCTGCTATTAATCCATTTTACAGAGGAGAGCCAAGTGTGATGGCATATGGCGCCCTCATATGATTTGTGTTCTGATAGAAGTTCACACCCACAGAGGTCACACAATGTCGGTTTTTTTTTTTCCCCAGACCTTCCCTTTGCCTTGAGGATCATCTGTGCAGTGATGCTGCTGAGCTGCAGGAAGCCTGAGGTTGCCTACTCCCTGCTTTCACGCACCTGGGATGCTCCCCTGGTCCTAAGCTGCTTGCATGGCTCCTGCATGAGGGCTGTGCTCTCCTACACTGGTGCTGGCGGCTCCCTCCACCTCATGTGTTCTTACCTATGCAGCTCTTGCTGAGCTTCCCGAATGGACAGCACTGCCTCCTGTAGCATCAGTAGCCGGTGTGCCTCTCGTCTGCACCGAGGACATGGGCTCTCACTACCTGGATGTCCAGGATGGAGACAGCATGGAGAAAGAGACTTTGGTGAGTTGGGATGCCCTGGCTGACCCAGCTCCTGGTCTACCACCTGAGAAAACCTCAGGAGCCAGCCACAGACAAAGAAAGGCAGGGAAAGGTTAGAAGGGGATGCAGGCTCAGTTAGCCTGCAAGCCTTAGAGATGAGTGACCAAGATGTGCCTGGTCCACTACAGAGGTGGAGGCAATGTTGGGGAGACAGATTGCTCTGTAACAGCAAAGGAGCAAAGAGTCCCACCATAGCAGAGGCAGAGGCAGAGGCAGAGGCAGGGTGAGGGGCTGGGCAATGGATCGTGCCCAGCCAAGCTCTCACAGTATCCCTGCAGTTCAGGACTATTCGAGCCTTGGACCATTTCTTCCTCACTCTCCATTTTTAAGAGTCGGTTTCACGTACACTAGGCTGGCCTTGAACTCACCACGTAGCCAAAGATGACCTTGACTCTTGATCTCCTGTGCGACCTCTGGAGTACTGGGTTACAGGCATGCACCCCCATGCCGGGTTTATGTTGTGCTGGGGACTGAACCCAAGCCTTCATATGTGCTAGACAGGCATTCTACCACTGAGTCATGCAGCTGACACTCTGTTTTCTTCCTTATGTCCTGGCTACAGCCTTTGTCAAGCCCGGCTGCCCCTCCCCGTGAGAAGGCAGATCTCTTAGGGAGAGGGCGGAGCAGGATGAAGAAAGATGGACTACAAGGATACCTGCTGCCGTATCCTCATCTCTGAAAGGTGCTTCCTGGCCTTTCCCATCCTGCAGCCCTCTCCTCCTTCCCTCCCTGCTAGTCAAGGTCCAAGGTGTTCACTAGCCAGGGCCAGGACCTGCTTAGCATGCACGAAACCGTGGGAGCCACTTACCAGGAACAAAGTCCTCGTCAGAGAGGTCTGGGCAGGACTCAGGTGTGGAGCCGCTGCTCTCGGTGACCTGGCTATTTCCAGAGGGCTGGTCACTGGCTTTGCGGAGCCTCCGGTCAGAGCCAGGCCCCTGTAAAGAGATGGAGTTACTGTATCTAGGCTCCCCTCCCATGGGCCCTTTGGGGATATGGTGGCCTGTTAATGTCAGGATGCAATAGAGTAGTAGGGCAGTGTACAGAGGACTGGTCTGATGGCTTTGCAGTTGGGCACAGGGGTTTGAATCTCCACTTGGCATGGACTTCAGCCATTCCATCTCTGGGGCCTCAGTTTCCCCTCAGGAACATAAAACTGTTGGCCTCTGCAGGAATGAGGGCCAGCCAGCTCTGCATGGTCTGACCACTGGGTTGGCACATGGCCAGTGCTATTCACACCTGGAACCCAGAGCATGTGGCTAGGACCACGTGGTGGAGCTATTCATGGTCCCACCTTATATAAAAAGCATCTTCCAGAGTTCCCCCCAACCCTTGGACATCCCTCCTGCCTTTCCCAGGCCCTAGGCATGTATAGACAGTTTCTCCTTTTCCTTCCTGGGATAGCCTGAGCCTGAGTTTCTTTAGCTATAGAATAGGACAAAGTGACTTTAGGAGGTAACAGGCTGGCATAAAGTCTGGAACTGTGAGGCCCAAGGGTGCCCATGAACCAAGTATTATGCATCTTGAGTCCCCCACTGGAAAGGAAGAAGGAGCAATGGGGAGGAGCCTGGCGTCAGTGAAGGCCCACTACAAGGTAGGGTTTGAGATATTATGGAGACAGACACTGAGAAAGGAGGACCAAGTGGCCAGGTGGAGGGAGGGAGGGCCTCAGTGGTGGCCATACCTGTAGGTAAGATTGAGCCTGGAGCCTTGGTGAGGGGTACTGACCTTGTGCCTAGACCCTGGGCTTCCCAGGAAGGTTGTCTGGCCAGACACAGTCTCCCTCTGTAGAGTGTGAAGAATCCCATCTTGCTCATATTGGACGATGTCCTTCAGGGGGTCCCAGGGGCTGTGGCTGGAGGGTCCAGATGGAATCCATCAGGAGAAGTGGTGACCCTTACAGGAGAGGGTTCAGTCCTAGCCTATACCTCAACCTCCCATAATGACCCAGGGGTTGACCACTGTCCAGGGGCTACAAGGAAGGTTTAGGAGGTCTATCTGACCATCCCTCCTTATCCATAAGGTGCTACGGAAGGCAGAGAGAGGAGATCGGAGACCCCATGACCTCCCCAAGTCCTGACAGGCACAATGGAGTTCCGTCTGCAAGCTCCAGCCCCATGGCACAGACCCCAGGGCCACCTGCCACTCACTCCTCATAGCGATAGCGCCATTCCTGGGTGAGTGGGTCCAGGTGGAACAACTGTGGCTTCCATGGAGTGAGGCTCTGCTGGTGCTCACGGGCACGCTGCCGCTGTGCCTCTTCCAGCACAGACTTCTCCTGTGTGGCTTTGTGCTGGTCACCCTCATGGATGGCTCTGGTGACGTGTTGCCAGAGCCTGCAGGCCAGAGAATCAACCCAACATGAGCTCAGAGCAGGAAGGCTCCATTCATTGGTAGCTCGGGACCAGTCTCCTCTACATCAGGAGGAGTCTTAGCATGCTCTCTGCTTGGATGCCTTCAGTGACAGAGGCCTGGTTATCTTCCAGAAAACCTGTGTCTTCTATTTTTGTGTCTCCTTTTCTTTTCTTTCTTTCTTTCTTTCTTTTTTTTTTTTTGTGTGTGTTTTTTTTTTTGAGACAGAGTTTCTCTGTGTAACCTTGGCTGTCCTGGACTCACTTTGTAGACCAGGTTGGCCTCGAACTCACAGCGATCCGCCTGCCTCTGCCTCCCTGGGATTAAAGGCGTGCATCGCCACTTTGCACAGCTGTCTCCTGGGTTTCGATTCCACAGTATGAGCTGTATCAACTGGGGTCCCACCTGCCACCTGCAGGAACTCCCTTGTTGGCAATGAGGGGGCCCTATCCCTCCAGCTGTCCCCAGCAAACAGGTGATCCGGCACGAAAGGTCTATTCTGAGGCTGTCCTTGCCGAAGACATCCTGGACTGTGCAACCAGCATCGCCACCCTGACAACCCTCCACTAGGCTATCGCAGTCTGTGGTCGGCAGGGCCTCACCTCTCGGACTCCAGCTCACTCTGCTCTTCCAACAGCACCGTGTGCCGCTTCAGCCGCTGCCTGCGGACCTCCTCACTCGGAGTCCAGAAGAGCTCGGTGCCTCCACTGCCCTCTTCCTTGATAAACACATCTTTATCCTGCCCCGACGGCACAGCAGCATCAGAGCTGCTGGCCCGGTTGGTGACCATCTAAGGGCCCAGTCAGGCTCGCCCCGAGGGATGGCGTCTTACCCAGTGTCCAGTGAGGCGTGCCAGGACTTCCTCCCCTGACATGATCTTCCCAGAGATCTGGTTGATGCTGTTGTTGCTCCCAAAGAAAGGCTGCAAGAGCAGACGGATGCCCGATGAGTGGGGAGGAGGAGGGTCCTACCCAGGGGCACATCCTCAGAGGTACAGAGCAGTCACTCTCATGAATACGGCTCATTAATAGAAAAAGAGGCCCTCACTCCAATGCCTCAGTCTTGACTCCAATTTATAGAGTCTGCCACCATTAGGACAATGGGACTTAGACTTGCAGGCTTTGCTGTGTGTGTGGCCTGTGGGCAACCCCTTTCTCTCTCTGGGCCCGTCTGTCCTATGGGGATGCAAAGAACTCCACCCCCAGGTGTACTTGTTTGGGGCACCTCTCCCGGTACAGAAGGACGGGATCAGCCCTCCCCGCCTGAGCTCCACGCACTGTCTCCCGTGAGCCGCACACATTACCTTGAGCTTGAAGTCCAGTTCAGCCTGGAGGTCGTTCTTCTTGCACTCAATGGTCACTTTGCCCCCCAGCTCCATGGTCATGGTGCCGTACAAGATCCCTGAAACCAAACTGGTATTGCGATCCAGCCCCGAAAGCCTGTGCCAGCAGGCAAGCAAGGAGGCTGTGTGGAAGGGTTTGTGGCAGTGGAGCCAGGACCCTGCCTGTTCCTCAATACTATGTCCCAGGAAGGGGCCTCTGCTCTGGTCTGGAGATGCCATACCCTTTGCTGGGTCAGCTCCTTCAGAAGCCCCAATCCCAGTGCCTGACCAGTGACCATCTGTGGCTGGGTTCTGTGCCCCCTCTGGAACCAGAGAATACATGTGTCTTTTTCCCATGCCCCCCCCCCCCCCGCCCAGGACTATACCAGTGTGTTTGCTCCCCACTATCTCTCAGGACTGTCCTGGGTGCATCTGAAAACTTAATATGTCCTTTTCCTCAGTTCTCTTCCAGTCGTATAGAAAACATAATCTAATTTTAAAAATCACCACCCTAGTAGTGGTGGTTTGAATAGAAATGACCCCCATAGGCTTATATATTTGAGTGCTTGACAGAGATTAGGAGGTATGGCCCTGTTGAGAGTAGGTGTGGACTTATTAGCGGAAGCGTGTCATAGGGGCGAGCTTTGGGGTTTCAAATGCCCAAGTCAGGCCCAGTGTCACTCTTTCTGCAGACCAGGTGTAGAACTCTCAGCTATGTCTCCAGCACCACGTCGGCCTGCATGCCACCATGCTTCCTACCATAATGACAACGCACTAAACCTCTGAGCTGGAGAGCTGGCTCAGAGGTGAGTAGCACTGGCGGCTCTTGCGGCAGACTGGAAATTGATTACTAGCTCACATCCCTCTTCTAAGTTCAGTTCTAGGGGAATCTGATGACCTAGGCCCTCTTCTGGCCTCTGTAAGCACATGATACAAATACATACAAACAAATAAAATAAAAATGAAAAGTGTAGTCAGGCAGTAGTGGCGCACACCTTTAACCTCAACACTTGAGAGGCAGAGACTGGTGAATCTCTGTGATTTTGAGGCCAGCCTGTTCTACAGAGCTAGTTTCAAGACAGCCAGGTCTACACAAAGAAACCCATCTCAAACAAACAAATAAAAAGGATAAAGAGATGGTAAGGAAGAGGCTGGGGAAGACAGACAGGGAGAGGCCTGAAGAGATGAGACGGAGGAAGAGGCAGTCTTAAACATCTGAGATCTTGGCAGATCTTGGCCCTAGCAGCTGCCAGAGATTTCCACACTACAGGGACTCTTATAAACCATCTCCTGTCATAAGAGATTGCTGCAGAAGGCCTCCCATGGCCAAGGAAGCACTAAGAACCAATGTTATTAGCCTGCCTCTGGGAGTTTTAACGGATACCTCCTGTATGGCCCTGAAGCATCCCGCTTCATAGAGCTGGCAGAGGCTCCCAGAAAATTACATCATCTCATCTAGGGCCCCAGGCAGCCACTGTTGGCTCCTAGGTCTTCACTACCCGCTAGAGCTCCAGGTGCTTCCTTCTGCAGGGCAGTTTACTTCAGTCCCTGTAGTGGAAATCTCTGGCAGCTGCTAGGGCCAAGACCTGCTGAGGTCTCAGATCCTTAAGACTCCCTCTTCTGGCCAGGCATGGTAGCACATGCCTTTGATCCCAACAGATCTCGGGACTACAAAAGTGAGTTCAGAACAGCCAGGACTGTTACACAGAGAAGACCTGCCTCCATCTTCGGCCCTCTCCCCATCCTGGGCCTCCTTTTTTTTTTTTTTCCGAGACAGGGTCTCTCTGTGTTAGCCTTGGCTGTCCTAGACTTGCTTTGTAGACCAGATTGGCCTCGAACTCACAGCAATCCGATTGCCTCTGCCTCCCGAGTGTTGGGATTAAAGGCCTGGGCTTCTTCCTTACCATTTCTTTATCCTTTTTATTTGTTTGTTTGAGACAAGGTTTTTCCCCCCTCTACAAGCTCTGTAGACCAGGTTGGCCTCAAACTCTATGACGCATGACATTCCCATATTCTGATTTCTAGACCTTAGACCCCAGGGTCATCCATGAACAACAACGACAAATATATATATATATTTGTTTCCTGTCTTTTCTTTTCTTTTTTGGTTTTTCAAGACAGGGTTCCTCTGTGTAGCCTTGGCTGTCCTAGACTCACTTTGTAGACCAGGCTGGCCTCGAAATCATAATGATCTCCCAAGTGTGGGATTAAAGGTATGAACCACCACATCAGGTTTAGGATGGGTTTTTTTTTTTTTTTTTTAGCATGCTCAGGAGGCGCTCTACCTCTGAGCCTTAGGCCCACCAGAGTGATTTTTAGGGTGGAGAAGCTCTTCTGTTTGACCTTCCAGTGGTAACTATGTCACTATTCTTTTTTTTTTTTTTTTTTAAAGATTTATTTATTTATTATCGTATATACAGTGCTCTGCTTGCATGTACTCCTGCAAGCCAGAAGAGGGAGCCATATCACATTACAGATGGTTATGAGCCACCATGTGGTTGCTGGGAATTGAACTCAGGACCTTTGGAAGAGCAGGCAGTGCTCTTAACCACTGAGCCATCTCTCCAGCCCCCTATGTCACTATTCTTAAAACTCATAGCCTATACACAAAGAGTGGGCCTTGAAAGAAACTGTGGACTTTAGCTAAAAATTAAGTCTTAATCTGGGATTCCTATGGAAGTGGCCTGTGACATAGGCTGGAGGTGGGTAGGGCTCTACAGAAATTATAATTCTGCATGACTGGTTTGGAGGGCACATGTTTGTGCATGTGTGTGTGTGCATGTGCATGCATGTGTGTAAGCACACGTGTGCACACACACACGTGGTGCTGGGATTGAACCCAGGGCTTGGTACACACTAGGCGAGTGTTTTACCACTGAACTGTGGCTCCAGCTACTTTCCTATCTTCTAATTCCAAGACATGGATTTACTAAATTATCCAGGATGGCCTTGAACTCACTCTGCAGCCCAGGCAGGCCCTGCAGTTTCAATCCTCCTGCCTTAGCCTCTTCAGTAGCTGAGACTGATCACTAATACAACAGGAGCCAGGGGTGAGATCAAAGAGAAGCTAACAATCTACCCGGAGTTAAAGACCCAGCTCTGAAATCACCCATGAGGTCAGGGCATCTTCAAGCACGCAAACACCTGAGTGTTAGCATCTGCTAGGGTTGAGCTTGATTCTCAACTCCACTCGAATCTGGAATCACCAGGGAGGGTGTGTCCCAAGGAAGTTTAACAGAGGAAGGAAGACCCACCCCGGATATGGCACATCCGTGGGGTCCTTGGCTGAAGAAAAAAAGAGGAATTGGCTGAGCAGCAGTGTTCATCTCTGTTTCCTGACTGTGGCCCATGGTGTCACCTACCCCTCCATAGTGAACTGTAAACTCACACTGTGATCCCAAACAAACTCTACTGTCCTTAGTTGCCTCTTTCATGTCGCAGCAACAAGAAAAGTAGCTAATACAGCACTCTGTGCCATGACTGAGGGCTAGCCTGGGCTATCATGGGGGAGCATGGCATGACACGATCACTTACCTCGGCAGTGGGCATAGGGCATGGTGAGGGTGTACTCCTCCTTGCGGTTCAGGAAGATGAGCTTGGCCTTGCCATCCAGAAGCGCTGACAGTGAGTTCCCTGCAAGGACAGGGCATGGGCTGTTAAGGGCACAGACCCTAAGCTGCTACTGGACCCCAGGGTCTGAGTGCACTTCCAACATATCCCGGAGTTCCCAGTGCCTCCATCTGGGGCACTGAGAGAGAGACACACAACCTCCAGCC
This sequence comes from Acomys russatus, assembly GCF_903995435.1. Lineage (NCBI taxonomy): Eukaryota > Metazoa > Chordata > Mammalia > Rodentia > Muridae > Acomys > Acomys russatus. The sequence goes on from NC_067141.1 coordinate 23,918,761, forward strand.
TTGGGTATCATACACCTCTGTTCAGTTTGCACCTGCTACACATCCTGAGAAATCATCTCACCTGCAGCATACTAGTGGTCTATCTCAGTTACTCTGGCAGAGAGTTTCAGGGAGGAGACTATGGACCTTTTGGAGCCAGCCTAAGGCCAGAGCATAGGTGGGAAAGGCAAACGGAACCTGGGTGCAGGTGCCACATGCTTCTACTGGGCACACAGAGACTCTGAGCACACAACTGCACACAAGGCGCTGGTGAGGCTCCTGGGCACTGAGTCATTCATTCCCAGGCTCAGAGCAGCACAGGACAGAGCATAGCCTGTGATCACAAGCTGCTCCAGCTTGCTAAGGACACTCAAGTGCCTGCCACCAAAACACTTGATGGAATCCATACAATAGGACACTATGTTTTCACTTCTATATACCTACTTTCTCACCTAGTACCTGTCTTTCTGCCTTCTATCCACCTAATCATTATCTATCTATCTATCTATCTATCTATCTATCTATCTATCATCTATCTATCTATCTTTGATTTCCATCTACCCACCTATCTTCTATCTACCCATTACCTATCTCTCTACTTTCTGTCTATCATCTACCTACCTAGAATCTACCTATCTATCGACTTTCTGACTTTTTATCTACCTCGATATCCATCCCCCTACCTACCCTTTTGTCTGTCTGTTTATCTGTCATACATCCACCATCACGCATGTTCACTGCTGGGGATAGAACCCAGGGCCTCTGCATACTAGGTGTGCACTTTCCACTTTATCTGCAGCTAGGCCCCCTTTTAATCAGTACAAACAGTCACATGGCTATGAAGTCAAGCAGTTCTGTTGGAGAAGTCCTCCCCTACAGGCTTCCCCTTTGTTTCCTGGCTTCCCTACAGACGGCTGTTCTCAGCAGAGTTGGGGCCAGCCCCCCCCCCCCCCCGACCTCGCCATGGTCCCACCACTGGGGTTCTAGGCTCCACTGGCTCCTGTTTCTGTTTTCGTTTTTTCGAGGTGGATATCCACTGGCTTCTGGAGTGAAGTCCCCCCCCACTGTTGCAAGGACCAGGACTGCACCCCCCCACACCCCCCCAGAGCCCCCTCACCATAGAACCTAGACTTTGCCGTGATGCTGCCGCTCATGCAGAAGCCGTCTTTCTGGTTGCTGACATAGAAGGCGGACACAGGAGGATGGTGGGACACCTGTGTGGGAGGAAGTGGTTCTGGAGATGGCTTCAGAAACAACAGTCCCAGAAAGGACATTCATTCCTCTGGGTCCCAGGAGCGAGTAAGTATGAGGTAAGGGACACATTCCTAAAAGTACTGGGGTAGGGCCTGAATCCAAGTGTCTGGGAAGCTGTTCCAGTTTCTGAGTCATCAGAGGATGCCCCACCTCCACCTCCACACACTGGGAAGTCAGGCTCCTTTCTGTGGCAGGTGATTTCCTGCCACAGCCCTTCTTGGAGACTCCCCATGAATGGTGACTCGGTGCGGAGCCTGTCCCACGGCAGGGTGCAGGCCACTCAAAACCCCATCCTCAGTCCCACAAGCTCCCGCCCACCGCCCACCACACATGCTGAGCTGAAGGCCAAGCTGGGCAGTGGTGGGGTCTTGCCTGTTCTGCTATGTAGAAGGTGTGGCTGTTGGTCTGAGGGTGCAGCCAGCGGCAGCGAAAGGTCTCCCCCAGGATGGGGTTATAGGGTTTCTTGATGCCCTGTGGGAAGCACAGAGGCATGCTGGAGGGAGCAGGAGGAGAGAGCCACTTCTGGGGATCCGGTGCAGATGAGATGGTGTGGTGGTTGCTCCTGCCTCTAGAGGGGGTTCTGGCTCGCCGTTAGCACCCTTCTTTTGCTTTGGGGAGACTACTTTTTGCTCGTGACTTACAGTTGAAGGGCTGCCTCAGGATTTCCTATCTTCTACTCAGCTAAGAGGGTCCTCAAGACCCCAAGTAGATCTGATTGTCCCTGGACTGGGACACAGACCATGCAGAGCCGAGTCAAAGCTAAGCTTGGGGAGGTGCCAGGCTTCCAGGAGACCTTAATCTACCACAGTCTAGTGGATGACTCTGGTCTCTTCTCTCTGGGCCTTGGGCTTTTATCTATACAGTGAAAGGCAGAACCAGAACCAAACTCACTGATCTCTTCCTGCCTCTACCTCCTGAGTGCCAGCGTTATAGGTGTAAGCCACCACGTGTGAGTGTGTGTGTGTGTGTGTGTGTGTGTGTGTGTGTGTGTGTGTGTGTGTGTGTTCCATGACAAAAGGTGATAGATAACCCAGATCCCAAAAGTACCTTGAAGCTTGGGGTCAAATATTCCTTTCCTAACTGCACTGTGTATGGTGGCACCTGTCATACAGCCCAAGGCTGTTTCCTTGAAGACTGAGAAAGGGTTAAGGTGACGGGGACCAGCCCAGCCCTGGGAGCTGAGCTTGAGAAGTCCAGAGGATCTGGGGCCATGGTGGGGATGGCTGAGTCTCTTTCAGGCCATAGAGGAGACAGTTGGTCTCACTCGCGGTGGGCTGACAGTCCCGGCTGAGAACCGGCCCTTCCTGCAAGCCCCTCTCACCTTGGGCTTCTTGTAGAAGCCAGACAGGTACCACCGTAGCACAAGCTTGATGCGACGGTAGGGGTCCTCCTCTGCCACTGCCCTGCATTGGGGTGGAGAGCTCTGAATTCAGGTTTGAGTTCTGGGCTACCCTCCCCAGCACTCACCCCTTTCTCTAACCATCCCAACCTACACCCACTTGGCTGAAAAAGGCAGCCTCCTCCCAGATGACCAGGACACCCCGCTCCATCCTTCTAGGTAGGCCAGAAGTAGGCAAAGTGGGTTTGCCACATAGCTAAAAAGTGCTGAGGCCAACTCCACCCTGGGGCAGAGAGGGCTCTGCACGCCCCAGGCTGTTGGGGTGCCCTCACCTCTAGGAAGAGCCCTGGATGTGCATGCCTCCACTTCCCTCTTCCTTGCTCCACCCTACCCCCTCCCTCTGCAGTCCATAGGGGCTGTGGGGCCCCCTCCTGTTGCCGGTGCACCTGGAGAGCAGGTCCCCATGGTAGTAGTAATCTGAGAGCTTGCTGAGGAAGGAACGAGGCTCTAACACGAAGGTGGGCAGCACCACACGTGACAGGTCCATGCCGGGCCGCAGCTGTCGCAGCAGCACCCACATCAGGCTCTTGTTTTCCTCTGACACTGTCTCCACCTGGGACGTCTCATCCAGCTGCAGCAGAAGGGCATGGTCAGGCCTCATGAACTGGCCTGCCCAAGAGAGCTGAGGGACAGGGATCCAGGACAGCACACTTGGCCTTTGCTCATTGGATATGTGTCCACTCTGTGTGAATGGGTGTCACCGCCCATGCTCGGCTTGGGGGTGGGCCGGTTCCTCAGTAGAATGGGTGCTACCTCCTAGGCTTGGGAATGAGAGGGTTCCTTGGTGGAACTAGTGCCACTGTCCTTGTCCTTAGCGGGTCTGGGAACAAGCCCAGCTTTATTCCGGTGCCCTGGCTTTCCCTCTCACATGTACAAACTGTCATGGTGCCATCCACCACACGGCACACCCACAAGAACCTCCGCCGAGGCCAAATCCACGGGGCTGCCTGATCCAAAACCCTGAGCCAACCACCCCTCTTTTCTCTAGCAGTTCCAGTACAGGAATCTGGTTTCCTGGGTCCACTGTTTGTAGGTGTGCTAGGCAGCTTTCTGCTACTATAAGGCAGTCAAGTTAAAATAAGAAAAGGTTTGAGCTAATCTCGGCGATAAGGAGGCTGATAAGGATTGGTAATTGGAGCCAGGTTCAGCTAGCGTCAGTTCTCGGCCAATCGGGGCTACACAGGCCAGCCTCAGATGAAACAAAAGCTTTCTCTTCCACGTAGGAGGGTTTGGCGTAGGACTGGTGGGTTTCATTGATTTGGGCCTCTGGAGAGGCAGACTATCATGGAGGTAGAAGCACTTGGCAGCACAAGGGCTCATGGTCAAGACACAGACCTCTCTGAGGCCACGCCCCTGGGGCCACGCCCCCAGAGGCTCAACTTCCTCCCACTAGGCCCCACCTCCCTACGGTTCTACCACTGTCTAGCTATGACAAGCTGGGGACCAGGCAGTCCACACTTGGCCTTTGGAGGACACTCAACATGCAGACGACAACACAGGCGCCTGACTGGGGTGAGGTGCCCAAGATTGTCGGACAGTTTCCCAGGGGCAGGGTGGTGCTAGGTGTATACATGTCCCCAGTGTGTACAGGGATTTATCATCTGCCCAGGCAAAGCTGGGATCTTTCCTGAGCTGCCTGTCCTCTGGCCACAGTCCACCCCAGCCCAGGGAAACTGTTTGGGGATGAACCCTCACGCCACCCCTGCATCTCATGCTAGGTGGGCAGGGCAGAGTTGAGCAAGCATGCTTACTCAGAGATGTCCACTCACAGACAGCCGCTGGCCACACGCTGAGTGATGAGAGGGTGGAGATTTCAGCCCTAGCCCTGTTGTGCCCTGTTTCCACTCTCAGTTGACAGTGGCTCTCACCTCTCCCAGCTCCTCCTGGACCTGCTCCACATAGGTAGTTCCCCTCTGTGGCCCACCAGGGCTGTCCAGCGGGTCACTCCCACTCTCGTTGGTCTTGCGGCTGTGATCCTGGGTCTCGGCATCTGAGTCTTCAGCATTCTCTCGCTCTGACTTGTCTGAGAACGCATCATTCTCCAGGTGGTTCTCCAAGGCAGACCCGTTCAGCCTGGAGAGTGGAGGTGCCCATGGGCCCCCAATTCCAGGAGACACCCAGGAACTTGGACACCCACCTGGATACCTGGCCTCTTTCACTGCAGGGACGTCACATAGTGCCTTATACTGAGTGACCCACATTCATGCTATTGCTCTTGTTTTTATCAATAAGGACGTAAAGACTGGTATCCACAGGAGAGAACAAGTTGGTCACCCCAGTTGGTCCCTTTCCTGCTGCTTATGGGGACACCATGCAGACAACTTCCCCCGCCCCCGTCACCCAGCTCACTCACGGGAACAAGTCTTGGTCTGGGATGGTGGCTGAAGTGGGCAGCCCATAGAGAGAAGAGGGTGAGGCATCAGGTGAGGACCCCTGCTCCCCATCTCGGCCCTGCTTGCACGTGCTCAGTCGCAGCAGGCTGGAGCAGCGCAGGGCCAGCTCCAGAGCATCTAGCCAGCAGCGGCCTGGGGCGGGGTGGGGGGTGGCGGGGATGACACAAGAGTGAGTCTGGTGGGGCGGCCTCCCCTCTACTTCCCCACCAAGGAACCTTGCTCTATCTGTCTATTGTCCGAAGTAGCCTTTGGAAACCAATCTCCAACTTCTGGTTCCATTCTTCACTCCACCCTGCTAGGGTCTAGTTAAACATCTGCTTCCCCCACAGACCCCAGCTTTGCACACAGCTATTCCGGCAGGAGTGAATATATATATACTAAAGAGACAGGTGTATCCTTCTTTTTCCCATCAGACTATTAAAACAATGGATCCCAAGGCACTGGAACTGCCCCAGGGGTCTCATGCTGGGGAGCGAAAGGCAGAAGCTTGGGTCAGCTTATCTCCCAGAGACCTCACAGAGTCCTGAGAACTTGGCAGACCACCTCACAGGAGACACTGGAGCTGAGACCGTGATAGGTCAGTGACTGGCAGGACCACACCTTGACCAGGGCTGCTTAGCGATGCACTCCTCCTGCCTTCTGTTTAAGCCTGAGCCTCTCATGTCCAGACCCCCGAAAATAGGCCAGAGGGTCTTTGTTGCTCTTCACAATGTGTCCAAACTGAATAAATCTCCCTCCTCTGCTTTTCACTGTTACTTGTTTGATTATTGAGAATGGGTGGCTGAGTCCAGCTTGTTGGGGCTGCCAGGCCTTGGGCTCTGAGCCAACAGCACTGGGAACCTGTACACATATGTGTACGCCCTTGGGAATGACAGAGTGTCACGTCAGGGATCCTGTGTGACTGGGGGCAGAGGCTGGGCACGGGTCTTACACGGTAGTGAGGAACCACTGGCCAGGTACCTTCAAGAGGCAACAAAAGACAGCTTAGGGCTGTGGGAAAGCAGGGTGACAGGCAGGGCAGGACCTGTGCTTTGTCCCTGAGGTTCTGCTTTCTTCATGACAGTGGACATGTGTGCAGGGCTTGCATTAGACCAGCATTCTACCATTGTTCTCAGTGTGTGTGTGTGTGTGTGTGGTGATAGAGGGTGTTAGGAGCTATGGGGAGAGGAACCCATGCCGGCGACACCGATGTCCCACCATGATTACTAACAGCAGTGCTCCCATCCTCTCCATGTCTGAAGTCATCTATAAATGACACCACACAGTGTCTGAGGGACTCACGTGTGAGGGTGGTCCTGGCTTAAGGCAAGATGAAGGAAGCTTTCCCTAACTTAAAGCTACAGAGCCTTTTGTTGGAGAGCCCCTGGGGGCTACACTGGGAAGCTCAGGAGACCCACCTGGATGGCCCTCCTGCTACCCTGGAGCTGCCTTTCTGCTGAGGGTTGTCTGAGGTCCTGCTGGGCTCACTGTATGCTTGGTTTGAGCTAGTGCTCACCTGTGGCACTGGGTATTTGTAGGGAGAGTGAGGGGTCATGGGAGGTTATACAACTCAGGATGAGAGCTTGGGAGATCACTGTGGAATTGGACTTAGGGCCCAAGTGTTCATTTTGTGGCTTCTACAAAAGGTTTGGCATCCTGAGTTTTACAAGGCCTTTGAAACCTGTTTGAAAGCCTCTGCCTCCTTATAAGCATGGGGTTGCATGCCCATTCTTATAGGCATGGGGTTGCAGATAACAGTCTTTCTTGACTGTGGCCCCTGACAACCAGAGCTTCTGAGAAGACTTGTCATCTGGTTTCTTGCTCACTGGTCACAGACCCCGAAGGTGTACAGGTTTTGTGAGGGCATAGGTTGTCTGTTCACCCCCAAAGACCAGCAGGACAGAGTGGGTAAAGAATAATACAAAAACCATTCACGGCTGGGCGTGGTGGCGCACACCTTTAATCCCAGCACTTGGAAGGCAGAGGCAGGTGGATCACTGTGAGTTCGAGACCAGCCTGGTCTACAAAGCGAGTCCAGGATAGCTAAGGCTAACACAGAGAGACCCTGTCTCAAAAAACAAAAACAAACAAAAAAGCACATTCAAAATAGCATGGGAGTCTGGCTATAACAGTTGACCACCAGGGGGCACCACAGCACCAGCAGTTATGCTATCTGCAGTATTCCAAGCCTGGACAACTAGACCCTAGTTCTCACAGCCTTGGACCTCAGCAGGGGTGCTTGCCCTGAGACTCCCCTTAGCTAGAGGCTGTCACCTGAAGGGCTCCTAGTTATAGTGATGATAGGCTGTTGCTTTGAGTCTGTTACTAGTTCAGAGAATCTGGGACTGGGAAGCCCACATTAGTACCTGTAACCTATTCTTGCCAGATCACCTCTGGGTTGCCTGCGGCTTTGCTTCCCCATCTGTCAAAAATGAAGTAGTTGGTGGCACTCACAACTGTCACCTGATTGGCTCCATACAGCCCTGGGATTCCCATAGCACTGGTGTGACTGGCACAGCTAATACCATTTAATCTATGTGTAAACTGAGGCTCAGCTGAGAGAAGGATAACATTGCAGGCTCGGTCTCTGTCTTTGGGTAGCTGAGGGCCCCTGCCTTAGCTATGGCCCCCAAAAGGACTGATTTCAGGGGACCTGGGGAGGCAGAAACAGGGCAGATGGCACTCACCGTCTGATTCCGAGGCGGCTCTGAAGATCAGATAGCTGCTGGGGAGGGGCTGGGTGATGGAGCCCACACTCTCACCTTTGGGGCCCTGGAGAGGCAGAGAGCTGCAGGGTCGGGCATGGGCCAGGAAGGCTGAGGAAGGAGGGTGGGGCACCCCTATGCCCCTTCTGACCGATGCCTCTCTTTCAGCTCAGCTTCCTGACTGGTGGCCAGAGGCAGCAAAGGCAAACCCTGGACTCAACCCAGTTGAATTTGAATATCAGAGCGACAGCAAAGGGCTGTTTAGTGTAAGTAAATCTGTCTTGTACTTGGAATAGACGTGTTTTGCTTTGCTTTTGAGACAAGGTCTCACTGTGTGGCTGTGGATGGCCTGTAACTTGCTATGTAGATCAGGCGAGACCTTAAACTCATAGAGATCTGTCTGCCTCTGCCTCTGTTTCTGTAACGCTAGGATTAAAGGTGTGACCCTGCAGGCCAGGCTGGAATAAATTTATACAGTCAGAATTTTCATATAAAACAGTTTCATTTTTTCCTCCATTTTGGCTTTTCAGTTCTTGTTCTTATTGTTGCTTGTTTTGAGACAGGGCCAGCCTCACTCTGCAGTCTAGGCTGGCCTGGAATTCTGTAGCTGAAGATGGCTTTGAACCTCTGACCCTCCTCTCCCCACCTGAAGGGGGTTGTGCCTGTGCCAGGTCAGGCATGTTAACGTATTTTTGGGGTGTAATATTTTAAATCCACAATGGGTTTATTCATCTGTAATTCATAAAATGAGGGGAGTAGTAATTTTTAAACAAACAGAAGCTAGACAAGGTAGTTTAATACTTGTGATTTCAGCAGTTGAGAGGGTGAGGCAGGAGGATTGCCACAAATTCTGGGCTAGTCTGAGCCACAGAGTAAGTTTTGAAGTCAGTATGGGACACAGAGTAGGAGAAAACCTGTCTCAAAACAAAACAAAACAAAACAACAACAAAAACAACAACAAAAAACCCAAGCTGGCGAGGCAGTGCATTCCTTTAATCCCAGCACTCAGGAGGCAGAGAGAGGTGGATCTCTGAGTTTAAGGATAGCCTGGTCTACATATGTAGTAAGTTCCAGGCCTGTCAAAGCTACATATGAGACTTTCTCTCACTCTCATCCCCAAATCCAAACAAAACATAAATTTTGTCATTTCTCTGAAACCCAAATGTGACCAGGTTTTCCTTGGGGACCCATTCTTGTCCCAATCAGTCCTGACCGAGAAGTCTTGGTGATGAGGGATGAAGTCTGAGCCAGGATGGTCCCTTCCTCCATTCCAGACAGCATGAGGGGCCTAGCATGCACCATCCCTACCACCCCTACCCCTGTAGCCCATCCGGGACACCCACCCCTCAGGGGATCCCTCGCCAGGATTGTGTCCCAGGAGGAGCTCTCCCTGAATCCACCCCCAGGTGCCCTGTTGACTAGCTCACCTTTACAGCCCACACAGACTGGTCCAGCGGGTGGAAGAGCTTGAAGCAGAACCCGTCCTTCTTGGAGGGGCGCTCGATAAGCTCACAGCAGTGCAGCAGCACCGTGCCCACCCACTGGCCCACCTTCGGCGTCTTGTAGATGAGCAGCACGCCTGGCTTCAGCACACACCACAGCTTCGTCCAGCTCTTCAGGGTCCCTCGGATCTGCAGAGGACTTCATGGTCAGGGTCACCCAGGCAGGCTGCTCCCTGAGCCATGTACACAGCCCAGTGGGGGATGATGACCAGAGGCAGGGATTGGGGTGATGGATTCTTAGGGGCCTCAGAAGCTGGGAGGAATATCCCAGAGCTCCCTGGGGAGTGTGATCCTCACAGCGCCTTGACTTGGACACTGGCCTCCAGACCTATGAGGAGTCAGCTTCGGTGTAGAGTCATTTGTTACAGGAGTTGGGAGCCACTCAGACAACTCTGTAGTGACAAATACTTAAAAGACTTGTCTCCCAAGTGCCACAGATGTCCCAGCCTACAGGAGCCCCTGTGAGCAAGCGGCACCTGCCTACCTTCAGGCTGTCAGCCATGATGATCACACTGGGGTCAGTCAGGGCACTGAACAGCTGCTTCGTGGCCCGCTTCTTCTCCTGTCGGTAGCTCTCCTTCTGTGCCTGCGACCAGAGCAGAAGTGGGTCAGAGGGAGCATGGCCTGCCCCAGGTCGTCCCATGGCCAGCAAAGTACAAGGAAAGGAGGATGTAGCAGGTGTGGGTGTTCCCTCTGTCCTTGCCCTGGGCCAGGCCCACCTTGAGAGTGTCCTTCTTGGAGACTCTGGTCGTTGGGGAGGTACATTCCTTGTCAGATCCGTTGCATAGCCTGTACTCGGCCTGCAAGAGAGAGAGAGAGAGAGAACATGGTGTTTGGTGAGGGCGGTGTCAGGGCAGCAGAAAGCTGGGGTCCCCAGAATGAACAAAAATGGGAAAGTGGACTGGGCACCAGCATTCATCTCTGCCTCCTGGCTGTGGGTACAATAAGACCAACTGCCTCGGCTCCTGCAGCCGTGCCTTCCCCACCCCCACCACGATGGACTATGCTCTTGAGCTATGAGTCAAAATAAATTCTTCTCTCTGTAAGGTGCCTTTATCCGGCATTTTGTCTCAGCAATGAGAAAAGTAATATGGTGGGGTTTGCAAAAGAGCATTTTGATGGCAGCTAGGGCACGGTGGGGACAAGCTCCTAGACTGTCTCAGCTCCAAGAACACAATGCCACTTGTTGGCCCCCACCAGGGGCTCATCTCTGGGCAGAGCCAACAAGGAGACTGATAGGGATGCCCACTGGCTCTGGGGGCTATACGTCTGGAGGGTCAGTGTTGAGGCCTTGCTGGAGGCTACACATGGGAGCCAAAACCTGAGCTTGGGCCCACAGCTCACTTCCTGGACCCAGAATAGTAATCTATGCATCACAAAGCTAGAAGGAGACAGAGTCCTGCAGATGGAGAAAGTGAGGTTTGGGGTGTGGGGCCAGAGTATGGATGGCAAACTGTGCCCTGAACCCTGCATGCCACCCTGTTGGGGTGCCCCTGGGTCTCACAGGTGTGCTGTGCATGATCCTGGTGATGTCCTGTGCGCTGGGACTCACTGAGAGAGAGGTTGGCTCTGGGAACAAGGAAGTAACCCACCCCGTTTCAAACTATGCATGTTTGCCTCAGTGCCCTCCGAGGCCTCCGGTCTAAGGATGGCTGCCCCTCCCCAACTCTGTGACAGAGAGGGAAGACAGTA